>NW_026695224.1:16792500-17190000 GCF_021218885.2 Marmota monax
AAAACTACTAGATCTGAATGCACAGTGGCATCAGCAAGTAGAAAAAAATGACTGCAGCCAAGAACAGAATGAACAGGGCTGTCAAGGATGTTCCCAGAGGGCTGGATACCTGGACTAGTGGGATGGGCTGGAGAACTTGTTCACCTAATGGAGCCAGTGCTTGGCTTCCTGGATGATGCTATGGGTAGAAATGGGATATGCTCTTTTTGTTTTTAAAGCTTTTTCAAGGTATAATCGAGATACCCTTAAACTGCATTTATTTAATGTATGCATTTTGATGAGTTTGAATAGAGGCATACATCTGTGATACCATCACCACCACTAACATGGTAAACATATCACCTCCACTGTTGTCCTTGTGTTCTTTCGTGTATGTACATGCATATCTGTGTGTGGTAAGAATACTTAAGATGTATCCTCTTAACATATTTTAAGGTGCACCATACTACATTTTTAGTGATACCTACTATATTGAAAAACAGATCTCTAGAGCTTTTTATTTTGAATTGAATAATACTTTCCAATTTTTCTCTTTTCCTGGACCTTGGCAAACACCATTTTATTCTCTGATTCTAAGTTTTTGACTATTCCCGATACTTCATGTAAGTGGAATCGTGCAGCATTTATCCTTCTATAACTGGCTTCTTTCAATTAACATTATGTCCTTTAGTTTCATCTTGTTGGTATAAATAGCTAGATTTGCTTATTTTTTAAGACTGAGTAATATTTCTATGTGTGTGTGTGTGTCCCATATTTTTTATGTATTTATCTACCTACAGACATTTGAGTTTATTCCATATTTTGTTTGTTGTGAATAATGTGGCAGTGCAGGCACTATGGAAAACAGTATTGAGATGTCTCAAAAAATTAAAGTAGAATTATTAGGTAATGACCACAGCCAAAAGAAGAGAGATTTTTTTTTTTTTTTTAACAAGGGTCAAACACAATGATAATGAAGAGGGTAACAGCATATGTCAGAGGAGTCCAACTGCCTTATAAGTCAGAATCCTGGCCTGGTCACCTGAGTACCATTTTTCATTTGTAATATACTGCTAATAATGGTATTTGGATTGTCTTCAATATTCATTTCAAGGTAATATACTTAAAGTTCCTGGAATCCTGACTACCTTACACAGAGACAGTTATGTATGTGCAATAGAGTGGAAATAAGAACTGTAATGAATATAAAGTGAATTAAACACAAGGTAAACCTAAAATGATGAGAGAAACTAGAAAAAGCAAGAATTGTTCATTGGTAACATGGCTAGAATGAATCTGCACAACAAGCATACCCAGTATACTCCTAGAACACCTATGCATTTAGTGGAAGATAACATTTCTATACAACCTACTGAGGGCTCACTGAAATTTTTTGTCTTAGAAATGAACAGAAAAAAACATTTATTCAGCCCTTTTGAAGTAAGTAGAAGTAGCCCAGGGCATAGAACTTATGAGTGGCCTTGTTAATTATTTTTAATAGGCCATAAGCTTGTTGATGACCTCAGCGTGCTTGCTTAAATCTATAAATCCACATCTTGATACAGTCCTCAAAAAGAAAACAAAACAAAAAACCAACCGGCCAACCAACCAACAAAAACAGGCAGCAATCCATGCGTATTGAATGAATGAAAAACCAAAAGTTTAGCTTTGGTATTTTTTTCCTTTAATTTGTATGAGTCACAGTGTCAAAAAAAAAATGTAATAAGTCTGAACTGTACATCTGAAACAAAGATAAAACATTTGATATATAAAAAGAAAACACAATAAAATAATTTCCTCATTGTGCAAGCTTTTTAATCTTTAATGCAATTTCCAAGATGCATGCACAAAAAGGCTCTTGTCCACAATTTCTAATAAATTTGGGTTTTATATGTATGCCCCATGACAGGATGAGATATTCCTAATGTTTTCTGTGCTCCTTTTCTTTAAGAGCACTCGGGAATAGTCTGCAAAGACTTCAATTGGTACTGTATGAATGGATGCAGTTAGCTTTGCCTTTTTCAGTATTATCCTTTGTATCACCATTCCTATGTGGAGAATAAGCATTCACATTTATGAGATCAATACTTGGGTTAGGAATTGACTTACTAGGTAAAAGAAAACACAGAACCATCAAGGTCAAAATATAAGTAAAGCATAAACTCTTTAACAGTGTGCTTTTTCTATCCTACATCTCCTTCAAATTTTCAGCTTTGAGAGCCCTTTCGTGGGATTTTTGTCAAATCTAAATCGTTGTACATCTGGCACTATCTCTAAATTAAATCACAGTTGTCTCTCATTTTAAGGCAATGATAGGCATTTGTTTCTAAGTTGACACTGTTGGGGTCAAAATGTTTGACGCTTGAGAACCTACTTCATTCTAGTTTGCATGTGTTATACTTCAGATTTTGTATAGAAGTTATATGGCGCTTGATCTATTTTATAAAAATGTTCCTATATATACTTCAACTGATATAAAATGTACACAACTTGTATATGATGTCACCAGGGATTTTTAGTGTTTCCTAGCACCTAACTTCCTGGGTGGTGTATTCTTGAGGAACACAATCTCCCTCTGCTTCACGATTAACCGAATCCAATTTTGGTTCAATAAGATTAAATTTCTCAGTATTTCACCCGATGAGAAGAGAATCTTTATCTTATAGATGTCCCTTATGAAGATTCTGGGACTCTAGGATTCTGTAAAAATATCTCACATGCTTTGGAATTGGTCATTTTGTTCTCAATGGTGAACATTTTAGTAGCAGGTAGAATGAAAGTATGAGGTAGGTCAGAAGAAGAATAGAAGTGACAGTAAAAAAAAAATAAGGTTTTTATATACAAACAGAGATATGAAAAATTGTGGTATATATGTGTAATAAGAATTGTAATGCAAAAACAAAAACAAAATACATGTATAAAGGTATGAATTGGTGTGAACATACTCTACATACAAAGATATGAAAAATTGTACTCTATAGGTATAATAAGAATTGTAATGCATTACGCTGTCATGTATTTAAAAAAATAAAATCAATAAAACTAAAAAAATGTTTTGAATTGGGATTTAATAATGACATTAATTTAATGAAAAAGTGAGTGTTATTGCCTTAATGTAGCCAGTCAAAACTATCTTATGACATTTCTTGCTGCTGCAGAGGAACTGATGGAGTCTCCCTATTGTGAATAAGCATAAGAGTCATTCATGCTAATGGAAGGTGATTTTTTTTAAATGTGGAGACTGTCGGAGTAAGCATATGAAAAACTTACACTAGCTTGAATTATAAATACATTATCTCCAGGTCAATACAGCACTAATGGGTGGGTGTCTGTATACCAGGATGTCACGGACAGTGATTATCAAAGAGTTACTAGGTTATAAGCAAATCTTCAATCTCCAAGAGTGACACCATGCAGGAGATCACCTCGTAGGATCCCTAATATTTCAAAGACTGCCTTTCTCCCATAAGGAGAAGCATACCTATCTTTGTAGTACATAAAAAGAAAAAATGAGAAAAAAACATTACTTCATGCTGTTGAATAATGTGACAAAGACTCATGTTCTCTCAGAAGAGACTATGCAGTGTCAAGATCTTTGTCTTTGTGTACGTCTGTCTCATAGGAGCCTGTTTCTCCAGTACATGCTCAAGCTACTTTGATACCAAAAATTTAAGAGGAGACTCCAGAACAAGCATTTTTAACTAATATTTAAGGGTTTGGGATGTGAATTCTCAAGGGCCCACATTAAGAGTAATTCTTCTTGCCATATAAGAATTACCTTGAAAATGCAAGCCACACAACGCTACCCCAAAGCACCTTTTTTAGGACAAAAACAGCTCCAAACTTCATTTTTGAGTTATAAATTGCAGACCTTTAAATCAAGATATGCTTGATTTGGCTTATACATTTAAAACTATCTATTGAATACACTGTCAACATTTTAAAATGGTGGATTATACAGAAAGCAACAGATTTAAAGCTGCTCTTGAAACACCATTCCAACGTGACTTTATTCAGGTTAAGGATTGTTTTATTCCAATGAGGCATAACTTATCTGATTTACTTCTTCCCATCATTTCCTTTCAATGATACCAATCTGTCTCTAGTTTCTATCTGATAAGATACCTCAGATATTTGAGATTTTTAGACCATCTACAAAATCCTGTCTTTCTCATGCAAAATACTCCTTCTAATATCAACACAGCTATTTGGCCTCATGAAACATGAGTTTGTCGCTAAACACTTTTTTTTAAATTGTTGTCTGATTTTTTAACTCTCTTTGTTCCTATACCTTTTACATCAAATGCCCAACCTCCATAATTCTAGGGAAAATGTGTCTTTATTTTGAAACTCAGCTCAGAGATGATACAATTTAGAGTGGTATAAATTGCTACTTCTTTAATTTCTTATTGACATTGCTTACTAAAGTTTAAGCTCATTAATTAAAGAACTACACTGTTTATTTACTTTGAAATGCTAAACTTTGAATTTTACAGAGTTGAAACCCTAAGTTAATCTTTTTTATTCCCAAGTCTAACCTCAAACCATACTAGTAGTAGCTGCTCATAAATACTATATATGAATGCATAAAATGCATGTATACTATAATTATACTTGTTTTTAACCTGTAGCTTCTTTGAGCTAGCTTCTTTTATTATTATCATTTAATTTCATGTGTAAGGGACTTAGAAATCAAAGTTTTAGTAAGCGTTGGGAAAACGAAGTTTGAAGAAAGATGATAACTTTCTCTAAAATATTAGTTAAATATTTATCCATGTACATTCAGTCCCTTATTTTTGAAAACATAATTACTACTAGGTATATGTAGAAGCTGATATTATCCACCAGATCAGGGAGAAAGCATAGGGATCCAGAATCCAGAAAAGTGTCTGTCATAAAGTACATTATTAATAAATACTTGCTGAATGGTTGAATGCATGGATATAAAATGAATGAATTTTAAGACGAATGTGATTCCAGACATCAAGGAATTCACATGCTAATAAGGACATGGTCTGGGTTACCATGACCAATTGTGCTGATTAAAATGAAAAGTGTTCATCTCGGTTCCTGGTAATCATCAAATGCAACCTGTTCCAGCACATAAATCATGAAGCATATGCCTTCTTATTGAGCTAATTAGATCCCATCTCATATCAAAGAGTGTTGCCCAATACCCAGGGCTGTCTTTGAACATCACCTCACTTGTCCCAGGTTCCCAAGGCACAGCTTTTTGTAGCTATATATGGCAGTCTTGTGGGTGTGTTCATATAAACATCTTATGCCAACAGGTTGTGATCATCTCAGGCCGGAGAGTCTGTCCTGGAGGGCAGGGGAGACAACATGAGGGGCTGTACATTAAGGGTCAGGTGTTGGTCAAAGTCAAGGGGCAAAGTAGATATGTGAAAGTAACTGCATATGATGAGAAGAAGTGGGCAGCTTCAGGACACAGAAAGGCAATCTAGATAGAAATTCAGCACGGGTTTACATACAGGAGAGGTTCAGGGAACTCTTTTTCAAGCAATGTGTGAACATGTGCAAATTTTGTAAACGATGTTACAGAAAATGAAAGAAATTGTAGGATGTTGTAAGAAACCTCCTATGGGTGCTACAGAATATTGAAGAAAGTAGACAACTGAGAGTTAAGCAAAATAATAAAAGCAATGTAAAATTCAGTCCCATTGATCATTATCGGTGCCGGAACTATTTAAAACCCTTTGAGGACGCGAGTTCAGCCACACCTCTCAACAACTCCAGTTATAATGACAAGTACCCCAAATCTAGAAACTTTCTATGCATCCATCTTACGATTTAGAAGTTTGTGCATTGAGTTCACTGTTATCTTTATTTCAGAAAAGAACAAATCATACATTTTGAAGTCTGTCTATTCCTAACCTGAAGCTAAGAGAGATTGAGTGGTAACCCAGCCCCTAAATGGGAGAGTTGGGATATTTCTGACCAGATCCTACTACTAGCAAAGACAACTGGCCAGTATATTCAAGAGACAAATCACTGATAAGCCTGTAAGTCGATTCCCTTAAGTGAGAGGTCTTCCTGAGTTCAATCAGCTATAGTCAAGGCAAAGGATACTGGCACAAAAAACACTTGCTAGGTCACAAAGTTTCCTAAGAAACACTGGCACTAATCATCAGAATCAGCAGGGGAGATGCTACACACAGACTCACAGTGAGTCTAAGATAACAGAGAGAAACCTGGTGTTTCTTTTTGTGTCTTTATTTTATTTTCTAAGCCCTACTGATAATTCAAAGCAACTGCTATATTTGAAAACATAATTTTATAACATTGTAAGCCAGTGCCATTAAATGCCCTCTATTTGTACTTAGATAAGCGAGTCAGTTAAGGTTACTTTGAATTGAAGAAGTAACTTTTGCATTTCAATACAGAGGTTTATTTGGTAAAGTAAAAACATGTACCCAGGGAAAGTTATAAATAAAGATGGAGTGGCATATGCTTAGGCCACTAATAATTGGAAATTAATCAGAGTTATCTGGAAACTGTAAGATAGACACACAGACAGATATTGAAGGGCTTCTACACAGTATTAGCAGAGATTATATTATTTGAATATTTCCTGGGAAGTCAAAATATGATTACTAACTAATAAATTATGACCTTATGCTGTGAGGATAAAGCATCCTTATTTTCATTTCAGGGATGAAGAAATCAAGAGTTTCAGAGTTTAAATGACAGTTTCTAAGCAATAGCAAAACTAAGGGTATCTTTCAGAGATTTAAATGTCAAATCTCTGCACTACCAACCCTTGTGTGGTGCTAAATAGAAAAAAGAAAAAGAAGGAAGAAGGAGAAAAAAGAGAAAATACCAACCTATTTTTCTTTATTTGAAAAAAAGCACCAGTTTTTTTTTTCTTTAGTTGTTTATTTACTTTTTGAGATGGAGACTCACTGCGTTGTGCAGTCTGGTCACCAACTGCAAGCTCAAGTGATCCATCTGCCTTAGTCTCCCAAATAGCTAGGACGACAGGCAGGCACCATCCCACCCACAGCAGTTTTGGAAGGAACAGGGGTGAATGTTCCAAACTTCAAAAGACAAACAAAATTTGATTCTGTAGCATAACTTAGAGCCTCAATGGATAGCCTATAATTATATGTCATGAATAACATATTAAAACTATTGGACATCCAGTGACTAAATTGATGTATTTGTGTTTAGTGAAACTCAGAATATTTATTTATTCATTGAACAAAATTTATACATTCAAGTCTTGGTTCCCTCTCCAAATACTAGAGATGGAGAGGATACAGAACCTGATTTTGGAAAGAAGAGGTTAATTTTGGAGGCACCATAGATGTATGAGTAAATGAGCTATTTTAGCCCAGTAAGGATACAATTGTCACAGAAAAAGAGAAAAAAAAAAAAAAAAAACCTATAGACTTAGTCATGAAAGAGGGGATGTCTAGGTTGAATCTCAAAGTTTCAGTAGGATCAAATCAATTCAAGAGGAAAATAAACACTCATCCTTGCAGACAGATAAGTTAGTACAAGGAACTCAGAGATGAGTCCAATTGAGAAACCTGAAGAACGGTGACCCATTGGTCCCTTTCTAAACAGCTATAGAGATTGACACAGATTCTTACATTTATTCAATGAATTTTTGGTATACTTCACACACCTGTATTGTGTCATCACTGGTCTGAGCAGGTCTCAGAAGAACTCAGGGCAAAACTCAAATACACCAAAAACGGCACCTGTGGTAAGTGAATGGATGAGCCTTGTCCTCCAAAAATCTGACAAATGAATTACAGTTCGTAAAATCAGTAGCTCTTGGAGAGGGAGGGTATCAGGGGCATCAACAGTAGTTTTCATCTCTGAATATTAACAACATAATGAATGATGTCAGGGAGAGCTGCATGAGATTCTTGGGAAACAGTGTAGAATGGAACCGACTTGGGAGACTTGCACCAAAGAGAAAGTCCCATGGTATGCAAAGGGCTTTGTGGACATAGATTTTCATTCTAACCTGTGTTCTGGCCTTAGGCAGGGTTGGGATGTGCCTCAGTACAAAATGTTTCTCCCATTTCCACATCACTGTCCAGCTGCTGGGCATAATGATCACGGGGAAGAAATATTAGTATAAAGTGAGAAGGGTTTATAGATAGGAAAAAAAAGACTTGTTTTAATTCTTTCCAACATGAATACACATTGACCAGAATATATCCAAGTCTGGGTTTTTGTTTAATGGTCTAGAGAAGCAAAAAGACCACATTCAGGATCTCTTCACACATCTAATGACAGGAGCAGTGATTTAATGCACACAGGAGGGAGGCTCATGGCTTCCTAGAATGTGAATTTAGGAGGCAGGTGGATGACCTCTAATTTGATTCCTGCTTGTGCCTTTTACTATGCTCCAGTGTCTTTCCCTGTAAAATTGGAATGATAACTGTACCTCTCGCAGGCTGCTGATGCCAAGATGTAGTAACAGATGCTGGTGGGATACTTGGTAGTGTGCCTGCCTCATCCATAAGAAGTGCTTTGTGCATGGTGTCTTCCCCAGCTAGACTTCCATAAAATTCTTCCTTCATGTCTCTTCATTTATTCCACCTGAATTTCTAGAATGCCTTGGAGATCATTCATCAATATGACTGCCATTACGTAAAAGGAGTATAGAACAATGTATACAAAATCCAGTGTGAATCTAAGTAGCAGCCAGGAGGAGGGATGAGATGGGAGGAGTAGGGAGGAGGAGAGAGGATGTGGGGTATAAATCTTGTTCCCTCTAATGGTCCCCTACAGAAAAACTCTGTTGTGTTTTTGTTTTTTTTTTATTTTCTTTCACAAATATTTATTAAACCACTTCTATGTCCAGAACCTCTGGTAAAGCTTTAATTTACAGTGATGAACTGAGACAGCTTGCCTGCAAAGAAGAACTTTTGTAGCTGGAAAGACAGTTTAAAAAATGGGCTGTTCAACCCACTGGGAGGCATGTCTGCATCAGGACCTATGTTGAGAACACAGAGAAAGGCACACAGCAATCCCTGGCCTGTCAGGGAGGAGAGTGGGAACTCATGGGGTCAGAATATGAGGGACTTTGGAGCAGATACATGAGCCAGTTGCATGAATGAATTGGATTTGGTTGACTGGCTAAGCAAATTCAACAAAAAAGAACAAGAGTTATGTTCATAGGAGGGAACCACCTTGGCAAGACTAGAATAAAAAGTGGAACATTAAGAGTGGTAAGTGACTGCAGAACAAGGCACTAGCCAACTTAGCATGGTCTAAAAAGACAGTCTTGGAAACAGAGTTTATATTGAAGTTTTAGAAGGTTTTTGGATAACTCACTAAATCAGAATGATTACATTAAATATATCAGTGTTGCTCTTTGAAGAAGGCAGAACTGCAAGAAATGTTTTGGACGTATTCGGATGAAAACTTGGGAGGAAATAATAGTAAAAATGAAGTGAAATGTGAATTAAAAAGAAACTTAGGTGACAAAGGTAAGAGAAATCAAAAGTAAAATTTTGAAAAAAAAAACCTTTTTGAATACAGAAGTTGGAAAGAAGGAAGAATGATAGATGACACAAAATAAATTCAGTATTTTCTAGGACAAATTTAAGGAATGAAGGACTGAGGAATCAACTTTTACTGGAAAGCCATGAATAAAAGTGTTGTTGTTGTTGTTGTTGTTGTTTTTTAAAGATTACAGTATTGCTTGGTCTCATGGAGCATGCCTGTAATCCCAGCAGCTCAGGAGAAAGAGGCTAGAGGATCAAATATTCAAAGCCAGCCTCAGCACCTTAGCAAAGCCCTAAGAAACTTAGTGAGACTCTGTCTCAAAATAAAATAACAATATTAAAATGGGCTGGGGATGTGGCTCAGTGGTTAAGTTCCCCTATTCAATCTCTAGTACAAAAAAAAACTTAGTATTAAAGCAGTTATTCTCTTTTCAGCACATGTGGTCTAACGATGGAAGATATATATCTATAAATAAAAAATGTTTATAAATATCTAGTATATCATGATCAGAAAACTTAATTATGGGACATAGGGTTTTAAAATCCTTCTGCTTCACCCTTCTCAATTATGTGTTTCTGCCAGAAGGCTAGAATGAAACTTTTATTCATTTGATAGAAATTAGTGATAATCTTACTGTTTCAATGATCCTTATAAATACCTAGGAATTTCTCCAAATTAAAAGAGCTCTAGTTAAGCAATCATGCATGTTCCTCATTTTAATTCAAGTGAGCTCTGTTTGAATGAATACCAGTTTCTCAAATAATTTTTAATGATATCACTGTTGACCTCACCTTGAACACACAAAGATAATTTTCCCTCTAATTTATTTGCAAACACTAACAAAATTTCTCTGAAAAGTAGTATTTGGGGTATTTGGATATGCTTTGTTCAGGTTATCTCACTACCTTCATTAAAGTGTAGCTGGATTTCAGGCACAAATAATTCTGATCTTGCAGTCTCTGTGGCCTATAAAACTTCTGCACACAGAATAAAAGAAATGGTCATTCATCAAGCTACCTAGGGAAAGGGGGAAAGATTGCCAAATTACTTCCCCCAGTCTACATTAATGCTGACTGTCCAAACCATGAACATTTTAACTATGTTGCTATTCTTGCATTTAGAGGTCATTTTTATATAATGACCTCCTACTATTTGAAAAATAAATCTTAGCCTAGGGACTTTGTAAAAGATAGAGGTAAGAAAAATTAATTCAAATAGCATTTGCTAAAATAGGTGCTGGCTTTCTCTGATGATAGATGTGTTCTTCCGTTTTCCTGAATAAGGTTCCTGAATTCTACCCTAGATTTTCCCAAAGTATATTCAATGAAGAACTTCTTAATTCCCCACTATGTATTATACAGTCCCACTCAGGTTTAATGATAGGGTATCTCAAGTTCTGTATTTTGTTTGTTTTTCTAAAGCAACACTAATGGAAATATAAAATTCATTGACTGAACTTTTTAGAATTAGTGATTGATATACTGCATGTGAAAGAGTGATGTCAACAAGAGATATCACATGTTAAAATAGCCATTAGAATGCTTTGCACCTAATATTACTAATATAATAAAAATTAAAAGTTTATTGATAGTTGTGATAGTTTGCTTTTTTTTTTTTTTTTTTTTTTTTAGAAAACTGGATTGACACATAGGGCACCCATTTCGGTATAATTCCTTTTACCATGTTTTAATTTTAAAGAAATAGAAGTATAATTAAGAACCAAGGTAAAGAAAAAATAAGTAGAAGAGTATAGGAAGATGTGCAAAAATCATGACATTAGGGTATGAATGACTAAGGTTTGGGAAACTGATTGACTAAATCACACCTTCATAGGATTCTGGGGTCATTGAAAATGTATGCTTTTAAAATGTCTGAAATTCACTTTCAGCAAAACCCACATGTTGACTAATAAGTTTAGTATCTTCAATTTAAATATGAAAATTGGCTAGATGACTGTAGCAATCTGTGATAATCAGCTTTCAACTGCTGTGACAAAATACCTGAGAAAATCATCTTAAAGGAATATGTATTTTGACTTACAATTTTAGAGGATTCAGTCCGTGTTCACTCGGTTCCATTGATTCTGAGGTAGCACATGGCAGAATAAACCTGTTCAACTCATGGTAATCAGAGAGAGAGAGGGCGGGGGAGGTGTGGGAGAAAGAGGCCAGGAACCCTTCAAGGGCATGTCTCCAATGATATACTCCCTCCAACTAGTCCTCACCTCCAACAATTTACCCAACTTCCCAATAACAACCACCAGCTGGAGATCAAGTCTACAACACCTGAGCCTTTGGGGGATATTTCAGATCCAAACTAAAACACTCTTTGATCAATAAGAGTGTAAAAATTGGAACTCTGGTACCTAGAATTCAAAATGGAAAGCCAAATTTTCAGATCTGGATTTCTACCTATGCTATCAAATTTACCTCTTACAAATGCTTTTTGTTTTCATTTTACTTCTTTATGTCTGAAAATTAAACTGTTTTATAACCATAGCTTAATCTGGCTCAGCAAATCAACATTCTGAACTGAACTGGAGTAACTTGGTTGGGTGAAATGTCCATAAATAATTTCTTATCCCATCTTTGAGAGAATCTTTCACCTTTGCTAAAAAGTGATTTCCTGTTGTTATACACATTGAAACCCATTCACTAGAGTCACCTGTGTGAGAACCGCTAAATGGCAGCTCACTATGTACTTTCTGAAGTGGTGGGTCTCATAACTCAAAGTGGATCACATATTTCAGATGGCTCTCTGTTTTCTTTGCTAACTATACATTGTCAATCACAGGAATTCCCTTTATTTCTGAGTTTCATCTACTCCAGTGCATGACAACTTAATGTTGAGGTAGAAGGCACAGCCTCGAAGTGAAACATTTACTAGGAACAGCCTACTTTGTATTACACCATCCAGAATACATTGTCCAGACAGAGTGAAAATCTATCCACATGATCGGGAAAAAATAAAAATTTATTTTGTGGATATTTGGGTTTCTTTTCTTCTGTAATAAAGCATATTGACCAAATTGATCAGTGTTCTAATTCCATCCTTCCACTTCCGATTTTGACATTCTGTCTCTTTTCTTTCCTTTCATTCTGCATTAGTCTTTTCATATCTACAGTGGACAGAGTCATACTTGCTGTAAGTAATACACTAAAGAATTGGTACAGTGCACATTAGATGGCAAATATAAAAGTAATTTTGAACTGAAAGAATCAAAAAGGACATATGGTTTTCACCTCCCTGTCACTATAAAGACCAAGGTTTCAACCAGATCTAGATATAATAAAATAATTCTACCACCAGATTATACTCTTTAATAGTGCAATAGTGCTGTGTAGTACTGATAACAATACATGAGAAGAAGTCATATTAGTAATTCTAGAACTAGTGACAACACCTAACATTTATTGCTTGTCATTACTGTTTTTTATTATCAAGTGTCACTAGCTACAATCCTAACTCTGCCACTGACTATCAAAGTCAACCTTGGTCAATTTACATGATCTGTTTAAGCCTTATTTCTTCAACTATAATGGCAATGACAATAATGCTGTTGTCTACATAAAGTTGACTTGAGGATTCTTACAAGTAATGCAGAGAAATAGGATAGTCTGGCACACAGAACATGTTCAGTCAATGGTACCTTGTCAATAAATTAATAGATTAAAACAGTATGTCTGCTAAATCATTTATCTAAAGTTGTATGTCATCACAATGACCTTTTTGACATGTCTTATCTTCTTTTCTTAAAAAAAAATGTTAAAACTCAGTGAAAAAGAGGGGAAACTGAGATCCAAACGCTGTCTGAGCAGAGCCTGAGAGTTAAACATTTCAGTTGTAAAAGCCATGAGTGATTGATTCCCCTTTGCTCAAAGTTCATAGATGTGCAAGAGTGACCAAAAACCTGGGTGATGGCGCCCCTCTGACCTCTGCTTACTCACCAGTAGTGATTCTGGTATAACTTATTTGAGAGATGTGGGCCCAAGCAATGAAGAAGCATGTTTCTATGTTAACTACCCCTTAAGTGAATGCTTTTGAAGCTGACCTGCTGTTGATATAGATATAACCTTGGTGAAAGGCTTTCTAAAAAGTCACATCATTCAGAATAAGCCTTCTGCCAGAGGGCACATTTCTGCAAGAGCTCCCTCAGTGACTGCAGCCTTTGTGTGCTCTTACAGAATGAGGCCTTATTTTTATAGTTATGCAGTATGTTGCTTTCTCCCATGGATGGCAAAAAAAACATGATTTCAATTGTTGGCTTTGTAAGCTATAATCATGTAATTGGAAACAGCTGTGCACACAAGAAATATAATTCAAAGCAGTTTAATTAATACATCTCCATTGACAAATTCCACTCATAATACTGATATTATTGTGTGATTCTTTAATCAAAAGGGGAGCCATTTCCAGATTATCCGTTCAATTTTTACTTTCTCAGGGAAACCTGGCAACAATTTTTTTGGTGATAGTCTCACTCTTAGACATCTTGCTGCAATTCTCTTCTTTTTTTCAAAGCTGCAGGCCAATGAAATTATGCCTCAAGTTTTGGCTTAATAGTGTTATATGTGCACCCATCCCCCCTTCAAATCTTAGGTGCTGGCTCCTCAGCAGCTGTTCCTTGTCTCAAAATTGCCCTGAGTGGAAGAGAATTGCCTTCTCTGAGGCTATGGCGCCCCCTGATGGGCTGTCTCTGTTCAGTGACTGGTCAATGGTAGATGGTTGGCAGGCTTTGTCAGCTTGTGTTAATGGAAGACAGCTCTCCACTAGTTTCAGCTGGGCAGATGACTACAGCTTTCTTTGCAGGTGTATCCCAGATCCATTCTCTCTCTTCCCAGTCCTCCTTTCACCTGTAGATGTGAATCAGAAGACATTCCCTTAAATTCCAGACCAGCATTTGTTCCCCAGGGAATCTACTGCCGGTAGATTTCCACTCATTTTCACATTATATAATTATCTTTGTCCTAAACTTTTGAAACCTTTCCATTACTTTGGATCTTCAATGCTGCCCTATTCTCCATTTAAAGTTTCTTGCCTCTATTTCAAAATTTGGCTTTGTTCTTATGATTTCTTGCTCACCTAACTTTGTAAACTTTATTGTTTGAAGTAGAAAGCCCCTATTCTAAATCCAACCTATTGTTTGGTGTACAAACTGATCATTGTGTTAAATAAATAAATCAATATTTTTCCATCTGTATTTAAAACATATGTGCACACACACGCACGCTCGCGCGCGCACACACACACACACAAATGTCCTACAAGGTCAGAGGTTGAAATGTGATTAAATAAAAATGCATCAAATTGCCTGAAATTGGACAAAATAAATTTTAGTGGATAGATATCAATTATTAGAAAATAAAATAATGACAACACTGGTTTTCTTTTATGAAGTATTCACTATATCCTAACAATACTGCCTTTTTTGCAAAATTGAAATAACTGCCTCATGCTTATTAAATAACTTAGCCTGCATATCTATCCAAAGGAGTCTCATTTCCCCCCATTTTCCCATGAATGATATGGAGAAGGATGTCCTTAGTTGCCATGTTGCATCAGAAGAAAAAGACTATTCAGAGAATTTAAACATTTTTAATGAGATAATTTAGATATGGTAGCAACAGATTTCTTTTGTGAAACATTTGTTTCAAAATGCTGTTGAACTATATTAAACTCCCTAAAGAAATACAATTAGCATGCACTTCTCTGAAAAAAGTTCACAGTTTTGAAAACATATGCTTTGAATGAACATTTTTTAGTAAGCCTTTATGTTTTTGATCTTTTAGAATGCAAATATTTTAATGGATCGCTATATATCTGCATCATAAACTTTGTCATTAGCTAATACTATAGTTCAAATTCAATTATGATTCCCAATCAACTGTCTCAATTCAGAACGTTTATTTGAATACTTGAGAGATTACTAACCTGCAATTCTGAATAACTTTATTTCTCCATTATAATAACCTCACATAAAGGAAAATTAATTTCCTAGAAAAAAGTGGCATAGAATTTCCATATATCTGTCCTTAATACAAATCTTATGTTAATCTTTACATCATCAGTTTTAATAGAATACTATCGTTATGTGGGATCTAGGTTGGATTTATAAGGAAATTGAGAAAATGTAATGGAAACAAATCCATAATCAATATTTAAGGGTCAGGGAAAAAGAGACGTTAAATTGAATTGCAAATCAGAATTCCTCTTGTTAATATTCTCACCTTAGCACTCTTGTAGTTGAAGAAAATTCTATTCACCCTCAGAGATAACTTTTTATTCAGTGGAGCCTTGAGTGGTTCTGATTTGGATATTATGATCGACATTTCATCCAGTCCCCAATAAGGGTGGCAGAAAGTCATATCTCAAGTGTCTTCTGATGGTGACACGATTTTTGACATTGTTGCATTCTATTTTACTTAAATGCTTTTAAAGATTTTTCTGATCTAAACTTAGATGATGCATGGCCTAGGTGATCATTTTCTATGTATTTCCAGGTACATTCTGATTTCACATACTCTTTCCCTTTGTTCTGGTATTCGCAAGATCATGTGTTTTGGTTTTTGATTGAATAAATTTTACTAGTTAGGCACACTCTGTATCTACCTGAATCCTAAAGCAGAATCAAAAAGGAAATCAAGAAAATTAAAAGGTTTCTAATAGAAAGGAAAAAAATTTAAAAAGAGAAGAAATTCTGTAAGAATAAGACTTTAGGGATTCTCCTGATATGAACCACTTGCAGAAAAATGTGGCCATAGGCTGGTGAATGGAATAATACTGCCCCCTCATCATTATTGGAGGTAGGGAATAGTTTACAAGGCCAAAGAGATACCCTGTATGGTTTAGGAGTGTTCCAACAATGTTGCCTGTGTCCTTTCTGTGGTGATGTGGGAAGTAATGAGGTCTTTAAAATGTGGAGAGTAGGTCCCTGGTGGAGCGGCCCTACAAAAGGATTAAGGTAGCTCTTGTGGGATCCCCGAGGTCACATGAGAGTGAATTGTTATGAGAACAAGTCTGACTCCTGAATCATTTTCCAGATTTCTGTTTTCAGGATCCAATTTCTTCTTGCTGCATGCTGCTCAACATTGCCATTTGCCTTAGGGTGATGGAGCCAAGGGAACCCTCACCAGAGCTGAGCTGATATTGATGCTCTGCCTTTGAACCTGTGAACTAAATAAACTGTGAACTAAATAAACCTGTTTTCTTAGTAGATTGCCTCAGGTATTTCATTATAGTAATGCAAAATAGAATGGCACAGTTCAACTCTGAGAGTGTATATACTAAACAGCATGTGACGAAGCCTGATTTCTACAAACCGATATTTGTAAGTATGTCTTTACAAAATGGCATTCATTTACATTGATTTTTTAAAAATGTTTTTATCTGTTTTGGTTAGTTATACATGACAGTAGAATACATTTATGCACTCTGATTTATCATACATAGATGTGATATAATTTCTCATTTTTCTGAGTGTACATGTTGTAGAATCAAGTTGGTCATGCGATCACATGTATACATAAAGTAACAATGTGTGTTTTGTTCTACTATCCTTCCTATTCCCACATCCCCACCCCTCCCCTCCCTTCACTTCCCTCTACCTAATCTAAGGTAACTCTTATTTTTTCTCTAGTGCCCCACAGCCCTTATTGTGAATTAGCATCCACATATTAGAGAAAACTTTGGTTTTGGGGGATTGGCTTATTTCACCTAACAGTATTCATTTACACTGATTTTGTCCAAAAAAAAAATGAATCTATTTCTCCTTCATATCAAAGCTCTGGCCCTGCTGGGTGAGGTGTCACACACCTGTAACCCCAGTGACTCAGAAGCCTGAGACAGGAGGATCACAAGTACACATATTAGCAAGGCCCTGTCTCAAAAATAAAATAAAATGAAATAAAACAGCTGTAAATGTGGCTTATGAGTAAAATCCTCCTGGGATCAACCCCTAGTACTTAAAAAAAAAAACAAAAACAAAAATTAAAAAAAAAAAAACCCTCTTGCAAGATCTTCCTTAAGTGGTTATTCAGTGATCTGAACATCCTACATCCTCCAGGTCCTCCTAGAAGACCTTGACTGGGTTAACACATCCAGACAACCCGGGGAATAAGATAAATTATAGTGAATCATGCAAGATGCTCTACAGATTAGGCTCAGAACTGATAGAATTACAGCTAATGCATTCCAGCTATAGGGTACCATTCTAACCAAAATTAGGTGTTTATGTAGTGTACTCTTTGTACTCTGGAAAACTGAATAGGATTTTCCAAGAATCTGAACTCTGCTAACTTCCTGTACCCATGGGTTTCCTAAGAACAGGATCTACAAATGACCCTCCCCTTCCAGCCAAATCTAGCTCAAGTTCTGGCTCTGTTCACCCATGAACTAAGAATTGTCTTAAGAGTTGTAAAGTATTGGGCGGGGTGGGGGGGAACCAACTGAATAAAATAGAAAAAGTACAGAAGAAAAAAGTTGAAAAAGAAGGTACAAGAAAGAAGAGAGAGAAAGGAGGAGAAAAGGACAGAGTGGCAGAGGAGGAGAAAAAGAAGACAACAACCACAGAGAGAAAAGAGATGAAGAAGGAGAAGAAAAACAAGGAGGAGGAAGAGGAAGAAACAGAGAGTGTGTGATAGGGATAGTCAGGCTCCAAAAGTATAAAGTATTTACAGAAAGTTAATGTCGAACCCTTTCTAGAAGAAAACACAGAGAACAAATATCCAAGTTGATGTGAGAACTGTGTAAAACCAACCCATCAGAAGCTGTTCGAAATGTGTGTGTGCGTGTGTGTGTGTGTGTGTGTGAATTATTACCTCTAGTTTGGGCCACAAAGCTGCATATCTTATCTGTTTTGCCTTCCCTCTGTCTACGTAGAGACTCCCAAAATGAAACAATAACTCTTGGAATTACAATTATATTTGTTAGAGTGAAATAATATCTGTGATAACCAAGAAATAAATCTAGAAAATAAGTTAAATATTATATGTATATATATGATTTTTCAATTAAAATAGGAAATTATACCATCTCTTTGTAAGCCATTTAACTCTGTTGTCATGGCAATGCATCAATCATATATTATTTACAAATGAATGAGCATGGATATTTTGATAAGAATTTGTTTACCACAAATTGCTCCATAAGGATCTGATAGATCATATTCTGATCTCTGATCTCAAAGATGATATTATCAAGAAGAGAGTGAGAATGTGAGTATAATATGACACCCTAGATTGTGCTAAAATTATTCTTGATAATAAAGGATATATGGATATTCATTAAAATATGATAAGATTAAGTGAGCAAAAATTAACATTTTTAAACATTATACTGATTTAAGATTATCAACAATACAATAAATATACATGTACTCAGTTCATTATTTAAAAGAGAAAGATAGCAGAGAATTATCCGTATAGATAATGTTTACTGAATAAATAAATAAGAAAGACATAAATGAGCTACGTTAAAGAAGTATGATATAATTATATTAATATAGAAAGTAGACTTTTATAAAAATATATAATTTTGTAATTCTTTTATGATCTGAACAACACAAGAAGTTTCATAATATGGACATATATAGTGTTCTCAAGTTTTGAAGTTCCCTTGGGACATTAAATAAAACAGAAAATGTTTTTTCTTAAATATATATTGCCACATATCAAGTCACCTAACTTCATTGCTTAAAACAATGATAATTTTATTATTATTCTCATGGTTCTGTTGTTTGATTGCACTCAGTTGGATGATTAATATTTTCAAATACCTACAGTCAGACAGAACACCAGTTTCTCCACAGGCATCTCTATTTCCACGCACCCTTGCAATGTTCTATTTCCATAATGAAAGCTCAGTACAGTTGGACTCACTACAGAATAACATGAAGTCCAAAAGTTCATGGTCCAGTGAGAGGGAGAGTGAGCCAGAAGTTGTATTAACTTGTGTGACCTAACCTTGGAAGCCCACAACATATGTTCTTGATGTTTTATTACTCAAGATAGTTTCAGAGGCTTGTCTAGGTACGCTTATGAATTGAGAGTCAAAAGTCACTTAGGGAATTTTTAAAACCACCCCAATGCTGTAGGCCACAAGGAAAATCTCAAGACAATTCAAACTTATCTTTGAACATTCATGACAATTCGGTGTTAGAGAAACTAATATTTTAATTCACAATATTAACAAATTAAAAATAAATGATCATAATGTATTTTCAAATGATGCAGACAAAAACTACCTGATAAAATTCACTAATTATTGAGATTTGAAAATTGAGACAACCCTCACAACAAAGAGAACTTCCTTATTATATAAGGAGAAAATAAAATCCTAGAGTTAATATAATCTTAAACAATAGAGTTAAGAATACTGGCCATAAAATTGAAAATGAGTCAAGATTACCTAGTATAACATTTTCATTTCGCATTTATCAGCAATTAAATAAAAGGGAAATAATTTACATGGAAGAGGTTGGAAAGGACATAAACTATCATTATTTGTCTTTTGATCATTTATGTAGGAACTCCAAAGGGTATAGAGACAAATGATCAAAAGTAACAGAAAATATGGATAAGGTGGTTGGGCATAATATTAATACAACACAAGTAGATGAGGTTGTTGTTGTTGCTTTAAATCAGAGAGCTACTAATGATTACAACACACAGTTATAAGGAGAATATATTTAAGTACCAAAGAACACTGAGTACTTTAGACATCTAACAACAACAACAACAGCAAAGTACAAAACCTCTATAGGTAAAGCTGTAAAGTTTTAGTAAGGAATATTTTAAAAAACCTAAATAAATGAAATAGTACTAATATATGTGAACAGGTACTAATGTATGTGAACAGGAAGATAATATCATAAAGATCTCTCATTTTAAAGAATCAATGCCATAAGTGCAAGGAAATCTCAACAAAAACATCAATATGGTTTTATAATGTTACTTGATCCCAAATTATAAATGGAAAAGTAAAATAATAAGAATGGCTAGATTCTTCCATGGAAGACAAGGGATTGATAGAATCTATCTAATGAAGCTTTGCTTATACCTTTGTAAGAGTTTAGATCATGTTGTAATTATTTGTAATTATTTTGCAATGAGAAGTCATTTGAGAGTTTTAGAAGTCATCAGATCTTTCTGGCTGTTTTATAGATGAGGCAAAAATCATTCAAGTGGGACCAGCTCAGGATTCCAGCAATCAATGATTGTAGATTTCCAAGGCAGTGATGAGAAGTGGTGAAATCTCAAGCTGATAGGATTGACAGATGGATTGGACATGATAAGTCTAGAAAACGGCGGAAACAAGAATGAATTGTCAGTACTGTTCTAGAGCAAATGCGTAAATAATGATGTCATTCTTTGGAACAAAGGAGGCTTGGAGGAGGCTGTAATTTGGAGAAAGACCCATAGTTCGGTTCATTCTATATTGAGATTCCTGATAGATGATGGGATAGGCAGCTAGATATATGAGTCTGGAACTCAAGAAAGAGATGGGACATAGAGATTGAAATGTGAGAGTCAACAGCAGATAAATGATATTTGAAGGCCAAAAAGTAGATGGGCTTTCTCAGAGGGAGTAGGAATAGAGAAGATGAGGTCTGAAGGGCCCCATAATTTAAAAAGGAAAATATAGAAAAGGGAAAGTCAACATTAGCAGCCTCACGAGCACATCTGCTCCTCCTCTAAAGGTAATGCTGGGCCTAGCTCAACTACCCAACCCTCCCCCAAGAGGAGGCAGATTTCCATTTCTTTTGTCATATTCATCAAAATCTAGACTCACCTGGATCCAACACACAAGTTGGCCATTTTAGTGCTTTACAGACAGAGTGAAATTCCAAGTGCCTTTCTCTAAAACTGACTGTACCCTGTGAAGTGTATCTTCAGAGTGTCTTTAGACAACTGAGAGGATAAAAAAGGCACTAAATAATCAGATTATTAAAAACTCAACCTTTAAAATCAAACAACCAACATTTTCAAATTTCCAGTGAATTTGCATTAAAAGAATTTTACCATGAGGTAAGTCCCGACTGTGAAGTTCTGATATTTGTAAGGGTCTGACTATTCTTCCTGTTGCTTCAAAACTTTCTCTTCCAAATTGAGCCCTTATGCAACTGTAACTTCCTCTCTTGAGGAACGATGATCAGAAAAGCCCAAATCCATTTTCCATTTAATTTACAATTTCGTTATACTTAAAGCAGTTTTAAATGGAATGATTTGTGCTCTCAATTAGCTGTGTCTAAAATATGCTTCTGCCACCAAAATGATTCCTAGAATATTTTATTTGAGCTTAATATACTTTTTAATAGGCTCCAAATCGCAGAATGTTAAATGTGTAAACTTCTTAGAAAATGAATTAACATCATTAAAATAGAATACGTATACACTTTAATTGCATTATCTAATTTCTTTAAAACACGTTTTAGGAGAGAATGATGTTTAACTTAAAATTTTACTGTGGTGCCTGATTTCTCTGCACCCTTGCCCCAAGCATCCTCATAAATAACAGGGTCTGTCTCAAAATTTCTTAAGACTATAGTAAAACTGTGTGTGGGGTGTGTGTGTGTGTGTTCTTAATATTACTCAGTAATCCTGATGTAGTTATTTTACAAATAATATTTCTCTTAACTTTTCTGCAGTTGTTTAAACAAAGTAACACTAGTTCCGTGACCTTGGATAAGTCTCTGTATTTCTTAGCTTGAAAGGTTTCTATAATCATAAATCCAGAAAAGATAGTGTTTGCTGTTTTCAGTTCTGTCTTTCTTATATACAAGGACTTCAAAATGGTGAAAAGAGAAACACTTCCCAAAACCAACTTTCATATTGTTAATATTGAATTAAGTGATAAATATGTTTAATATATAATTTATTTTAGAGGATGCATGAAGCCTCCCAGAGCCAGAGTGTATCCAGCATACTCCCCTAATATTGGTTTCCTTGATATCCAATTTCTTAGTCAGATCTCCCAATGACCATGGTTAGTGCATGTCATTGCACCTGATTTTCAATTTCTTGTTGAGTCACAGTCCTTTCTTTTTGAGACTTTTATCATTACCAAGGAAGCAATTGTATAAGTGGTCTTGGAAAAGAAACACTCAGACTCAGCTAAGTTATGTCACATAGGATGAGGAGGAAGAGCAAGTCTCTGACCAGGAGCCCTAGGATGTAGCTTCAGGTCTATGGTGAGAAAGAAAGTGGGTTTTCCAGGTTGTGAAAGGTGTTTTAAGTTCTTTTAGTCCTTACATAATTTAGTTTTGTAGCTCAGAAAATTGGTCTCAATGATTTGGGTAAATGAATGCTATGGATAGAGAACAATTAGGTATGGTACATCAAGGTGAATATGAGGTGAGATTGTAGAGGCAAGTTCCTGATAGTCATAATTATTGATAAAGTTATTGTTGGACTCAACTAATAATTCACAACTGAGGCTCAGTATAGTTATCTGTAATACCTGCAAAATAAATCCTCTAGATCTATTAAAATAACTGAATTGAGAGGTTCATTTTCCAAGGCATACATTTTATACTTGGTGAAAGCTATAATAAAATGTAGTTTATATGTGTGTGTGTATGTATGTATGTATATATATATATATATATATATATATATATATATATATATATATATATATCAGATAGCTAATGCAATCTCAGGTTTCATGTTTACATGAATGGGTAAATGACTAAATAAATAAATGGCAACTTTTTTTTAACTTAAAAGTATGTCTTTTATTAAGTTCTCTGCTCAAATATCCTTATCAATGATGACTTTCTAAAGTAGCCTTTAAGATATAGTACTTCACTTCTCTAGTCTACTCACTCCTGATTTTCTTTTCTTGACTGATTTTCATTTGTTCTTTCTTCATTTTATATGTGACAGCAGAATGCATTACAATTCATATTACACATATAGAGCACACATTTTTCATATCTCTGGTTGTACACAAAGTAGAGTCACACCATTCGTGTCTTCATAAATGTACTTAGGGTAATGATGTCCATCTCATCCCACTACCTTTCCTAGCCCCATGCGCCCTCCCTTCTCCACAATCGCCTTTTCCCCTATGCCCTATCTAGTGTTCATTTAATTCTCCCATGTCCCTCCTCCACCATATTATGAATCAGTCTCCTTAAATCAGAGAAAACATTTGGCATTTGAATTTTGGGGATTGGCTAACTTCACTTAGCATTATATTTTCCAACTCCATTCATTTACCTGCAAATACCATGATTTTATTCTCTTTTAATAATGAATAATATTCCTGTGTGTGTGTGTGTGTGTGTATCATATTATCTTTATCCATTCATCTACTGAAGGGCATCTAGGTTGGTTCCACAGGTTAGCTATTGTGAATTGTGCTGCTATAAACATTGATGTGGCTGTGTCCCTGCAGCTGTTTTTCAGTTCTTTGGGTATTGGCTGAGGAGTGGGATAGCTGGGCCAAATGATGGTTCCATTCCAAGTTTTCCAAGGATTCTCCATATTACTTTCCATATTGGCTGTACCAATTTGCAGTCCCACCAGCAATGTATGATGTGCCTTTTCCTCCACATCCTCACCAACACTTATTATTGTTTGTATTATTAATAGCTGCCATTCTGACTGGAATGAGATGAAATCTTAGTTTTGATTTGCATTTCTCTAATTGCTAGAGATATTGATCTCATTTTTTAAGAAATTTTTTTTAAAGTTTTATACTTTAGTTGTAGTTGGGCACAATACCTTTTATTTTATTTAATTATTTTTATGTAGTGCTGAGGATCGAACCCAGGGCTTTGCACATTTTAGGTGAGCACTCTACCGCTGAGCCACGACCCTAGTTCTCATTTTTTAAAAATTTTATATGCATGGTCATTTTATCCTTGCACCATTTACTAAATAATCTGCTTTCTCCACACACGTTTACAGCAAACTTGTTAGATAATGATTTTCCATATATTCATTGTCAACTTTTCATCATAAAATTTTGATAATGATTTTTACTGTCAACTGTTAATTAAATTTACCAAATAATATTGACAAGTCTTGTGGTTTAAAGTCAGAACTCATGGGTGATAAATTCCATTTCTTCTTCTTTACGTTTGTCTGCTTCTTACTCTCCTCCACCTACTTCTTTCCCTCTGATTCCTCCACAAAATCTAATTTCACCCTCATCCTTCTGGCTTCTACACATGTAAACTTTATCTTTGTAACCTATGGTTTTATCACTATGCTTTTTTGGTGCACACAAATATTGTATCCATCCTCCCTGTAGTCACAGTTTCATTTCAGTTTAATCAAGCATGTGTTTATTTATTTCTGAAAAAAATAATCACCTTTTCAAATACCACATCTTTCCATTTCCTTTATTGTCATTCAGAAAAACTGAACTCTGTAGTGACATCTCCATCTCCCTCCCATATGTCCTGCAGAGTGGGCTAGCTCTACTTTCTCATTAGTTCACCTATTCTATATGCAACAGAGTATAATATTGGAATTTTTCTTTTATATCAGTCACTCTATTCAACTTTAATAGGCTTTCATTTGGGCTATTTTCATATCCTCGTGTATTCAGGCTCTTTTTGTGATTTTTTTTCTATGTTTTTAAATCAATGTTACTTTTTCCTTTTCTCTGAAGATCTGAAACATCATTAATTTTCAATTATTTAATATTGTTCTGCTAGTTTTCGATTTTTGAGGTGTTTGTCTCCTGACAATATTTGTGATTCTTCACATGGATGTGATTTTCATTTTATTTAATTAATTTATTTATTTTTGGCATGCTCCTGTAGACTGAGAATCAGTCTTTCTCTCTCCATTCCCCTCCACCTCCTCCTCTCTTCCTTTCCAAGCTTCTGCATGTTTGTCTCACCTATTTCTTCCTCCCTTCCTCTCTCTACTCCCCTCTCTCCTCTTCATTTCCTATGGTTTTTCTCAAGACCTCTCTCTGCCTCCCTCCTCCAACAGGAATTTGCAGCCCTCTTCAGCCAGTGCTCAGAGTCAGAGATGTGTGATCCCAGCCTCTGTCTCAAGATGTAGCCCTGGTTTGGACCCTGGCAAGCTCTGGTCTCCTTATCTCCCATTGCTTGCCGGGAGTGAGCCATCCTTGCTAGTACTTTGCTTCTGAATTGGGAGCCATGCAGGACTCAGCTTTAACTGGTTATCTCATTGCTTTTCCTGCCTTATTGCCTTCTGCTCTAGTCTTCTCTGTGGACGTATTTATTTTGTTTTTGGATACTACACTGTCTTCTCAAATGTATCCTTCCACTTGAAGTGGAATTTTCTACATTAAAAATAGTAAACTTTTCCTTTCCATATGCTTTATCTCTCTGTCTCTTACTTTAGATAAAAGTGTCTTTAAAGACACATCTCTTAAAACTTTTATCTAAGATATAGAGAAAAGATGATATTGAGAATATAAGATACAATGATGAGAGATATCAACTCTTACTTTTATCTTTTCCTGATTTTAAGATCTGTATAGAAAAATTTATTTTCAGGGTGAAAAAAAATAGAAAAAAATCATATAAGATTTTCACTAGTTGGCTAAAATATTTGCTGCCTTTGGAATTTATCAACTAACTCTCCCCATGAGGATCTGTGAATATACCAAAATAATTTATTGAATGATCTGATATTTTTTCCTCTCATTTAAATTGCCACATTCTCACATGCAAAATTTGCAAATGTACTGATTATATGTTGGGAGCTCTGCTGACCACGGAAATGCAATCGCTGGGGAAAGAGGAAGAAAAACCACTGTTGGGAAATCCCCAGTCTTGTGATTCTGGTTTTGTGATTCTCCATGTACCTGACAGTTAGAGCTTGAGAAATGGCTTCCATATACGTGCCTGAACGGCCCCAAGATATGGCTTCCGCAAACTTAAAGAATAACTCCCCAGCAACGGGGCACACATACCTAATGGGGTATTGTTTCTGTAACTGGGGTAACGGGGCTCTGTTTCTGCAACTGGGATGCCTAGGCTACCCCAATCTGGGGGACTCTGATCTCTGATTGGCCCCTGCCTTTGCCCCCACCTCCCTTCTCCTCTCTCTATATAAGTCCTCTCCCTCCACAATAAACTGAGTTGCTGCACCATCTGGGCTGACTCAGCTCCCGACTCGGTGTGATTTTTGCCAGGCAGGGTGGCGGTCCGGGTCGCGACACTCACCCTCTCGCTCAGCCCGGAGACACTCACTAGCTGGTCTAGTGATTCTCCTCAACCTCTGTCGGAGGGCTGTCCGACAATTATATTTCTTGGCTTAATTTTTTATTTATCTATTCATTTGTTATGATCATGAAGTTTTATGTTATACAGATTGATGATTAATTGAAGTGTTTACAAGAGTCAATACCTTCCTGTTATATTCTCTCTCTCTCTCTCTCTCTCTCTCTCTCTCTAGTTTCATAGGTTTGGCCTTTTACATTAAATTTTTAGACTTACATTAATTTTTATTTCATATTTTCCCTCCAAATGTTTTTAGGATATCATTATATCATTATGTCAAAAATGAACAAAATGAGGCCTTTAGCCTGGGGTTGTTTCAATACCTGGAATTATTATTATATAAACATTGATGAAATCATCTTGGGAATATTTCTGATAACTGCCTTGAAAAAAATGAATTTTAGCCAGTCACACAGAGCCAACTACCCAATTACCTAACTTGGAAACATTTTTATAATTGAATTGAAGAAACAAAATTTAAAAATGAGATTTTGCCAGTCACAAATAGATAAGTAATCAATTGAGCATATAGTTAGGGACTTCCCATCAGATCATACCCACATAAAGGAAATGTCTAGCTACAACTAATGAGGTAACCCCTTACTTTACCTCAATGTTTAGTCTATAGGCGCTCACTGTTCATGGTGCTGGGCAAAGCTCTCTGAATCCCTTCTGGTTCTGGGTGATGTTCAGCTCCTTAAGTGTTCTTTGCTCAAATAAAAAAGTCTGAAATTTGTGTTGTCTAATAGTTTTCTTTTAATAATATTCATGAAAATCTCTCTGAACATACATATCAATGTAAGAATTTATAAGTTGAGCACTCTTATAGAGATGACAAGTCTGTTTTTTTAAAAAATATTTTTAGTTGTAGATGGACATAATGACTTTATTTTATTTATTTAGTTTTATGTGGTGCTGAGGATCCAACCCAGTGCCTTCCATGAGCTAAGCATGTGCTTTACCACTGAAACAAAACCTGGCAAGTCTGTATTTGAGTTATTATATTCTTTGTTCCATTAAATCTCTAGGGAAAAAAAAAAAATTCTTTATTCAGTGCTAGGAATTGAACCCAGGGCCTTGTACATGCAAGGAAAGCACTCTACCAACTGAGCTATATCCCCAGTCCTAGAAAATTCTTGATAAGCTAGTGACTATTCAAAGGGCTATGAGGTTTTTATTTATTCTCTTACACTTTTAGCCAGTTATTTGCATGTAAGGAAACCATTCATTTTTAACATTTAATAGTAAATAATGCAGTTTCTTATTGTTTATAGATATTTAAAAATTTTTGTTCCTTATAGGTTTTCCAATAACACATTTACATGATTTCAAAATGGTTATAGGCATACCTGCAAGATAGGCTTTCCAAGATGTACCACTCTTCTATTTTATTGTTTAATACTTTTTAAAAAGTGATAAGTCATTGTGGCTATCATGAACAATTACATCTTTATTTTTACTTTCACAGAAATGTTGCAACATTCCACAGTTAAGAATGAGACAGGCTATTGACCTTTGAGTTTTATTAACTGTATTTCTAATTCCTATTGAAATGACTATATCATAAATTCCACTAATATTGCATCTTTCTTACAGTCTTGAATTGAACTTCAATTGGCCATGGCGCATTACTTTATTATTGGATTCAGGATGCTAACAGGATATTTTTTGTTTGATGTTCAAAATTAGATTGGTATCTGGTTTTCCACTTTTTTGTTATTTTTTGCAGATATTGATATTTTTGAGAATGTGCCTTTCCTCAATATTACTTCTGCTGCCCTATGTAGGCATGGACTTTCTTTAGAAAATTACTTTATTTAGAAGGAGAAGATATCAAACTGAGACTCACTTGATTTTCAATGCCCATGCAATAAATAATTCCCAGAAAATGTATGTGAGGAAAAAGACAATTTCTTCATAAGCAAAATTTATTTACTCAATTATTCATTAAACAAATTAAACAAATAATTAAACAAGTACATGTATATATAACACACACACACACACACACACACACTCATGCACATATGCATATGCCAAGCACTGTACTAGACCTGGGAATAGAATAAAGTAAGTTTTATTCATGCAAAATTTCTGCTTTCCTGAAGCTTGCATTCTAACAAAGGACAATGACAGTAAACAAATGAACCACTCTTGCTATTTTGAAGTTATCACATTTGTAGACATTCTGTTAAGATAAAAAATCATCCTAACAAGGGGAATGAAAGTGAATGGAAGGTTAATAATGAAGAAAAATATGCATTAGACTCTTCAGGAAAGACATCCAAAAATGATATTTGAGCCATTATATATAAGGCACAAAACAAAATGATTCCAATTTCATTTTTACAAATATAAAATGGACAACAGTTTCCTAAAACTCATATCTCCTTGCAATATTTTGGTATGCAAGATCAATTTTCTTTGTTAGTAATTATAATTTAAAAAAGGAAAAAAAATGATGTTTATACCAATGACACAAAGAAATGAAGGTTTCTAGTAGTTATAGGAATATCTGCACATGCAAAGAGCCCCAGCCTTCAGAGTGATCCCCTTGATGAAGTTTACTTTTATTTCAACACTTCAGCCATGACTCAACCTATTTGGGGACTTGTCTCTGGGTATTATTCCCACAATTAATAAGACATAAATTTCTGTCTTCCTAGTTAGTGTTAATGCTGCTTTTGGCCTGAACTTCAGCTAGAGAACAAACTCAACTCACCATTGTGTCTCTGAGTGACTGATTTTAGTTGTCCACAAGTGATACTGATGTTGTGTCCACACAATAGGACAGTAGTCTACATAGTTGTTCAGGCACTACTCTGCGAAAATAGAAAGCTTTTTCTAGATAGCAAAAGAATGATTTTTAAAAGCTTTTAGGAATATTCCAATGAAGTTCCTTCCCTATAGAAATAAAAATAATACTTCTATATTTTAAGTTCTTCAAAGAAAGATATTGGGTTTTCTTATTCATTTTAACTCTCAGTTTAAACCATAGTTTTTAACCGGACCTAATGGTTTGCTCTCAGTATGGGTCCAATGATAATTAAAAAAAAAAGATTGTTTAATGACAATTGAAGGATTTGTTGGAAAGTTACTATACCCTGCAGAGTGAGCTATGTTTAATTCACAGGTTAATCTAATGATTAAGTATTTATTCAAATGACAAATGAAGCAAGTTAGGACTACTATGTAAAGGTTGTTCTGAGTTTTATCTACCTATATTTTGCAACTAGAATAATATGACTGAATGGATTTTCTAGGAGAGGAATCCCAAGGGAGTCCAACAATATTTAAAGAACAACAGCCTGACTCTTGCTGTGGGATTTGTGCAACTTGCCCTCAAGTAACTTCCTCATATTCCAGTGCCGTAGTATCCTCATATTTTCTTTTCTCTCCCGTGCATTATCCGCAGCCACTTTTTAAATGTAATGCAACTTCATTCTTTTTCACTGCCTAATGTTATTGCTTCTACTTTCAAAGATAGATTGCATGCTTATGGGAAATAGAGTTGAAGCATCCTAAATACATAAATCATTAGAGATCTCATTTTCTTGCCTAACTACTGATCAGAGTCTAGGTTTTAATGTGGAGAGATGTTTTCAACAGAGCATTTAGTATTTACAGCTGTTTATCTGTTGCTCTGGGCATTCACATTATTTTTGAACTCCAGCAGATTCTGAGGACACAGGGAATGCTATTGAAAGTATGATTTATGCAAACCCTTAGAGGAAAATGGCCTTAGCATAGGCCATCAGCTAAAAAGTTCTGATGACTTCCCTTCCCATGTGGGTGAGAAGAAAGGGACAACAGAGTTGAAAATTACCTTCTGAGCCAAGTTGGCATAGAAGGCATGATGCCATTAGTCCAGGCCTTTTTCTCATTTGAGGTTTCCTGGGTCCCACTATCATATCTCTACTCAGTTGTAGGAACTATCTTAGAGTTAACCTCTTGTGACAGCTACTTTCCTCATTGAAATGTTGCTTTTTAATTCATTCTCACCTAGTACACATGATTTCAGAAATACTAAGTTTATAGTCAGGTAATACATTTTTGTCAACGATGATGGTAATTAATAGAATAGTTCACCTGTCTTAAAACTAGCTTACCAAAAATGTTTGATTATCTTGAGTAAATAGCATCATCCATCATCCAAATGTCTTTCCATTCATTTATGGATTATTTTTTTAAACAAATATGTGAATGTCACACACTGGGCATTATATTCATGGTTCTTAGTTTTCCTTCAGAATTGAATGTTTGTTAATAAATAGCATCAATTCAAACTTATATGTATATTTTTATGTGCCTTATAAACACATGATTCCCTCCGCTCTACTACATTTATTCACTTACATACTATATGCTTCTAAAATCCATCTTTGAAAACATGTCATGAACTTGCAATGTTTTAAAAGTTGTTCACATTTTCGTAACTGTGTATTTGTATGCAAAGGTCATTTCTTTCCAATTATCACTCACCCTTATAGGAAGCTACAACTTAGGATACATTTGCACAGAAAATGGTTAGGAAAAGAAATGTCTGAGTCCCTTGAAACTGCATTTCATATTGCTGTGTGGCTTATTTCGAGTGTTTGTTGGATTAACTCTGTAGAGCATGAACAATGGCCAAGAGGACGTTGTGTATAATTACCCCCCAGCCATCTGAAATTGTACATTACTTTGCAAGTATCCTGAGGGAAGGTGCATTACCTTTGACAAACATATATATTCCCAGGATAAACATAGCACTCAACAACATTTCTAATTGAATTATATTGAAGAAAATTGCTACAAATGTAACTGTGTGTGTCTCTCTCTACTCAATTAGAGAGCTGTCTTTGATGATCAGAGCCGTGTTATCTTACTTCCATGCTTCTCCATCTTATTGCTATCTCCAGATTTTGAGTTAAAATAATTACAAGTGGACATTCAGCTGTTTCTTAAGCTATTGTGTAACATAATTATGTATGAGAAATTTAATAAACACAATTGCATTCTATCCATGCTTGAGTCTTCAGGATTTTATGCTCTCAATTTTATTTTGGTTGTTTTATCCACACTCATTACTCAGTGTTTTAGAGAAAAGATCATGAAAACAAAGAAAACCAACATTTAATTAAATTAATTAATTTATTTTGCTTAGAGGTGAAATTGTTCTCATATCTCAAGGTATTAAGCCTAATGCAGATATCAGTCATTTCTGGCTCAGAGAACAAATACTTATTTTCACTTACTGCTATTTTTTTCCCTTTGATTTCTTTAAAACCTTTTAGTGAGGTTATACAAATTCTTTTCTATTATGAGGTATACTCAGGAAAATGTCCTCTCTTTATGCAAACAATCTTCCCAAGACAAAGTTATTTCCTTTCACGGCCTAACATATTCTGCTACTGGATCCTAAACGTCCTCCAAAATCAGTGTGCTGAGAATTTGATTTCTAGCATGTGGTACTGTTGGGAGGTCATAGATCCTTTAAGGGTGGGGCCTACTGGGAGGTCTTTAGGTCATTAAGGACATGCCCCTGATGTGGACTGTGGTATTGTCTTGCAGTTCCTGGATGTGAGGGTAGTGTTTTGCTCTACCACACATAGACACCATTATGTGCTATCAGGAGCCCAAATCAACAGGGTAAACCAGTCATGGACAGAAACCTCAAAAACAAGAGCCCCAGTAACCCTTTTCTCCATATAATTTAATTATATCAGGAGTTTGTTATAGTCATGGCAATTTAACATGCATTCACACAAAATAAACTTATTTCAGAAGCCCAAGTATAATACTTCTTGGGTTTAGGTGTAAATTGGAATTGGAAAAAGTGTGAAACAATAGAGATAAAGTTTTATTTTTTTTTCCATACTAACAAAAGAAAATTTTGAAAAAAAGAGAGAAAACTCAACCTCACCATATTAACAAACCCATAGCCATTCAGATTGAATTCAATGTCAGGTTAATTGCACTTTTGAAGGCATGTCTGATTATGAGAGATGCAAATTAGACATTTGTATTGTTCTGACTTTTGTACCTGGGGAGTGTTCTATTTGGATGAAAGAAGCTTCCAATTGATTTTAAAGTTTTTGGAACTGTTCTGATGCATCAGAATTCGCAGGTTTGTGTGTACACTTCTCAACATGCAGGCAGGAAACAGCAGGAAATGATTGCTTAATACTCTAATGTCTTTAAATTACAGTCTTTATAAAGCTGCTTCATTGAACTGGTAGATTTTTTTCATCATTTTATTAGACAAATTGGCTTACATTGAAAATATATAGTATATTAAGGCCATAGAGTTAAAATACTCAACTAGAGTTTGTACAATGATTATGCATGTCCCAGCATCTAATTTGAACTGTTATCACTATAAATAAATCATTGGAATACCCAAACAACTCTTGTTTATTATTCAAATTGTTATTTTTTTCTGTGCACTTGCCACATTATTTATTCATTTAATAACCGGAACTTCTAAGCCCACGCATGTTTTTATGAACAATCATAAAATGTTGCTGTTGTGATTCACAGAGCCAAAAATGTATTTCAAGGTTACTGCTTCTCAACAGCTAGTAGATCTTAATTACTAGTTGGGTGAAACAATGTCTTAGATATGCAAGTCCTTTTTTTTTTTTTTTTTGGTCACAATTACCCCATATGTATTCAGCGATTCAGACTTCTAGCCAAGTGTTCTTATAGGAAGATGTAAATTAGTTTTTATGAGCATTATAGGGAGAAGAAACTGATCTGTCCTTGTAGAAGGCTTTGATGGGAGGAGCCTGTATATGGAATTGCCACTCATGTGCACAAATAATTCTTTAGAATATGCGTTCATTTTTACTCATTAAATATGAACTAATTATCTACTAACAACCAAATGCTGTTAGCTGTGGCCACAACATGCCATCACATTTAAATCTCACAGCTGTGTGAGAAAGATGCTATTGGTTCTAAATACATGCAAAACAGTTAACATTGAGAACCAACAGTTGCTTTGAGGTCAGCTACCTGTAGTTTTGAAACAGTTTTATGAGTGAGGTGCTATATGGTCTTGAAATGAATAGTCAACCCTACTGAATTGTATATTCTTATGTATAAAGAGATAGGAATGTTATGCTTCAGGGTGTTGCAAGGATAATTTTAAATAAAATGTTCTAGCATATGTAGACCACTTTGGAAATTTCATAACATACAGGGAATTATTGGTAAATGTTAGTTTCTTCCCCTTCTTTTACTCAGGGCAAACATTCCCAACCAGATGGTGTCACACTCAAGATCAAACATCACATGACAGGCAAATCTGCAGCTACAACTTTTCATTCCAGGCTTGGGGCTTTTTCTCACTAGAACCAACTGTCCATCTAAGTAAGGTAGGGTCATTTTGTCTTTTCACTCAACCTTCTCAATAAAATTTTCTATATCCCTTCCCATGTACCCATACTTCATAGGAAATTTATATCTGCCTACCAGTAACAGTCAATTTTACACGTCAGTTTAAGTAGATAGCCTCAGTGTGGAACTCACACCATTGCATGTCTGGTTCTCAGGTCTTTAAACTCAGACTGAAGCTGTTACATCAGATTCCTGGGTCTACAAATTACAGGAAATCCTTAGACTCTTCAGACTCTGAAATTGCTGGAATCCAATTACTTATAATTAATAATATTTATTAAATAACTAGGTATGATATATCTTCCAGGCTATCAATTTTGTCTCTCTGGAAAATAATCTATCATTTATCTATTCTATTAATTGGTCTAGAGGGAATAATGTTGAAATAAAGTAATTTCACTTAAAATCCTAAAAAATATTAAGAGAATAAACATTTATCAGACATAACTTCATATATACTTGCCCAATGTTTGACGTAACATCTATGGAAACAGTAATGCTCTAAAAGTCGACAAAATCCTTAATATCAGAATTTGTATTTTCAATAAGAAGATAGTTTGTAATTGTTAATATCATGCATAAAAATGATAATGCAAAATAACAAAGAATAATTCCAACAAAAGACATATTGGGAGTTACATATATTAATATATTGGGGTTCGATTCCTAGTACTAAAACATGAGTATATTGGGGATCTCTTCTGGTTTGAATATGAAGAAATACTTTTTCTGGAACAGACTTTTCTCTCTCTTTCTTCCTCTGTGTGCCTCTCTCTCTCTCTCTCTCTCTCTCTCTCACACACACACACACACACACACACACACACACACACACACTTTTCTTCTTTTAGTGTTGGGGATTGACCTAAGGGGTGCTTAACCACTGACCATCCTCCCAGTTCTTTTTTTATTTTACTTTTGAGACAGGATCTCAACTAAGTTGCTTAGGGACTCACTAACTTGTCAAGGCTGGCTTTGAACTTGTGATTTGCCTGCCCCAGCCTTAGAAGTTGCCCGGGATAAGGCATGCACCACCACATCCAACTAGAAACAGAATATATATATATATATATATATATATATATATATATATATATATATATATATATATATATATAACAGTATAATGACATAGAAAATGTGCATGATATATTCTTAAATGAATCAACAATTACATTAAAAACTTGAAAAATAATTTCTCCTTCATTTTTATTTAGCCTTCTTCAAGTACCATCTCACACACATGTATTAAAGAAAAAGAAATGAAAAGAATATATTCCTATTGTGATGGTCATCCACTGGGGATGATGGGATATAGTTTATTTTTGTATTGTGATTTAGTCCTTTTCTTATTTTTCTCATTTTAGAGATTCAGAATACAGTATTTTCAAAAGGTGAATAAATACATAATATATCTGTTCTTTGTTAATTGTTTAGAAGCTTGAATAGCTATTACAAGAGAGAATATCTTCTGACTGTAGGACATTATTCCTTGATAGACCCAGCTACTGAATCAGCACTTTGAGCTCCAGTAATTAGGGCACAGGCATGTCTTGAAGGAATGAGGGAATGTTAACATTACAGAAGAATTTGAGCCAAATCTTTCAGATGTATTGTAGCAGTTAGGTATGTATATATATGTATATCTGTATATATATGTATATGTGTATATATGTATATATATATATATATATGTATATGTATATATGTATATATATACATTTATATATACGTATGTATTAAATAGTTACATATTACATATCTTTATATATACACATATTTATTAAATAGTTACGTATTATATATCTTCTATGCTATCAGTGGTATTCTACATATATATGTGTGTGTGTATATATGTGTGTGTGTATATATACATGTGTATATACATACACACACACACACACACACATATATATATATATATATATATATATATATATATATATATATTTGTAGGTGTTAAGTGGACACAATACCTTCATTTAAATTTTATATGGTGCTGAGGATTGAACCCAGTGCCTCATGGGTACCAGTTGAGCACTCTACCTCCGAGCCCCAGCCTCAGCCCTAGGAATAGACTTTTAAAGTGAGTTATGAAAGGTAATACCACCAAAGTAGACAAAAGAGCTGGGTAGCGGAGGGAAAGGAGACAGAAGTTAAGCAAACATAAAATTACAGACACACAGAGAAGTATAGCATTTGGAGCAAAGAATTAAAAGAATCTTGGAAGGTTAATGCAATGAAAGTTGAAAAAGCCAGAGGTGATGGATGTCCCATGAAGCCAGAGCGATGAGAAGGACCAGATCTCACCAAATCTCCAAAGATATAAGGAGGAGCACAATCTTTGTCCTAAAAGTATTTAATGCACAGAAGATAGAGATATTTACCCAATGTTTGACATAACTAGAATAAAAAAAAAGAGAGAGAGAGAGAGAGTTTTTTTAAAGTTTGTTATGGCTTTGTGTAGAAAAGTGTTCAGAATGTGGAATCAGGAAAGCTAGTTTGGAGGTTGGTAGAGTGGACCAGATACTTAAAAAAAAAGATGACTTAGAATAAGCTGGTGACAGTGCTTGCTAATGAAGAGGTGTATAGTGGATCTGAGTGACTTGTAGGATGTGCTAAGGAAAATCAAAGGAGCAATGGATTTTGTTTACTTTCTCTATAATTAGCTTCCAATTATATCTCCTGTTGGAAATCATGTTTTGCTCACTTGACTTCCATACTTCAATAAATCCTGTTATACAATAATTGAAGTGTTTCCAGTGACTTTGTGTATTAGTGAAAATGTACAAATATCTAAAATGTGATAAAATGCAAGTATTTGCATATAATGATGCTTGCATATGCACACTATGTAAGTGTGTGGGAACATTAAAAAATTTTCCTAATAGTATAATGGCATAGAAAATGTGCATGATATATTCTTAAATGAATCAACAATTACATTAAAAACTTGAAAAATAATTTCTCCTTCATTTTTATTTAGCCTTCTTCAAGTACCATCTCACACACATGTATTAAAGAAAAAGAAATGAAAAGAATATATTCCTATTGTGATGGTCATCCACTGGGGATGATGGGATATAGTTTATTTTTGTATTGTGATTTAGTCCTTTTCTTATTTTTCTCATTTTAGAGATTCAGAATACAGTATTTTCAAAAGGTGAATAAATACATAATATATCTGTTCTTTGTTAATTGTTTAGAAGCTTGAATAGCTATTACAAGAGAGAATATCTTCTGACTGTAGGACATTATTCCTTGATAGACCCAGCTACTGAATCAGCACTTTGAGCTCCAGTACTTAGGGCACAGGCATGTCTTGAAGGAATGAGGGAATGTTAACATTACAGAAGAATTTGAGCCAAATCTTTCAGATGTATTGCAGCAATTGGGTGAGGAGCAGTAAGCACTCCAAATATTGGGAACAAGGAAGGGGTTGAAGACTTCATTTATTCAGCCATTATGTAATGAGCGTGTACTGAGTGCCAAAAATTCTTCCAGTTACTAGTGATATACAAGTGAAATATGTGGATGTGTGAAATTTTCACAGTCTCAGAGTGTTTAATATATCTGGAGAGTCAAGCTGAAATCAACACATGAAGAATGTTGTAAGCTCTGTTGAAGAAATTTAGATTCTCCCTACATAAATCACATAAATCCTAAAACTATTTATTTATTTATTTAATTGTTGGTTGGTTGGTTGGTTGGTTGGTTGGTTGGTTGGTAGGTACCAGGGATTGAACCTAAGGACACTCAACCACTGAGCCACATACCCAGAATTTTTATTTTTTATTTCTTCACTATGTTGCTAAGGGCCTCCCTAAGTTCCTTAGACTGGCTTTGACCTTGTGGTCCTCCTGCCTCAGCCTTCCAAACCTCTCAGATTACCAGCATGCCTTACTGTACCATGTCCAAAGAGTATCTTTGCAACGAATATTTGAACGTTAGATTTCTCTTTAAGCAACTAGGAGTTGATACAATTATTCTTTCAAGCTTCATGTATTTGACGATGAAAATTAATTTGTTATTTCAGGGTTCTCATGACCAAATTTAGTTTTCATAGAGCCCAGAAAAACGAAATCATCAATGAGATGCAAAGATCAATTTGTTGTGCATAGTTAATTTCTGAGCCCATGTGAAGTAAGAGTGATACCTGCAATTCATTTGGAAAACATTTGATAAAATTTCATATAACTGAATTCGCAGTTGTTTCCCATATAATTGGATGTATAATTATTAAGCAATATTCAAGCACCTTTGTCTATACTTTGGATCACCTACACTTTTATAGTTGAATATACAAGTCTATCAATGCCTGAAATCACACAATTCATCTTCATTATTGTCACCATTGTTCCATTATTTTGATGCATGAAGGTGCCATGCCCCTGGCAAGTGTGGGAACCTCTATGCATGAATATCAGAACCCAGGGTTTCAGTTCTCATTGCATAATGTCACTCTTACCCTTGAACTGAGTTAATATCTCCCTGAAAAGGATGGTTCTTGGAGCCAATTTTCCAGTTATTCCAAACACAATCAAGTGCATAACCTCTAGATAAAAAGTAATAATAATCCATTATATGTGTATTATACAGCATTTTATATTTTTAAGTGTTTTTACTCTCTAATTTGACATAATGATTTTAAGCATCTAAGAACTAACAATCTCCATGTTAATACTGAAGATTCAATGTGGAGTCATGTTTTTTAATAACATGTGGAGCTTTTTCCAATAAATGCTCATGGCAGAGAGGAAAATCATTGAATACCCCCAATATACACATAAAGAAAATGCCATGATGTATTGAAGGACACACATATAGTTTATAATAAAATTATCCTGGTTTTCCATAGCCTGTGGCCCTATTCCGCTTCAATTTTAGACATATATTAACTCAGTGTATTGCAACCTCTTAATGCTGAAACATTAAAACTCAAGTGGAATGGAACACTATATTATAAAAACCAACTTCCTTACTTGATGGTCCTAGGATAAAAACCTTTATTGTTTTTAGAATAAGTGGTAAAGAAGCATAATTAGAAAATTAGGCAAAATATACAGATTTTGAGAAATAAATTTAGTGGAAGATGTAGTAGCAGTGCCTCAAGAGGAAGGTTAAGATATGTGATGCTGAGAAAGTTGACATATTTGCAAAGTAAGAAGGTGAAAGTTACTCCACTATTGAATTTATCATGATTACAAAGAAAGGGATTGGTATACCTGTGCTCACCCAAGTCCATTATAGATACTATAATTATCATCACTCCCTACATACAATATAGTTCTGATATTTGACAGGAATGTACAAATGTCTGATGAATTCAAGAAGAAGTAAAAAGAAGTGAAGAAAATGCCCTGAGAGGAAGTAAGAAAAATGGTAGATTCAAGTCAACTTCTGTCATCTTGGGAAATGAATGAAAAGTAGTTAATCCTAAGGCACACCCCCAAGTTTATTTTTGTTTGTGTTCTGAACACAGCCTTTCATCATTTCACATTTATCATATCTGCCCTGTTCTCCTAGAAAAAGAAGTAGACATTTCTGGCTGTTGACAGTTTCCTCAGAACAAAGAGCTACAATAGCCTTCTATGATAACTCCAGAGCTTGGAAGATCTACCGTTATTTTTAAACAAGGATCCAAGTGGATAACCCACTATTAAGATTTTGCTGTGAGAACATGAACTAAGGAAGAAAATCAAATTATTAAATGTGAAAATCTGTTAGTGGATTAAAATATACTGCAATATAGAAAACAAGAAGTCCAAGTCCATTAGTTTAATAAGTTCCTGAGAAGATGGTAAAGGCTTTTGCATTGAAAAATTATCAATTTAAATTTGTCCCATCCCTGTATCTTTTACTGTAGATATTTGTGATGGAATTACTTCTTTCTTGAGGGCCCTAGATTCCCCATCTATCATCCATTCATGCTTGTATATAGTGAAGAAGACTGTTAAATTAATAAGTCAGAAGTTTGCTAAGTCAAAAGGTTGAAAATAAGCAGAATCATTAAGTGTATCTTTTAAAACTTGGCATGTTTTTTTTTTTTCTTCAGAGAAGAAAACTGGTGTCAAATCAACTTTACAATATGGTATATTACTAAGGACTGAAACTTGATCAATTAAGTCTTACAATCATTGTTAAAAATACATAGTACCATAGAAGTTTATTTCTACAAAGATACTTAGATATCAAATGCAACCATACTTAAGCAGTAGCTTCCTCAGTGGTGCAGAAAGTATTTTAGTTGTACTGAATTAGTTAAAAGTATTTGATGTTTAAGAATCCTTATCCAATAATATTTAATTTGGATTATTCCAATAAACTATGAGAGAGATATTTGACTTGGAAAAATCAGAGAATTTAACTCAGCAAACATAAAATGTCGGTTTTAAGAAAAAACAGAAATGTTAAGCTTTTCTTTTTAAACTTAACATGAATTTATTTACAGGTAATAACACTAATGTCAAATCAATTTGACAATATGATAAACCATGAAGAACTGATACTTAACTCATTAAATCCTCTAAGCACTATGTAGATTTGAATTAAGAAATCGCAAACTATTTCAAAAGGAAGGCAATACCATTTACATTTTGTCACTAAAATCCCATCAAAGATCTTAAGTCTCCTGTTTATGTCCTGGAAGTCATATCCTATTGAGCTTATCACCATTCCTTATTACATATCCTTCTGTCCTTAAAAATATTCCTAATCCTCCTTCTCTTAGAAAGATATCTTAAAAACACCACCAACCAAAACATTTCCCTTTCTGTAAAATCATCTCAGACTTCAACAACAAAGTGATATGCTCTGATATCCTATGAAAATTCATACCAATTAAAATTTTGTTTTCACACTAAAAATATGTAATTTAAAATACCCTGTGTACATATATGATTACATGATGGTGTGATTCTACATGTACAACCAGAAGAATGAGAAGTTATACTCCATTTATGTATGATGTGTCAAAATGCATTCTACTATCATGTATAACTAATTAGAACAAATAAGAAACAAATATTTTGCAATGTATATGTGCACTAAAATATAATGTGCTACTCCATTAATACGTAGGTTTTTTGTTCTAAGTATGTTCAAATTAAATATTAAAACTAAAAAATACCTATGCATCCTACAAGCTAGTAGAATTTTTAATGATGCTGATGATTTTTATATACTTCAATAGCACTGAGTACAATTATATATATATGTGTGTGTGTGTGTGTGTATATATATATATATATATATATATATATATATATATACACACATATATATATATGGTCATATACATATAACTTATATATGTAATATACACAAAGCATATAAATATGCATATGCATAAAAATAGAGTGATTCTATACAAATATATAATTGATACACATATCTATAGAATTTTCCCTATTCTACAGGTGATTTTATAATTCTACATATCTGACAATTATTTATACAGCCATGTAATTACATATGTGGATAATAATAAACATGTAGATATGTACTAATACAGATATACAAATAAATGTTATATAAATAAACACTATTAATAACACTTATCTTCTATTTTAAGAATGTGGAACTAAGGTATAAAATGATTAAAAATTTTTTTGAGGTCACAATGGGGGAGCAGATCACAGAACAGAGTGATTTTCACCTTCCAAGTTTTAAAGCAATGCCATAATGTTTCTCATAGGTGCTGTAACCTATTTAATCAGTCTACCTAGAGTAAAATAATCAATAGATATGTGTTGAATGAGTACCAGCATATGAATTTTTACCTTCCATAGATCCAATTTCATGTGGCAGTATTTTAATAAAATGGTGTGCCTGTGAATTGGTTTAATATGGGTTTGTACTGAAAATAAATTATTTAGAGGGAACTTATATTTAATTGGTTTCAGTGCTCTTTCCAGATAAAGTTAAGGCATTTATGCTCCAACAGTCCCTAGTACACAATAATATTTCAGTATTAGAATATTATTTTCATGCTTTATGGTAATAATTTACTCTCCACCACTTATTCCTGTTTGTATGATAAATTTTCTTAAGAAGTGTGCCTTTTGTAAACTCAAAGCCTTCTTTCATTGATATTGCGGGTGCTTGTTATAAATTTTCAGGCTATTCCTCACCTTTTGCCTTCTCCTTCCTTATTCCTTTTCCTTAAATTAGATAGACCATTCTCTGTTGAGGTACTTAAGCAAAAATCTGGAGTATCTTGGCTTTCTCTCAGGCTACTCCAGGTCCCTGGTATAAACTTTCTCTGTTTCCACGTACATAAAACCTAATCTATGTTCTAATTTTCTTCTTAAAAATGTGGCATTCCTGAATCAAGGAAACATCTTCTCTTGCCTCTGCATGATTCATGAAATGTACAAGGGGAGCAATATAGTTCCCTTGGCATGTTTTTATTGCCCAGTGTTCAAACACCTACAATCACCGGGGTGTCCGTTCTCAGGCAATTCCTGTTCCAGATTTATGCTACCTTGACTTTCACATGTCAGAAAACAACAGGGATATGTGTATTAAATGGATTGTTTATCCAGGACAGCAAGTTCTGCAAATTGGGTCATAGTTCCCAATTAGAACTTTAATTAAGTCTCTAGGTTCAGGTCCACAGTAGAGATAATACAAATCTCTTAGGGTCCCTTCTCCCAGGGTCCCTTATTGAACCTTAACAGTTTGCTTCATAGAAAATCCTTCTAGTGACTGCTGATAATCCCAACTTCCAATGTTGGTGGAGCTGTGTGCTTGTTCAGTTGCCTTTCATGGTATTACAGGAAAAGGTGAGAAATAAGTAGCATCATTAATTCTCCTTTGCCTTGTTCCAGAACATCATGCCATCTTTGCTTCTGGCCATTATTTTTTTATGATTTTGCGTGAAATTATCACAAAATTCTCTTTTCATATTCTTTTTAATGTGACAGACCTATTTTTATAACATTCTTTGGTTCCTGGGTTCATCTCTCTCTCATAAAAGTTTTTTTCTGAGTATCAATCTCCTTTTCCTTTATTTTTTAGGTATTGCTTGTTGGGTTTTGTCATTTTGTTAATACCTGTTGAATGATAAGGCATATATAGATTCATATTTTTTAACAATTTGCAAAAAAGTCTTGATTATCATCTTTTTTTTTTTTTGCTTGATTTTGGGAATTGGGGAGAAAACCTCGGCCCTATTATCTGAATGACACTTGAATTTTGTAGAATTCGAATTACTGGAGAACTAAGAGTAATAGATTTTAAATAGTTTCCATATTCACCTCACCCCACAATTATAATGATTACATATATTTAGGTAATAAGTAACCAGTAGCCTCACCAAGATATTTTTTATTTCTCTCCTAATTTTGGTTGAATATTGAGTTATCTAAGTAGAGAGAATGTCTTTGCTATTGATAACTTCCTGTTTTTGCTTAATCTTTCTTTTCCTTATAATGAGTTAAAAAATCATCTCAGACTTGGAAACAGGCAGCTTTCAATTTTAGTATGTAATTTTATGGTCCACAATGCATTGAATTTTCTCAGGCATGATTTTGAGAAGATTCAAGAGGTATTTTCAGGATCTGCTACTAAGACCCAACTTTAAACCTGTAGTCCCCAGAAATAATTTTAATTCCATAATATACTCTACTGCCTAATAGAAAATATAGTCAAATTCTCTTGGATTCTATGACTGGGCAGAAATTGGGGTAATGCAAGAGCTACTGGTTAAGTATATAATTCAGAAGACTGTCTAGTCTCTCAGTTACCCTCATTATTTTTCTTCTAACCCAATATCCCAATCTGTCTAACTTATCTCATCCAAAAGTGAACACAAAACTGGTAATAGAAATTTTGAAGTGAATAAATTGTGTTGATTTAGCTAATAGGGTTTATTTGTAATAGCCGATATCTCTTATTTAAATTTAGCTTGCTGATTTGGAAATCAGTAATTTTATTAGATTGAGTCTTTAAATATAGTCATAAAATATGCCTTTGTATGTTATAAATACTCATAAACCTTGTTAGCACTTAATCTTATTTTAACAAAAATATTTTGACACTATTAATCCTTTTTAATTTAGAAATTGATTCCAGTTTACAATTCTAACTATGAAAACATAAGAAAAGTGCAAGAGTAGCATTCACCCAAGAAAACAAAACCAAAACAGAAAAAGCAATAAAGAGTACACAGACTTGTCAGCTCATTTTTTTTCTGTTATTTTTAAATGCCTTTATCTTTTAAATTCTATTTAAAAAATATTTTTCAAGCTAAGATGTAGAAGTATAGGAAAGGTCTTTTGTTCTTATGGCTAAAACAACAACAACACCCCCCCCCAAAAAAAAAACAGCAGAACTAAGACAACATATAAACTATTTACTTTTATAGGGTCACTGGAGTGTGCTGGAGAAAAGAAAACATTAAGAGAATAAATTCTAGAGAATAAAGCCTTCACTGATATGAAAAAAAAAAAATCTTTGCCATTTCCCTGCCTATTCTTAATGAGAAAGCTCATACATTGCTTTATACATGGAAATATGCTTGGAATATATAGGAAATCACTCTTGCTATTACATAATATTCTTGACAATATATGGGTAAAACAAAATTAAATTCTTCAAATCCAAGATATTGATGGTGGTGGCTATGCCAATTGTACCTACTAGTTTATTTGTCAAAATTCTGGAAGCAATATCAGGTCTTTTATACCATAACTGTTATCCAACACTGCCATTCTTCTTTAAAAGGATATAGCCTCCTAGAATGACACGTTTGAATTATTTGACATTAACAAATATTCAAATGTTTTATGACCAATATTATTCATTGAAAATATTTAAGCTTAAGGATCACTTTTTCTGAGAACATTAAAAATAAACAATATGAAGGAAAAAAATAGAGTTACCTATGGTCTCTTTGAAATTATTTAATAGTGAACACTCAGGGAGTCCAAAATAGATCTGCACACAAAATTTATAAACATGAATTTTGGGGAATGTGCCAGCTAGATTGAAATTATGGAAATGAAAGTACAAAAATATCAGTTTCCAGAGGACATAAAGCAAGACAAATTACAAAGGCAAATATGAATAACCAACTCAGGCAGAAACTGGGGGAAAGACAAGAGCTGCTAGTTAATAATTACCGTTGGTGAAATATTCCCAAATTATTATTTCTGCACAGTGTCAGAGCTATATATAATGGATATCATTTGTATTTGGCCATCCACAAAATTAAGTAACAAGTTCTAGAACAAAAATTTCAAATGCTTTGGAATGTCCAGCTTTGAAATTTTTCATTTATGTACCTTTGTACTGTTACATATTTTTTCACAAAAGTTTTCATGAATTAAATCCTCATTAAAACCGTTATCACTTGAAGTGCTAAATATTGAAAAAAAAAACATATTTTCCTTCTAGATCCCTCAGCATTCAGTCACTAACTTTTCTCTGCCCATGAATCCATATATATTCTCAACTAAAGCCACTTTACTTTCTCCATGATTTGTATAACTTCTTAAAAGCTCCTCTCATTGAGAAAGTACTATATTATCAGTATTTGTCAAGACCCCCATTGAGTTAACTACAATATGTCTATCATCTCTTTTTGATTTGCAGCCACAAGCTGAGCTCATCCATTGGTAAATCAAACTCGTATTTTTTTTTTCTTTCTTCAGTTGAACATACATGACATCCTGATCCACAGTTGTGATTTGAATATAGTTTGGCCCTCGTGAAACTTATTGAAATTTGAGTCCCATGTAACAGTGTTGAGAAGTGGTGGTTTAAGATATGGCATAGTGATTAAGAAGGATGAATGGAGTTCTTAAGGAGCTGGATTAGTTACTGCAAGAGCAGATTGTCATAAGGTTATGTTTTTTTTTTTTTTTCTCTTCCACAGACCTTCTGCTTTCCACCATGTTATGAGGCAGCACAAGACCCCTGGTGATGTGGCTGCTTCATCTTGGATTTCTAGTCTCCTGAGTTGTAAGTTAAATGAACTTCTTTCCTTTATAAGTTATCTAGTCCCATGCAATCTATCATAGCAACAGAAAATAGACTAAGACATCATTATTTGGGCCATAGATATGAGCTAAGGAAGGGACACTGGCTCAACATTGGTATTTATGAAGCTCAATTATTCTTTCTTTTTTAATGTAGCTTGTCTACTTTGTAATTAACTGCTGCTGGTCCTTTTCATCTTCACAGTGTAGCTCCTCACAATGGACAACACTGAATACATGGAAGCTTGTCATCCATGGTCAACTATTTCACTTCTGCCTGGTCTATCAGTTCTCTAATTGTTATTTCTAGTGGGCATACAACTACTCTCTCATATATCTCAGCCTTGCTCTAAACCCCAAGGTCCAACCTTGTGATTTTTTTTTCTAGTGGAGCTTCCTATAAACTCCACTTGCATCTTTATTACCACTGACATGGCCAGCCCAAAAGGCTCTAATGGACATATGATCCAAGAGATAGAGCTTCTAAATAGACATTCTGAACCTGCCCAGAGCATCTTCCTGCTCTGGGTCCCATTCAGAACAGACAGCCTTCTCTGCTACCCAGAATATACATCAGAGCAGCAGTGCTAGGTTTGGAAATTTTTGCCTCCAGAGCTCCAGAGGTCCGCTAGGAGCATCCTTCTTTGTCAAGGGAAAGGTGAGATGAAGCAATCATTCTTTTGTTGATGCAAAAGAGGGGATGTGTCAGCACATCTTAGATATTATAAATCCCAAAACATTACTAAAACAGTAAGGTCAGAGATCTAAACATTAATACAGTTTATCTCCCATTCCCTCTAGAACAGTCTAGAACCTCCTGCTCATCCTGCCCCACCAGCAATGAAACAGATAAATGTGACGTTCTCTGAGATGTTCAGAAGCCCAGATCTCTTTGGACTATAATTAGGATTTTGAGTGGGAGATTTTGTTACATGAAGGAAAGTTATTTCTGATTCTCTTTTCCTTACAGGTATTAAAAATAAACACATTCACCAAATCAATGGCATCCAGAATTCCTGAAGACACTTTAATTTGCTCTGGCAAAGATACCATATCTGACACTGCGTCAAGGATAACTCTTTGGTTAAGATATTGGCAAGAATCAGACTATAAAAACTGAAAGAAGAGGTCACAAGGTAATCAATATTGAATTCTTTAGGTTTTTTTTTTTTCTTTCTTTTGGTGGTACTGAGTTTTGATCCCAGGGAGTTGTGTATATGTTAATGCCCTTACCACTGAGCTATATATCCCTAGCCTGAATTCTTTAGATCTTTATGAGTGGCATGTAACTTGATCATCCCTGCTATCTTACTGTCACCACCCTGGAATGTAATATATTGGCAAGAATGGGAGGTGAGATATGAACATTTTTGAAACTTCCAGTTGGGCTTGCTTTTTCACTATGAGAGACCTTATGCCCCAAACCTAGGACCTAGTAAAGATACTATTTCATCAATCATAAAATCATATTTCCCTCACAGTGACTTTTTTCTAAAATCAACTTTTCTCCCTTTTCTCTCCATTTAACCACTCGTTAAAGTTTTAATTCTTCAGTGCAGCTTATCTTAGGAAAGCAATCTGACTTAATTCATATTACATGCAATAGTGCATGCAATCATTGTAATTACTTTGTTAAATTTAGCTGTGTGGAGAAATAGACCTGTTTTGGGATGTTTAAATGGGCAGAAATGGACAATAGTGTGGATTTCAGTATTGAACAAATATGCAAGTGAGAACCTCATAACAGCCATCGTAATTGGGATTCAGCACATCACTAGATACAACACCATATTCTCTGTTTTATGAAAAATAACTGATGTGGAAATAAACACACAAAAATACAGAGTATGTTATCATATGATAAGTACTTTAGGGGAAAATATAGTCTTTGGTCATGATGGGGCTGAGGATGGAGTTTGGCTGCCATTTTTAATAGGATAGGCAGAAGGTTTCATGAAAAAGGAGGTGACATTTGAGTTTGGGGCACTACATGAAGGAAGTAAGAGGCTTCAATGTGATGAGAGTATCTAGTGGATGGAAATAATCTGTTCAGATACCTGAAGAAGCTGTCCAGATGTTAGCATCTGGAGCAGAGTAAGTGGCAGGTTAAGATGAGAGATGAGGTCAGAGTTGTAATAGGACAGATGGGATTATGTAGGGCCATTATAAAGAATTTGGCTTTTATCATAACTGAAGTCCAAAGATGTAAAAATTTTATCAAAGAAACAATAAGATTTTGTTAGTTATTAAATGAATCATCTAGTGATAAATTGAAAAGACTCAGTGGTAGCAAGGGCAAACATAGAAGAAGAGAGACTTGTGTGGTGGCTAGTGGCTGAAACCTGCATATCTCAGTGCAGTGTGAGCACTGCTATACTGTGAGTGAAAGTGGGATGAACTATTTGTTGCTGTTTAATTCCTGAAGCCAGAGTCTGCAGGATTTCCTGCTGGGCAGTCTGTGGACCCCAAAACAAAAAGGTGAGTCAAGAAGGAATCCAAGTCTTTCAGCCCTTGTGTCTGAAAGGAGCTGAGACAAAATAATTGAGAAACACTGCATGGAAAGTTTAAGGAGGAACATCAAAAGTTGTATTTTAGGAATGTTATAAGAAAAATAAATAAATGAATGAAATAGATGGCAGACTCAACCCATTCATCATTTATTCTGACATCAAATGATGGGATATTGAGGGCTCTCACTTTGTCTTCCAAATCTTTTCCCCAAACATTACTGGAAGGGAACGTAATAGATTCAGTGACTTTGCTACTTTGGGAGCAAAAAAATCTTCACATTCTATTTGAAGTGAGTAGTGTGGTCCTTTACAATTATTGCTTTCCTCTAACCTGTTCCAACATTTGGCAGGGAAATGACCTTATCAGGTCATGGTGGAGTCTTTGCTATGGCTGAACTAACAATACATTTTTGGGGGAAAACTCCATTTAAATGGTGCAGATGAAAATCTCTGCCTACTCTCTATGTCACTCCCAAATGCATTGGAAGATGAGCCACAGGGGAAGCCCATATGTTAGAAAGGCATGCTTCATTTAGCTATTTCAACATGATGGCTGAAGGGTGCTATAGATGGAGTTGCTCAGAAAAGATTACATCTCTTGGCTTCTGGCAAGGAAAAAAAAAGCATAAAAAGGCTGTGCTAAGGGCTAAGAGCTTTATTGAAATTCTACAGAAGCCTTACAGGAACTGTGAGCTCCTGACTTGTTATCAGGTACCTGCATTTGGGCATCCTGACACTCTATAATTGAAATTCATTGCTCGACCTTTAGTCTATAAAAATGGTATGCTGTCATTAGCACTGACTGCTTGCTGTATTCTCCTGTCACTCCTTGGGCCAGCTTAAACCATCTCAGATGAAATAGCCTATTTCATGTCAAACCTCAGAGTTTGCCACTATTAAAGTGGAAAGTTAGAGCAATGTTTAGCAATGTGGTAAAGACTAATACGGTAGGATTGCTAGAGAAGTAGGAGTCTTTCTCTTTTTAATTCCCCTGAAAAATTAATGATTTCATATGGTACCATCTCTATTACACTGGTCCTGACGGAATAAGACTTATTACTTTTTTAATTGCATTTTAATTTAACCTGCTAATGCCACACCATCTACCTTACACTTTAAGAAGTATTTGAATGTTAGTTCAGCAATAAGACAAGTTAATGTAAGAATTACAAGGTAATATTTCACACTCATCACGTGAAGAATTGAGGCAATTATGTGAATACTTCAGAAAAAAAAAAGCCAAGCTGCCACAGTTTTTTTGAAATGCCTACGTAAGAGAGGAAATTCTGGTTTGGGTGACTAATTCTTCCTTTATTCTGAGAATGACTATATTTATCACTCGGTGCCAAGAGTCAGAGTGAGATGGTCAGAGGAACATTTGTTGTCCTGGTTACCTATGTTACAAGGGGAGTCACCTCATTAGCTAAGGAAATAGGACAGCCTGGTTGTTGACAACTACAACAGTTGAACTGTCTCAAATTACCTAAACACAGTGCTAATGAGGACTGACCTTCTTGGCAAATCTAAGAAACTAAATTAGAAAAGCATGGAAAACAAAATTTTAATTCCCACTTCCACTGTCTGGTCTCCATTTCACTTTAAGTGATATGGAAGAAACAGAGTTACATTTAATAAAATCCTGAAATGGTTTTGACAAAAATCAAATACCAGTGTTTAAAGGTGATGGTATTTTTTTTTAAATATCAATACCATAGTCTACTCTTCATCATTCATAAAGTTGACTATTTATGTGCTTAACTGTTGAGGATTCTCTTTTTTTACTAACTTTTAATTTTTTAAAGATTCTAAACATGTTTTTTTTTTTTTTTTCCAGTTTATTTCTAGTTCTCTTAGTGAAGTCAAACAGCACTGCAATGAATGCTAACATACACGCGTTCATGGCTTGGCTTCACTGTTGATGACCACAGTGCTCCTAACTTAAGCCCTTTTCAATATCTAGACACCAAATCTTTACACTCTGGAAGACACAGTTTGCACTTAGTGCTCTGACAGTTGGTGTTCACTCTCTTGGGCTCTGATTCTTAGAATCTGCAGGAATCTTCCTGCCCTTGACCAATGTAAGGCTGGTTTGATTCACTCTTCCCCTTACTCAGAATCGCATGTGTGCGGGACCCAAAAATCTGAACAGAGGGCTCAATGGGAAACCCTGACAAGATTCTCCATGTTGCCTACTCTGAAAATACCATCCTAGAGGCAATAGCACACATGGAGATAAAGGTATCCGAGAATGATAAGCAAGGTTCATAACTAAATTGTGATAAAGCCATTGGATTTTGCAACTTAAGGAAGTTGTGGGATTGTGACTGGTTCCATGAAGATGAAATTGTCATGAATCAGAAGAGTCTGTGTCATAGAGAAGCTGGCTCTGGGTTTTACTGCTGGAGTAACTCATTGGGTACAGTGAAACCTCATCTTATTCATCTCACTGTGCCTCTTGTGACATACAGCAGCAAATGCGAATATTTAGAGAAAAGAGCAAGTAATAGAGATAAGGAAAGAGAGGAAGAAAGGAAAATAGAAAGGAAGGAAGGAGGGAATAAAGAAGAAAGGAAAGAAGGGAGGGAGGGAGGAAGAAGGAAGTGACGTTCATAAGGATGGGAAGTGAAGGGAAGAGAGCATTTAGCACATAAGCATTTACAGTCTTTTTTGATACTCTTTCTGTCCCCAAACTTGGAGACTTTAAGTTTACCTGACATAACCAGTGAATATTCATTTCCTGTCTGTTCCCTATCAGGGTCACTCTTCAGTTCCTGTTCCGCCCATCCTCCTGTTGAATCTCACCATGACTCTCCAGCCCCAAACATTCTCTCCTCTCTGATTTCCTGTGGCCTTTGGTCTGTGGCACTCATTCTTCCTTATCTCACATGTCGGTTGGTTTCAAAGTCTGGCACTCAAATTGTTCTTCAGCCGAATTAAATCAGAAACTCTGGTTTTAAGAACAAGGGGCATTGTATTTTAAAATTCCCTTTTATCTATTTTAGGTATTGAATTATTATTATTTTTATTAATTAGGTAATTAAGTTTGTGCACTCATCATCCTATAGATTTTTTTCTGGGAATAAGCTCCCTAATAGTGCTATCCCTATAGCTCCATGTTATACAATTAAAAATTGAATATCTGTTTCAAGAATACAGAGGTAGACTTGGGTATAGATATTTAGATAGACACATATATTTGTTTATTCAAAACTAAACAGACTTTGATTCGGTAGAAGCATAGATTAAAGAGCACATATTATAGAGAAAATACATGATATTTATACTTTAGAAGGGAAAAAAAGCTACCACATATAAATAATACTTTTGGAACTAAGCAAATTAGAATACAACTAAATGATATGAGGTAAAGCTGTATCCCCCATAAATTCCTGCACTAGTGTTAAGTTCAAGGAAGCCAACAAAATGGGTTTCTGTAAGTCAATCAAGTCCCCTCCCAAAGGTAGGAATGGAACTGACTTTATAACTCATAATCCCTTTATTTTCTTTTCAATTATTATAATTATGATTGCTCTCTTATACAAGAGGTATATATCCTTTTCATGTGATGATATGTTTAATTTTTTACCTCAAAATAAAATCTTACAGTGTATCTTCTGCCTGGAGTAGATCCTGGTAAAATACACACAATGGTACAGCAGAGTAGATTTGGGGGTAACTCTGCCTTCCATAGAAGAAATGAAATACCATTTAAAGGATGGCTGCTGCTCCAAGGAGAAGCATATCAGGGAAGAACAGAAGGTGAGATGTTAGTCTCCATTGGCAGAAAAAATCGCCATTTCATAAATAGTGCCAGTGGTGGTGATTATAGTTGTATATCTGGAGGAGGAGGCAGAAGACAAATAGAAGTCATTAATCCTCAATGAAAGCCAGTGCAGATAAATACCCCATGCTCACATACTCACAGTAGACAGACGTCTGGCTGAATACAGATATTAACGTACACATAGATTTTAAAATAACTAATAAACTGAGAGTGAATCAGTAGACTACATAATTCATAAAGGAAACACACACTTCCATGCAGGAGGAAAAATAGACAATAAGAAAATATTTTGAAAATCTGCAATATTTTACCCTCCTATAAATGGGTAGAGGAGTTCCCAAGGGAAGGATTAAATAAAATAATGACTAGACCTAACTGAAAGTGTAACAGAGAAAGAGAGATAGAAAAAAAAAATAAACAGATCAGGATTTCTCAATGACTATCTATTTTGTTGCCCACATGCAAAATAAGAGTGATAATAATGTCAGTAATAATAATAATAGTAATGTGGGGGGGTAATTAAAGAATACTGCTATATAGAAGAAAATTTCCTTGAGCTAAAGAAACTCTTTAGTTTTCAATTTGAAAGCATCTACTGACGGTCAGTAGGTGAATGGCAGAACCCATATCTAGCTCCTCTTTTTGATTATCCCAAAGCCGTTGAGAATATCCACAAGATTTTACAGAAAATAAAGAACATGAAGTAAAAAGGAAAAGAGGAAGGAAGAAGTCAAGGAAATGGAAGGAAACTAAAGATGGACGATGAAGAAAAGGAAGATAGAAGAGGAGTTGGAAGGAAAGCAAAATCATGGGGATTTTTTAGACTTATTTTTTGACTATATGTTTTTTTTTGTCCTATTTTCTAACTTTCTACATGTTACTTCTACAATTATTTGAAACTTCATAAACTTCATTTTTAAAAGGAAGAAACAAAAAGGGAGGGGGCCAAAAAAGGAAGAAATGGAGGATCCACCACTGGTGGGAAATTCTCCTGGCTCCTTCACCCAAAGTCAACTCATTTTTTAAGCATTTTTGAACTACCCTAAAGGCAGGGCACCCAGAGGCACTAGCACAGCATTACTCTTTGATAGAACATTTTCTCATTTATTTGATTTATTTTTTACAAAGCAGTTTTTCTCTCATTATAATTAGCTGGAGGCAGTGATCTCCGGGTAGTCATGGCTGTGAGCTCGGAAGGAAGCAAAGGGTCTTGAAAGGCTTAGGGTTTACCGCGTGTGATTCGGAATTGCTGGTGGAAGAGGCATCCCATCAAAGAGAAGAGGAAGGCAAATGACTAGATGATAAAGAAACTAAGTGATGTGGAACAGGTTGCATACATTCTTAAGAAAACTTGGCCTGATCTTGCATAAAAATATAAAATATTTAAGAAAACACAGTATATCAGAAGGAGAAAAGCTGAGTCATGAAGATGGTGGAAGATAAACATTTCAATTATGAGAAAACAAGGATTTCTTTTTGGCTATGTCTTATAAGCATAGTATTATCCTCTTCCTTAATAAACTTTGATAAACAATGCATTGTGAGATATGTCTTCCATATTATTAATAAAAAGATAAAAAAGGTAATTTTCATCAATATTTACAGTCTGATCTTCACCAATATTTTCTCCATCATACAGCATGAAGAAAGGCCTTATAGTACATCTCTAATGGATGATGATGATAATGATGATGATGATGATGATCGAGTCAACACGGATAGGAATGGTGGTAACATTGGTGAATTTTAAGAAAAACTGTAACTTCTTTTTATAAGCTGCTAATATTGGTAATGTGGCAGGAACTATAATAGGGACTTGTCTCGTGGAATTCCCACCTCAACCCTGATGGAACTCATGCTGCGATTTCCATTGGAAATGGAAACATGATCTGTTCAGTCTCTCCCACTTAGCAACTGATGGATCTAGGATGCAAAAGTAGGTCAGTCTGATTCCCTTATTTGTCCCGTGACCACATGATGTACTGGAGAGGGTGCTCTTGTGAGGATGACTAATCCCCTTCTGTGAGCTTCTTCAGCAAAATGCTAACTGTGGTTCTGGATTTCTTGTGTCAAGTTACAAACAATTTGTCATTCCTGCAGTCACATTTTTAGCTCCTATCAGCTTGGTTAAAGAGCCATTTTGTCAATTTGGTTTTTCCACTCCCCAAGCAACTTTTGGATTGTGATCTCCCATGCAAGCAACTTGTCATTTCTTCAGTTTTCTCGCAAGTTTCAGTTCAAAAGCAATACTAGTGCTGTTTTGATTCAATCCTGCTTTTCACTGGAAGTGTCTATATAGTCTGAGCATTAATGTCCAAACTCCCACCATTGTACTTTCCTCTGTTTTGACAAATAAAATCTTTCAGAAAAATCAATTACCTTTTTCTTTACTCATTCAATAAGTTTCTTTTTGAATTAGGTATTGAGGGTGATGCCAGTCAGTGCTGCTTGAATTCTTGACTATGCTTTATTGTAATAAGTGAAGACCTTTTTGTCTCTTTCTCCACAATGTACCCCACTGACAAAGAAGTAAGAAAAAAAAATAAGAGGAGTAGAAAAGGCTAATGAACTAAGAGAGAAGACTGGATGGACACTTGACCTTCCTCTCTGACACACACACACACACACACACACTGCATCTTTGGATAAACTACTTGTTATTTTGAGTTACTAATTTTTCTTCTATAGAGTTGATAAGTCCTATATAACCCAAGAGAGATTAAAAAAAAACGATGGAATATTTTACAACTAAAAGGTCACATAAATGATTGCATACATTTAATTCTCTAGTTTATAAATGATTAATTTTTGTACTAAAGTTAGTATTTTCCTCTTTATTACAATGGCCAACTTGTTTATTTAATTAATCTATTTTATATCAAAATTTTTTTAAACAAAAAATTTTTAAAAAGTTTTAAACTAGTTTGAAAACATTTCAAACTAGTCTATAAGTGACAGCCATATTAGTAGTATATTGAATAAAAACTGCAGCTTCCAAATTCTGTTTGAGATTATGAACAACTTTTTCTGGGTCAATTTTTCACCCTACAAATGCAACTCCTTGAAAGAAATGGAGTTCCATGCTGTAATACACACACAGAAGTCTAAAATATCCTGTAATATTTATGTGTATGTTTCCAGAAAGGCAAGATGGTGGCTCTTGGAAACCTCCAACACAACAACTAGTAGAGAAATGACATTTGCATTAAAATCTATGTGCACTAAAAGTCATAATAATAATGATAAAGAGAAACCAAGTGGTAGTTCCACTGTTTGCAGGGGGGCAAAGGAAATGTCAGCACAAGGCATCTTTTACCACAAAACAAACAAAAAAATTATTTCTTTCCTTTAAAAATTATGGTGAAGAAGACTTTAATGCCAAAATAAATTTGATATTTTGTGCCAAATGGAGATGTCCTCTGGAATATAATTTCAAGCATTTGCCAACAGGTTGTATCCCCCAGAACAAATGATTCAAAATATCTGATCCTCATTGTCCTTATCAGTAAAACAAACATAATACTGGGATTACCATGAGAGTTAGTCACCTATTTGCATTTATCATCCCATCAGAACGCTGGCTTGAATGACCTTTGTTTTTTTACTGTTGTCTCAGCAATCAGTGATTTCAAAGGGGTGATATTTTCCTACTTCTTTATAATGTCTTAGGAGGGAGACTCTGATGTTGGCAATGTATTCAATCCCTCACCACCATAAACTTCAGACTCTGCAATTTTCTATAGCTTTTATCTTTATCCAATTTTTCAAGCAGATGCCAGTTGCATAAGCAGTATCTACAGCCATTGCTCAGCAAATTCTTCCTCTATTTTATAGCCTCAAGTACTTTCCATGTTTCTTAGTTATGGTCAATTCTGTAGGAACCATAATGTTGAATTTAGTCCAGAAGAATGCTCATCCACCCCCTTATACTTCTGTGCTCAAAGCAAACTAGCAGCCGTGATACATTTCCCATATGGTAGAGTTTCTTCTGGTAAGAAAGATATGGATAAGTATATTGGAACTATAAAGCTTCATTGAACTTCATGCCCCAGAGAGACCAGCAACATGTTTTCCCTGAGACAACTAAATGTTTCTTACTTGTGATTCTTTTTCAACAATGTTAGAAACAGAAAATAAAAAATAAAAGCCAAGAAATACAATGTACTAGACCTTTTTATGTTAGTCAATGCTAATAGCCCTCCTTAAGATAGCACATTGCACAAGGCACCCTAGATAGGATTATGGAATGAACAATGATGTTGCATTGTCTTCCATCATTCGTTAAGTACCAGCTCTCTCCCATGTGTGAAAATAGGTTACTGAAGTTATTCTTGGAATTAAAAGTTAAACCCAGTCATATCCATACTTATATCCAGCACCAGGACGAAGTGTTGTTCCCTTCTTCCTTACTATTTTTGGCTCTTGTTTTCTTCCTATTTCTAAACTTACAACTTCCAGACTGAACATTTACTCCCAGATGTGGGGGGTGAACTCGGACCTACCCTGGACCTGGGTCCTGTGCAAGTCAGTGTGGGCAAACCTGTGCCAGGCCTGATCTCCAGCAGTGTGGTCTGCTGGTCAGAAGGGGCAGTCCTGTGCTGGAGGCTGAGCTCCAGTGGGTGCCTGCCGGTGGAGGGATGGACCCGAGCCTACTGGGAGCCTGGGTCCCATGCAGGCTGGTGTGGACAGATCTGGGCTGGGCCTTACCTCCTGTGGTCTTCTGCTGGTTGGAAGGGCAGGTCTTGTGCCCGAGGCTGGGCTCTGGTGGGTGTCTGCCAGTGGCGGGATGGACTCAGGCCTACTGTGAGCCTGGGTCTTATGCAGGTAGGTATGGGCAGATCTCCGTTATTCAATTTTTAAAAATCAGAGGCAATAAACTCAACTCAAAGTGGATCAAGGACCTAGGAACTGACCAGAGCCCTGCACCTAACAGAAGAAAAAGTAGGCCCAAATCTTCATCATGTCAGAGTAAGCCACAACTTCCTTAATAAGACTTCCAAACCATAAGAAATAAAATAAAAAATCAATAAATAAGGGCTGGGGTTATGGATCAGCGATAGAGAGCTCACCTAGCACATGTGAGGGACTGTGTTCAACCCTTACATAAAAATAAATAAATAAAATAAGGTATTGTGTCCCACAACAACTAAAATAAAATAAAGGAATCAATAAATGGGATGGATTCAAACTAAAAAGCTTCTTCTCAGCAAAAGAAACAATCATTGAGGTAAAGAGAGAGCCTACAGTATGGGAGCAAATTTTTACCACACACATATGTGTAGTATATCAGATAGAGAGCACTAATCTCCATGATATATAAAGAACTCAAAAGACATAATACCAAAAACAAAAAAGCAACCCATTCAATAAAAGGGCTAAGGAACTGAACAGACACTTCTCAGAAGAAGATATACAAGCAATCAACAAATATATAAAAAAGTATTCAACATCTTTAGTAACCAGAGAAATGCAAATCAACATGACTCTAACATTTCATCTCACCTCAATCAGAATGTCAGTTATCAAGAATATAAGCAATAATAAGTGTTGGCAAGGATGTGGGTAAAAGGTGCACTCATACATTGCTGGTGGAACTGCAATTTGGTGCAACCACTTTAGAAAGCCATGTGGAAATTCCTCAGAAAACTTGGAATGGAACTCCCATTTGACCCAGCTATCCCATTCCTCAATCTATACCCAACAGACTTAAAATTAGCATACTATAGTGACATAGCCACACCAATGTTTATAGCAGCTGAATTCACAATAACTAAATTGTGGAACCAATCTAGATGCCCATCAATAAATGAATGGATAAAGAATCTTTGGTATATATACACAATGGAATATTACTCAACATTAAAAGAGGATAAAATTATGAAATTTGCAGGTATGATGGATTTGGAGAACATTAAACTAAGCAATGTAAGCCAATCCCAAAATACTAAAGGCCAAATGTTTTCTTTTATTAGTGGATGCTGATCTATGATGGTGTAGGGGCATGGGATAAATGGAGGAACTTTGGATTGGGCAAAGGGGAGGGTGGAGAAGGGTTACAGAGGTTAGAAAGATGGTGGAATAGATGGACATCATTACCCTAGGTATATGTATGATTGTACTAATAGTATATCTCTATGCTATATAAAACCAGAGAATTGAAATGTTGTGCTTCATCTGTGTAAGATGAATTGAAATGCATTCTGCTATCATGTACAACTAAGTAGAACAAATAAAAATAATAATAAAAATTGGAGATTTTCAACAAAAAAAATTAGAGACAACAGTGAAGTGATCAGCATGAAGATGAAGTAAAAGAGTGTTTGTAGGTGTTTCTAATCCAGGGTATCTGAAAGAGCAGGGGGAGAGAATATATACAAGTTTATATGTATATGTGTGTGTGTGTGTCTGAGTGTGTGTGTTCATATATATCACTACCAGTATGTATAAATATGTGTTCCTGATAATAGCAAAATGGTTCTAATGGAAAAGTTTTCCTTCAAATAATAATAAATGGTAGATAACATAAAACAATGGGAATTTCATGAAAACACTAGAGAACATAAAAAATCAGGACAAAAAGGAAGGAGAGTTCACACTTGGTACAAGAGAATAGCAATCATTGAATGGTAGATAGAAAAAAAAAAAAACAACTGGATCTGATGATGCTAAGAGAACCGCTGCAGAGAAGCAAGTCCTTGTTCTGGACTTTTCCTGCTACCTGAGCCAAAACATTTGTTGTTGTTTACGTCTTTTGGGTTCATATGTTGTTAATACAGTTGGTATAAGTTTGTATTTTTGGTCAGTAGTGACTAAAATAATCAAAACTGATGAGGTATTCTCAAGGTAGGTTTTTGTCTAAGAATACCTTATATTCAACTATTCAAAAGCAAAATTATCTCTGCAAATATGTTGAAATCATATATTCAACAAATACAGGCTCTGATTCTGTTTAGGAGTTTTCTCATAACACCATCAGTTCCAGTTGTACTCAGAAAGATGTGCGTGTGTGTTTGTGTGTGTGTGTGTGTGTGTGTATGTTTTTTTTTATCTACCATTCACTATTTTTCATGTTCACTCTTTTCTCTTATTATTGTGAAAAGATAATGAGAGAAGTTCTAATTTTATGTCATCGAATCTGGAAACCAGTGAAAAAGATACCTTACAAGGAATGCCTACAAATCTGATTTGATGATCATACGGCATGGACTTGCCCCTTCTGAGCAGCCACAGAACCATAGCATGCTTATTTAAAATGGACACCCAAATAAAACATAGGAACTATATTTATATATTTAGAGGAATTAATGCTATTAACTATGCAGCACTATATCCCAATAAGAATAGAAAAATGACATCTCAACAGCACATACTGTTAAGTCCTAAATTTCTTTGTAATTTTCAAAATTCCTTCAAAGTTCCTGCAGTTGTTGGTGTTTTTCACTAATGATGTTTCACTGCCAAATACACCATATGCTGATCTTCTCTAACAACTTTTAAGGAAATCAGAAAGAAAGGGCCAGCAGGAGCCATTTAAATCCACTTACTGAAGCTGGATTCTTCCCTGCCGCCCAGCCAACACTGAGGTATGTCCTAAAATTCCCTTTTGAAATAATGAGATTGCTTTGACAAGTTTAAAAGTGACAGCAATTTTTAAGGTTCAAATGATAGTTATGTCTAGTATCTATTAAGATGTGGAGCTAACTATACTTCTGATGATCAAAAACAAACAAAAAAAAATCCACAAAAGTGAAACAAAACAAACAAAAGCAACAACATCTTTCATCTGATTGCATCAACCTCATAAGTCATATACTATGACACTCTCTGGTTAACTCCAATATTAAAATATATTTTATGCTTTAATAGTTGTCCAGTATAGGCAGGTTTTAAAATTTCACTCTGTAAGAGAACCTAACATGAAATTTACACTCAGAAAATTTTATGTGCTTAGGGACGGGTTATAGCTCAGTTGGCAGAGTGCTTGCCTCCCATGCACAAGGCCCTAGGTTTAATCCCCAGCACATCCTCCACCCCCTAAAAAAATCTATCCCTATTCCTAATCTCTTTCCTCTTCTCTCTGGCCTTCCTTCTATTTTTTGTGAGATTCCGCTCTCACTTTATTTTCTTTCTCATGCTCTAATTTCTACCTATGAGAGAAAACATATCACCCTTGACTTATGAGTTTGGCTCATTTTGTTCAACATTATGCTCTAAAATTCCACCCATTTTCCTGCAAATGACATAATCTCATCCTTCTTGTGGCTGAATAAAACTCCATTGTGTATATATATATATATATATATATATATATATATATATATATATATAGCTCATTTTCTTTACCCATTTATCCTCTCACGAGGATGTAGGGTGATTCCATAGTTTGGCTATTGTGAGTTGTCTTTTTATAAACGTGAGTGTACTTGTATCAGTTTTGTATGCTGATTTCAATTCTTTTGGCTAAACACCGAAAAGTGGTATAGCCAGGCCATATGGTGGTTGTTTCTATTTATAGTCTTTTGAGGAACTTTCGTACTGATTTCCATTGTGGTCATACTAGTTTCCAATACTATTAACGGTGTACAGTATTCCTATTTTCAACATTTATTATCATTTGTGTTCTTGATGGCTTCCATTATAACTCCTATTTCTCCTTTATCCCTTACCCCTATCCTCTGGTAACCACCAGTGCCTGACACCTGCTATACAAGTGCTTGGCCACTCTCCTACAGTCCCAACCCCCATTTTATAATTTTTCAGATGTAAACTTATGTTGTTTATTTGATATCATTCTTATTTACTTATTTATCTGGGTAATGAACTGTTTATTTTGCAATTACTTTAGACTCACAGGGAAGTTACAAAAAATAGTATATACTATTCCTGTATCAGTTTTAGACTCCCCAGATGTTAATATTTTACCACATTTTCTCAGTCTATTTATTTTTGAAATATTTGACAATTTTGCAGATATGAATCCATTTTACCTTTGAATGCTTCTATAAATATTTCTCCAAAACTTATATATTGTCTCCTATTCAAATCAGGAAACTAACATTTATACAATACTACATATTTTTTTTTCAAAATTTGCCAATTGCCATTCTAATATACTTTCTTGTTCTTTTGTCATGTTGACTTTTACCACTTGGAAACTTTACTCTATGAACTGCTATTATAGCATCCCATAAGTTTTTGTATGTTTTATTTCACATTTGACTATATCAAGGACTTTTCTAATATCTTTTTTGACTTATTGTTTGACTCCAATAGTTGAGAGTTTTGTTTCATTTTTCACTAGCTGGTTAAAAAGTTTTCTTTCTGGCACTGACTTCTACTTACATTGCATTATGATTGGAAAAGGTATTTAGTATGAATTCAATATTGTCAAATTCGTTAAGATTTCTTTGTAGCTTAATATATGTATAAAGAAGTCCTCACATGTGCTTGAGAAGAACGTAGGCTGCTGTTCGGCAGAATGTTTTCTGTATGTTTCTAATAGGTCCATTTTTATGTGAATAAAGGTTAAAATTATAAATTTGTTCTATAAAATCTGTAGTCTAGTTTTCGCTCCAACATCATTTCTCTTCCTCCCGCTGTTTCTTAGCATATTTGTGTTCATGATGCTCTTTCTTATTTGTACTTCAGAGTATAACATACTCCATTCTTTCAGCTTCGGGGACATTGCTCCTCCTCATCAAGAGTGGTCTCCTTGCTGTCATTTAGGACTCAGTTAAAAGGGTCTTTATGTTGGCACATCATCCTTAGTATTTCATAACAACATCTGAACTTTTCTTCTGCAGCACTTTGTAGCTGTGATGATGCATTTATTTAGATTTACATGTTTACTCATTTCCACTCTCTTTGATCTTGCCCTAATGAAAACATTGACCTTCTATCTCATTTATTATAAATCCCCGGATGTTAGTAAAAGGCCCAACATTTATTATGTATTCAATAATTATTGATTGTCTAAATGAACAAATAAATAAATTAAAGATCGATTATAATAACATTTTCAATGGCTATTTTACTGTAAAACTATGATTGGACTATACTATGTAGGCCAATAAGATCAAAAAGGTTTTGCTTTATATAAGACTTTTTAATTCACTTCCCCCCCATAAGTTTCTGCATCTTTAAAAAATTCTACTACTGAAGTGGGAATGAGTTATGGGATTGCACTAATTGATTCCTTATTAGAAATTTTTTTTTTTTAAAAGAGTATTAGAAGAGAAACTTATAATCTCCAGGGCCTAAAATAAGTATTTTTTTACAAGTATTTATTTTAGTCTTTCTTAATTTAAAAATATATCCAACACCATAGGAATTTTTTATCCTGCTTTTTTAACTTATCATTATACAAAAAATAATTTTTCATGGTTTTCCCAATTTCAAAATTAGCAAAGTGATTTTCTCCTCTGAAGATGAATAGCCACTTATTTAAGGAATCTTCTACTCTTAGGCATTTTAGCCATTTCTATTTTTCATGATTATAATTAGTCATGCAAAGTAAAATTTAATGTGCATTATTATATTACCTCATTTGCAATTATTTTTAGTATCCCTTCCCAGAATTTGATTCATTAGGTCAAGATATTTTGGAATTTGAGAGCTTAATCATTTGCCAATAAGGTAGGCTATTTTAATATAGTTTTCTCACAAATCATATGTTAATTGTTTAAACCTTCCCAATTGAATGAATGCTAAGTAGAATTAAATTATTTAAAATTTTTATTTAATAAATCATCTGATGCTTTATGCAATATAATTCATCCTCCAAACTAGAACTTCCCTTTAAATTCTGGAGTTTGATATATCTGAGATAAATCCCAATTCTCGGTTTCCTGATAGAACAGAATTTAATTTTCCCCCCAGCTCATTTGATCTCTCATTATTTTACCTTTGAAGTCACCTACCAGCCCCTAAAATAGATAAAAAATACAGTGAGGGTGATCCTCTTATATATTTGTCTCTAGATTATTTTTATAATTTCCATAATTGTCACACTCTCTTATTCTCACACATCAGATGGTCATGGTAAAATAAAAGCATAGCTCTGAAAAATTAAATAAAATGTTTCTGTTGCAGGCTCTGCTACTATAATACTGTGTTATGTTTGCTAACTAATAACCTCTTAGGTCCACCTAAAAAATTAGATGGTGAATCTCAAGTTTCAATGTAATTATTTTTCCTCTGAAAAACACTTTTTTTTTCTTTGAAAATTCATATTTACTAAAATTATATTCATTCTGGTATTCATTGTTTTTAGTATTTAATACTTCTGGAATGAAATCAAGTGTTTCCATAGATGTCAACCACCAGAATGAAGGAGGAATTGATATTAACAATAAACAAGTGTCCTATTACATACAGGTGTGTCATTACATGATTACCGATGGATGCAAGATGAGGCACTTAAGTGGTGGTCTTCATGTGGATAGATTGTAAACTTAATTTTTAATCATCACTTATTATGTGTCTCTTTAGGTTCTAACATGGTGCAAGATTAAAATACAGTCACATTAGACAATGTGATACCAGAAATAGAAAAATCCAAGCTCTCAGAAGAGGTCAAAGATCAATGATCTCAAAACTAATGTTGTTTTGAACTGTCTATGTACCATTAAATCTAACTTTTATACTACTATAAAAGTTTCCAGGTGATATTATACAAAAGTTCTTCAATTTTAAATAGGATGTAATTCAATTAATGAAAAGAATAAAATGATAGATTTAGTTACAAATGAGTTTTTGGATAACTCTTATTGTATTGGTATTGTATCTCAACAGAGCAGTATTCATATTATTTTGTTCCCTCAAGTATTACAGCTGCATATCAATAATTGAAAATTAAATTATTTTGGCTTTTCAAAGATCCGTTAATTTACCTGTATTTGTTAAATATTGAACATTTTTTATAGCATTTAAATTTGTGTCTTCCATTTCTTTTCTTTTTTTTTTTTTTTTTTTTTTGGTAAAAAGTGCCATTACATATTCTCTGGGAATATTAAGAGATTAAGAAACTTGAAATTATTCAGGAGAGATCAACATTTGTTATATAGAGTCTGGAAGTCACACTAAGAACAGGGGGCGGGGGCAGTAGTTCATCCAAAGATCCTAAGTAAAGATTAGTCACCCTCACATGAACTTGCCTGTAAAAATCCAATGGTAAATTGCTTTAATAAAAGAATGTTATTGAACTGTTTAATGACTTCAAGTAGGAAATTGGAAGTCCTTGGTCAATTTTATAATCATTGTGCTTTTCATCTCACTATATGTTTCTATGAAACATAAAGAATTTTAAAATGACTCTAAAAACTTCAATCATAATAATTTTCCCAGGTTGCCTGATCTTTTGACACTAAGCCTAGCACTTTAACCAGGACTGCCTCTGAACTTGCAAAACTGCTTGCAAATTTCTGTTTGACAAGTTTCTGAGTAATAGCTCACTCCTCTCCTTTGGCTCTTGGTTTGGAGACTCCTACCCATGTTTCTTTGAGAAGACTCTCTTTGCTAAGGTAATTAGAGAAGTAAATGTGCTTAATGTATGTTTTGACAGTGAAGGACTCTTCCAGATAACTAAAGGAGCCCAGGTGTCACAGAAGGAACTATGTGATACAGGAAGGGCTTCCATATTTTGTCCCCTGTAGATTTTAAGAGTCTTCCAAACTGTTTCATTTATCTGGACAGTGACATTCACGGGGCTTTGGGAAACATAACTGGAGCCATTCCATTACACTGAGAAAAGTTCAGAAGAGTCATGAAGAGAAGTAATGTTAGATGGGAGGAAGGAGAGCACATGGATGCAACTCAATTACTTGAAAAATGTATTAAAGGGTAATTTGATCTTACTTCGCCCAGAAGTACGGCTATTAAGAAATCCATATTAAATATGTAACTATCCAAAAGTGCTAAAATTGTGATTAGTGTTTAAAAATGTAAAATCACAAATTAATGCAGAAAAGCAGGAAGAAAGCCAAGATTAGGTAAAATATCTTATTGGATTTAAAATCGACTTTAAATGTGAGGGAAGCATCTCATCCATGCATCTATCGTAATTTCCTTGAGTTACTACTATTTGGTCTTCCTCTGAGATGGGTTCTATTTTCTGAGAAATGCCACTTTTTTTCCTGCCATACTAATATCAAGTAGATTCAACTACCAACTCAAATTCAACAAACATTTAAGGTAAGATTATTCAGATACTTTCCTGATAATAATCGGAAAGTGTAGGTCCTTCCCAAATGCATATGATGTTGTAAATGTGGATCATTTATTAGTTTTCTCTTCAGATAGTTCATTGAAGAAAAACTGATTTATGTGGAATTCAATGTGACAAGTCAGAATGGAAGTAACTACAGGCAAGAAGAACACATGTGGGATGTTTGACATAGGGTTGCTGAGATATAAAATGATAATTTAAAATCTGGTATTAAATAAATTAGAAAGCCATGAATCATTCCATTATTTCCAAGATGTAAAGCTAGTATCTTTATGTCAACAACATTATGAAATTGAAAAAGAATGACATATCATGTCTAAAAATTCCCCTCAATATAATAATATGGTTTATCACAGAGTGATAAAGGGACATAATTTCTATTATTTAGGGTAAAATTTATGCCTCTGTATAGAAGTATTTCTAGAAAGTCTCCCTACAGACATTTTTGAATAAATGAACCAAATACATTATGTAGAGAGGAGGGAACATGAATTCACTATACATCTTAGAGTGTGATACACAGCTGATATTTAAGAAATACTTTTGGTTAAACATACAAATGCTCCTGCTTTACAAGAGGGTCATATCCTGATAAAATTAAAACTATTTTTAATTGCTTTTATTTTTAAATACATGACAGTGGATTGCATCACAATTCTTATTTATACATATAGAACACAATTTTTCATATCTCTGTATATAAAGTATGTTCACACCAATTCAAGTCTTCATACATGTACTTTGGATAATGATGTCCATCATATTCCACCATCATTGCAAATCTTAAGGTAAGATTTGCCCTATCTAGAGTTCATCTATTCCTCCCATGCTCCCTCTCCCTACCCCACTATGAGTCAGTTACCTTAAAAATTAAAACTATTAAGTGAAAAAAAGTCCTCAAATACACCTAACTTAGCAAACATCATCATTTAGCTACACAGTAAATTGTAGATGGCCAATTGTATACTTTGTGATCACAGAGCTGACTGGGAGGGGCAGCTACTGCTACCCTGCATCTGGAGAAAGTATCAAGGTATATATGACATATCACATGCCCAGGGAGAGATCAGAATTCAAAGTGTGAAGTATCATTTCTCTCAAATGTGTATGGATCTCAGATCAATGTAACACTGAGAAGTTGAGAGTCAAACTATCATAAGTTGGACACAGTCTGTTTTATTCCATCAAATTTTGAGTCTCAGGATTACCAATGGCTTGGCTTGCCCATGAAAAGTAAACATCCTTTACAGGTTAAAGATACCTGGGTAGAAAAACCTACCTGTACAAGCAAGCACATATACATGCAAAGTGTTTCTATTGATAGAACTTTAGTTCTTGTGGTATATGTGCAGTTCATTCACCCACTTTTTCAAACATCTCACTCTAAATTCCCTTTGCTGAAGAACATTAATGTGCAGGACAGAATTACTCAGAATCACACACAAAACAAGACTTCACTGGAAAAATCCCTATTAGCCACATCTGTCTTCTCTATGTATTCCTATTTTTAAGCCACTGTATTTCTCCTATAATTTGTACTCCAGAACTTAGTCAGCCTGGCTCCTGTCTTCTCTTCCAGAAATCATCCACCTCCTCTTATTCTTCCCACATGAAGAACCATTTAATATGCTTACCATGTGCATTATAAAGCTCACCTGCTTTAATCCAACAATTAAGAAATTCTTAAATATGTCATTGACTATCCAGAAAATAAGGATTTTATTTGTGATCAAGAAAGCAAAGAATGGCCACGTGCCAGAATCAGCCCTACTTAAAAGAAAATGAGAATTAAAAGTTATAAAGAACTTTTTGTTGTTGACTCACCTTCAAAATGTTTGAGAGGTTTTATTTGGTAAACTGAAATGGATAGAGCAAATTTACTTTTCACTACTTATGTTGGAACTCTGTTTAGAAATCTGTACCAATTGGCTCTATTTTTCAGATTTATTACAACACTGTTATATTTGCTCTACTATCCCACCCTTCTATCATTCTATGTTCAATGAGTAAGCAATATGAAATCGTAGAATCTGTGATTGAAAACCATTGGTGTCAAATGAGAAAAATGTTGCGAGCTTCTGGTTCCTGAGTTTTTAGTAGCATGTGTTTATTTTAACATACTCATCTTCTATAGTACATTGAAGTAACAGCCATCTAACAGAAGAGCTATGCTACGATATAGATGTAATATGCCTCTCCCAATTTGACAATTTCCATCAATTAGGAAAATTATAGCCTTCAAGAAAAGGAAATAATGACTATATTATTCAGTACTTTGTGGTGTGAACAACGTAGATGAGCTATGATTTATTTTGTCCCACAATTTCATAGATTTCAGACCATGGTCAACTGGGTCTATTGATGTAAGCCTGTGGTGAGGTGCAGCATCATGGCAGAAAGGGCATGGTGGGGCAGAGCTGCTCATCCCATGGTGTTTGGGAAGGAGAGGGGAGAAGGAGGCAGGGCAAAGAAGAAAATAGAGGAAAGAACTGGGGACAAGGAATCCCTTCCTTGGAATTTCCCCACTAACCTACTTCCACCAACCATGTCTTACTGCTAACATTTCCCCTACCTCTCAGTAATCCACTCATCTGTCAATGTATTAATACACTGATAAGATCAGAGCTCTCATGATCCAATCAAATCCCCATTTCTCACTATTGTTAAATTAAGGACCAAAGCATCAACATATGAAGGGCAATTCATATCCAAACCATAACACTGATCTGAACAGTTACACCACCAAAAAAAAAAAAAAAAAGACAATGTTTGGCAAATGTGTATCTCCTGGCAATTAATATCTCTCCCCCTCCTCTCTTTCTTTCCTTCCTCCATAGAAAGGCATTTGTAAAAAAAATGCTGAAAGACATTTTGCTTTCTGCTTGCTGTCTTGATGGCTCCGTATACACTGTCCGGCAGCCGGACCTAGAGGTTGCAGCTGGGCTGCGTGCCGAGCCCTGTCCTCCGAAGGCTGGACTGCAGCCTCGAGCGTCTCTGTGGCCTGTTCGCCGCTGCACCTTCGGGCAGAGCCTGCTCTGGGGTCGTTCTGCACCCCCCTGCCAGGGGACCCGTGCTCCGGAGGAGGGGGACGGAGAGCCGCGGCGGCAGCCGCTTGGGCCCCTGGGGCCTGGCACCGGGCTGAAGAGCTGCGGAGGCAAAGGCACATCAAAAAAATTGTGCACCATGATCAAGTTGGATTCATCCCTGGGATGCAAGGATGGTTCAATATACGGAAATCAATAAATGTTATTCACCACATCAATAGACTTAAAAATAAGAACCATATGATCATCTCAATAGACGCAGAAAAAGCATTCGACAAAGTACAGCATCCCTTTATGTTCAAAACATTAGAAAAACTAGGGATAACAGGAACTTACCTCGACATTGTAAAAGCTATCTATGCTAAGCCTCAGGCTAGCATCATTCTCAATGGAGAAAAATTGAAGGCATTCCCCCTAAAATCTGGAACAAGACAGGGATGCCCTCTATCACCACTTCTATTCAATATAGTTCTCGAAACACTGGCCAGAGCAATTAGACAGACAAAAGAAATTAAAGGCATAAAAATAGGAAAGGAAGAACTTAAAGTATCACTATTTGCAGATGACATGATTCTATACCTAGAAGACCCAAAAGGGTCTACAAAAAAACTACTAGAACTAATAAATGAATTCAGCAAAGTGGCAGGATATAAAATCAACACGCATAAATCAAAGGCATTTCTGTATATCAGCGACAAAACTTCTGAAACGGAAATGAGGAAAAACACTCCATTCACAATATCCTCAAAAAAAATAAAATACTTGGGAATCAACCTAACAAGAGAGGTGAAAGATTTATATAATGAAAACTACAAAACCCTAAAAAGAGAAGTAGAAGAAGATCTTAGAAGATGGAAAAATATACCCTGCTCATGGATAGGCAGAACTAACATCATCAAAATGGCGATATTACCAAAAGTTCTCTATAGGTTTAATGCAATGCCAATCAAAATCCCAACGGCATTTCTTGTAGAAATGGATAAAGCAATCATGAAATTCATATGGAAAAATAAAAGACCCAGAATAGCAAAAGCAATTCTAAGCAGGAAGTGTGAATCAGGCGGTATAGCGATACCAGACTTAAAACTATATTACAGAGCAATAGTAACAAAAACAGCATGGTACTGGTACCAAAACAGGAGGGTGGACCAATGGTACAGAATAGAGGACACAGAGACTAATCCACAAAGCTACAACTATCTTATATTTGATAAAGGAGCTAAAAGCATGCAATGGAGGGAGGATAGCATCTTCAACAAATGGTGCTGGGAAAACTGGAAATCCATATGCAACAAAATGAAACTGAATCCCCTCCTCTCGCCATGCACAAAAGTTAACTCAAAGTGGATCAAGGAGCTAGATATCAAATCAAAGACTCTGCGTCTGATAGAAGAAAAAGTTGGCTCCGATCTACATATTGTAGGGTCGGGCTCCAAATTCCTTAATAGGACACCCATAGCACAAAAGTTGATAACAAAAATCAACAAATGGGACTTACTTAAACTGAAAAGTTTTCTCTCAGCAAGAGAAACAATAAAAGAGGTAAATAGGGAGCCTACATCATGGGAACAAATTTTTACTCCTCACACTTCAGATAGAGCCCTAATATCCAGAGTATACAAAGAACTCAAAAAATTAAACAATAAGAAAACAAATAACCCAATCAACAAATGGGCCAAAGACCTGAACAGACACTTCTCAGAGGAGGACATACAATCAATCAACAAGTACATGAAAAAATGCTCACCATCTCTAGCAGTCAGAGAAATGCAAATCAAAACCACCCTAAGATACCATCTCACTCCAGTAAGATTGGCAGCCATTATGAAGTCAAACAACAACAAGTGCTGGAGAGGATGTGGGGAAAAGGGTACTCTTGTACATTGCTGGTGGGACTGCAAACTGGTGCGGCCAATCTGGAAAACAGTATGGAGACTCCTGGGAAAGCTGGGAATGGAACCACCATTTGACCCAGCTATTGCCCTTCTTGGACTTTTCCCTGAAGACCTTAAAAGAGCGTACTACAGGGATACTGCTACATCGATGTTCATAGCAGCACAATTCACAATTGCTAGACTGTGGAACCAACCCAGATGCCCTTCAATAGATGAATGGATAAAAAAAATGTGGCATTTATACACCATGGAGTATTACGCAGCACTAAAAAATGACAAAATCATAGAATTTGCAGGGAAATGGATGGCACTAGAGCAGATTATGCTTAGTGAAGCTAGCCAATCCCTAAAAAACAAATACCAAATGTCTTCTTTGATATAAGGAGAGCAACTAAGAACAGAGCAGGGAGGAAGAGCAGGAAGAAAAGATTAACATTAAACAGATACATGAGGTGGGATAGAAAGGGAGAGAAAAGGGAAATTGCATGGTAATGGAGGGAGACCCTCATTGTTATACAAAATTACATATAAGAGGTTGTGAGGGGAATGGGAAAATAAACAAGGAGAGATATGAATTACAGTGGATGGGGTAGAGAAAGAAGATGGGAGGGGAGGGAGGGGGATGGTAGAGGATAGGAAAGGTAGCAGAATACAACAGTTACTAATAGGGCATTATGTAAAAATGTGGATGTGTAACCGATGTGATTCTGCAATCTGTATTTGGGGTAAAATTGGGAGTTCATAACCAACTTGAATCTAATGTATGAAATATGATATGTGAAGAGCTTTATAATGTTTTGAACAACCAATAAAAAAAAATTAAAAAAAAAAAAAATAAAAAAAAAAAAAAAAAAAAAAAAATGCTGAAAGAAGTTCTTACATCTACAAGTTAGACTGATAAAGGAGAAAATGATTATCATTCAGAAACTAACAATTTAAAGATTAAAAAATAAATATTTAGGGAATTGACCACTCTTCCTGTGCATATGATGACAAGAAGAAAATGGGTGATTTTTGTGGGACATTATTCTTCCCTTCAACTGTCATTTATTAAGGATTTGTTACATGTCAAATATGTATTAGTCATTAAAGAACAAATTATCCTACAATGTAGTAAGAGAAAAGATGAAAATATGAATTAATAATGAAATAATCATTATAGGGATTTTCAGTATAGGCATCAGGTTCACCTCTAACCTTTTGGGGGCCTGAGGCAAGAGTATACATGGAAACTCATACAGTTTATTTCTAAATATTTAAAATTAACATACATTGCTAATGACTGTTCAATAAAATAATGAACCTTGAAAAATACAAAGCCATGAATAAATCCTTGCTTATTATACTCTCTTAATCTTCTCCTCTAATCACTTAATAAGTCCACAAAAAAATTGTACAGACTTTTTCTCTTTTTTCTTTAGGAAGATACAGGAGGCTCATTTCCTCTTTAGGTTTCCAAGGTAAGCCATTGACCACCTAACAATCAACGCTCCTTCCTCTCTCTCTGCTTGGTATATTCCAACTGGACCCAGTATTGAGCAAGATTCATGGGTAAGGGTTCCACAGCCCACATACCTCTTTAGAATCTGAGGCTCAGAAGCCAAGTTTAGGTTTTGACTTCTCATAACTTACTGGCACAGGGGGAGTAGATCCTTTGATTATCTCCCTTCTTTTCCCATCTCTAGCCTATCCCAATTCTCTGATAGTTTCTATATACAATCAAAAGCATACTCAGAATTCCAATCACAACTCCTACCTAGACTACAAGGATTGCCTCCAAAGTGCAGACTGGAGGACATAAATAGTAGAGGCCCAAGAAAAACATATATGGCCATCGGACATAGAATTTTGGGGGTTCAAAACAGTGATCAAGAAGAGGAAAACTTAGGTATGTTTTATAAGCCATCAAACTCTTCCCATGAGAAAGGACAACACTGACCGAGCAAGGATCTCTGGAGCCACAATATCAGGTTATGTAGTGCAATATAGAATCCACTAGACACACATAGCTATGTAAATGTACATCAAAACTACCAAAAATAAATAAGATTAAAAATTTGGGTCCTCAGTGTCACTAGTCACATCTTAAATGCTCAGTAGATACATACAGCTGATAGCTACCATCTTAGACTGGTACAGATGCAGAATATCTCCATCATTGCAGAAAGTTCTATTGGACAGCAAAAGAAGTCATATCTCTGGGATTTACTAGAATATTTTCACTCAAATTAATTAGAATACCCTTTTCACTCTTGGGTTAGAGCAAATTATCACACCAAAGTGAACTGAGAACAAAAGGTGAGAAAATCATGTTTGAATGCAGAAAGTATTTCGTAATTCATGTTGGAACATGGCCCTTATAGAAAAGTTTAGATTCTGTACCATATTCTCTGGAATGATCATGATCATTATGACCAGATGAACATCATATGACTAATGAGCTTAAATAATGCACAAGGCCAAAGTGGTTAATAAACTCACATTGGCTTTGTAGAGTTAATATCAATTAGAATCTTCATATTAAAACAGAGAAAGGGGCAAAATAGTCTGGCAACTAAATGGGTTATGTGAAGCAGAGGTCAGAGATAAATAATAAAAGAAAAACATCATTCTACCCCTATTATGATTTTAGAATTAAATGTGATTTTATGACTTTGAAATTATAGATAGGTGAACTCAATTTATTAATTTTAGTATTGTAGAAGCCAACTTCATTCAAGAACGATGTTACTCATTAGAGCCACAGGGACATTGCTCTATATTTAAAACTCTCCTCCTTGAAAATCCAGCCACATTCCCTTGTGAAAGAGTGAAGATTAAAGCCCTTACAACTAAGATTGATGGTAAACTCCCAACTGTCGATTAAGGCTGTGCTGTCTGATCATGGTTCCTTTCTCTGGAGACAGAGCTGAGTTTTTCTTCCTTCTCCAGTTACAATCAGGCATCTTTTGGTCTCTGAGAGTGCCATTTTCCTTTGGTGTTTGAAATTGTGAATTTTAAGTGTCAACGTGGCTAGGCTATGGTGCCCAGCTCTTTGACCCAACACTGGTCTAAGTGGTGCCATAAAAGTAATTTTTGATGTGATTAATACTTACATCAGTTAAGGAGAACACACCACCCTCGTAAAGAGAGATGTTTTCTGATGCAGAGGATGCTCCTCGAAACATAGAACTCCCGCCTGAGTCTCAGCCTGTTCCATACAATTTGGATCTCAATATTGCAATGCTTACTTTTATCTGAATTTCCAGACTGTCAGCTGCCCTACAGATTGCAAACTTGCCATCCCTCATGCAATCAGGTGAGTCAATTTCCTGAAATCTCTCTTGCATAGATAGATAAATAAGAATATATATAGTAATCTGCCCTTGAAGGTGGGTTCACTTTCCATGGCTTCAGTTACCCCCTGTCAAATGCAGTCAAACATGGTTTAAAAATACTAGTAAAAATTTCAAAAACAAGCAATTTGTGAATTTTAATTGCACACCATTCTGAAGAGCTGGATGTGCTTTTCCTCTATGTGAATGCTCCTTTTGTCCAACGTAAACATGCTGTCTCTGTACTTGTCCAATAGTTGCTTAGCAAATATTTAGATGGACTATAGTGGTATTGAAGTCCTTGTATATAATGTTTGGTAATATTTTAAGGTTCAGAAATTTTTTACACACACACATAAATAAATATATATATATATATATATATATATATATATATATATATATATATATATATACCTATATATACACGTACCTATATATGTACATACAAATGTATACGCCATATGTATATAACATGTCATACATATGTATATACCTATATATGTCACATATATATAGCATCTATATATATGTGTGTGTATATATATAAAACATGAATATGCTCATAATCTGTATGTGAAGTGGTTACATACATATATCTTTATCTATATGCATATGTATATAGAAAAAAGATGGATACATTATTTATCCATTTGTACATCCTATGTTTACATAATCCTAATCTTCTATTGGTTCTGTTTCTTTGGAAAACTTTAATACACTGTTTCTATACATGCAGTTCCTCTTCCTATAATATTCTTACTTCCCCAGTCCCCCCGCCACTACAGATTCTCAATTATCTAACTCCTATCCATCTTCCCATATCTCTTCTGAAGTCTATTCCACCCAGAATATATCCCAAGACTATATAATATGCACCTTTTACAATTTTTCCAAAGTCTCACAAAGTTCAATATCTTAACCCTCACAATGTGATTGTGTGATTACCACAAGTTTTAAGAAGGCAAATGTTTTGTTTTTTTTTTTCCTGTGTTTTTCACAAGACCACCAGTACTTGGAACATAGTAAATTCTCCTTAAGTTTGTGATGAGAAAATTAATTAATTAAGTAAGGAATGAATAAGGGGCTGAAGGAAGGATAGGATAAGAAATATGGAAAAAATATCATGAGAGGAAACAACAAGGGTTTTCAGAATATCAATTGACTGGATTTGTGGAAGGATATTAATAAAAGATACACCACACATAATACCTGTAAGAAGGGAAAACATCATGTACCAGATGGACAGTCAAGTCATCACCCTTACCTAGTGTCTGTTGTATCTGTGATAAGTGCAGACACTCTTCTAAGAACTTTTAATAAGCCCTTTTATTGTGTTGACTTAAAAACCTCCTTAAATACTTATTTATTTATTTATTTATTTTAGTTGTAGATGGACGCAATACCTTTTTTTATTTTTATGGGGTGTTGAGGAACAAACCCAGTGTCTTCCTTACACAAGGTGAGCACTCTACCACTGAGCTACATCCCCTGCCTCTTAAATACATATTATGTTTATCCTAAACTAATGGTTTTCCCCAACAGATGACAAACAGGAGGCTCAGAAACTGCACATTTTGCCCAGACTCATACAACTTAGGTGACAGACGTTCTAACCTGTTCAGACTAGTTTTAGGGCTTGTGCTTATAAAGACCTTAAAATAATCCTTCAAGACTCCTTGAAGAAAACATACTCATTGTGAATGGCTAAACCACACATTCTCTTCATATTCAATCATATCACATGAATTCTTTTCTCATGTGGTAAACTTAGATTTTTAAGTTGACAGTAACTTCTTTTCCTGTTATCCACCAGTAGAGCTTGCTTTAATTTCATAATCATTACCATACACTGTGTTTTTCTTTTTATACATAGGAGCTTACCTAAGCAAATCCAAGCACTCAAAATATAAAAAGCTGTTTTCAGGTAAAGGAGGAAATGACTGTTTATCAGGAAATCTTTATCAGTGTGAAATGGAGTGAAAGTGGGTGTTATTAGCATGAAATCATGTAGAATGACCCTGAAAGGTTTTAAAAAGTAATCAGAGATATTCCATCCATGCCTACCAATTCATAATTGCCACAAGTTCACCTTTCAAACAAGAAAACAAATTCTGAATTCACAATTTATTTCTGCTGCGTAACAAGTTGTGCCTAAAAGATTTGTGACCACCAACTAAATCAAAATGCACAGAACTCTGCCAAGTTTGAATTCTTCATGTCCTTAAATAAAATTTTAATATTATATGACTTGTTAGGATGAAATATGGTTATTACAAAACATTATATATGGAAATAATTTGATAAGTATGTCAAGTATTTAAGAGAAAATGCCTTGATTATTGCAGTTAAAGCAATATAATCTTAGCTAAAATTTAATCTATTTCCCAAACCTCAGTCACTTTATCTACTATGCATTTTATTAGTTAAATACTTAAAATATACAAGCCAAACATAAAATAATGAAAAGGAAATCTAAGTGAATACCTAACTGATTTCAACAAGTTTTGAAAACTTAGATATAATGAAAATAAAACAAGCATAATACATCAAAATATAAGTGAAATTACATTTCAAAGCATTGATTTGTTGTATCTGTAATAAATGGGAGAACAGATTAAAACACTTCATATGTAAGTAATTGCTTCACTCAATAGGACAAAATACTAGTAAACAATTAGAAGAATGGACAAATACTCTGAGTTTAAAAGATACAAGCAAAGAATCATAAAAGATGAAAACAAGTCATGAAAAATCAAAATCATCTCAGCAGGCAAATAAATTCAAAACAATAGTTATCATATTTTCTTGTCAAATTGGGTAAGAAATGCATATTTGATTTTTCAAGCTCATCTGGCTTCAGTGCAATTCGTAACTCATATATGGCTTACACGAGTATAAATCAGAAGGTTTGAAAAACTATTATTAGAACGGTATAGGTCAGAAGCTTTAAAAATCTTCCTGTCTTTGGAGGTAATAATTCAACTTCTATGAATATACTTTGGATGAGGGCATTTAGAGATTTTAAATAAATATACAATTGTGTCTATTAAAACAGTTTGTAACAGTGAAAAATAAAAACCAATATAATTATCCAACATTGAGAGAATATTTATGAAATATCTTTTAATGGTCTATTCTTGATTATCTGAACTTGGTCTACAGTAGAGTTGGGGAATGAAACAATGAAGTTCTGTGCTCATCTATTTGCAGGGACTATGCTGCCCATTATAGGCATAACACTGAATTCCTTCAGAAAAAAATAAAGCCCTTATTTTGATATAACAAACACAGTTATATGTGTGGCACCAAATCAAAGAAGTTTTCTCCAAATCGATAAAAAGAGTGCTTAGTTTTAGTTAAAATAAGGTTTAATAAAATGTCTTTTTTTTATGTATTTAGCATTTAAGATCCTATTTAGTCCAGATTATTTCACCTAAAACACACACACACACACACACACACACACACAGAGAGAGAGAGAGAGAGAGAGAGAGAGAGACTTAGATATTTAGAGAAAGTGAATCAAAGTTAGTTTATGCCACAAAGTGAGTTATCAGTTATTAATATCCTGTCTGTGACAAGTCACACGGCTGATAAGAAATGCTCAAAATGTGAAAAATCTTGTACTAGGGAGACCCAAGAGCTGCTGCAGTTTCTCTCTTTTCCTTTACAAGAATCTGGCAAGAGCACGAACCTTGAAGGGTGAAGGTGATTTCAGACACACTGGCCATTAGTGTTTGCAGGAGACCTACAGGTAATCGGCAAGTGAAATACTTGTAATAAATGATTTTTTCCAAATAATAACCAATAACATCAGAAATTTCCTTTACACTAAAAATAAATCTGAGTTGCAGCAAGGTTTTAAGTCCTTATTACTGATGACTTGAAGAGATTTTATTTCGTACCTTGCCTGCTTCCTAGTTTTGTTTTATTCCCCTTTTTACAAAAGGTCTGTGGAACAAATTCCCAGTCTTGTTTCTACACATATACATTTTTAATTTCACTGAGAATTTTCTTAATTACTATAAATTAAATTAAAATTACTATAATTTCTCAACTATGTTTGAAATTTAGTTCCATGTTCTCTACTTGCCATTATGAACTGAAGTCTTATCACCAATTTTACCATTTTTTTTCATAATTACATTTAAGGCTACATGTTTCCCTCTAAATACTACATTAGCTGCAGTATAGGAATCACAACCTGTGGTACTTTATTTGATGGCATTTTTAAATTTTTTATTTCACTTATATATTATTATAAATTCATAATTTTTTCACTTTCTCATGCATTTCTCATTTGTTATTTCTTTAAGACTTTCTACATAGCCTGACAAATAGAAAAATTCTAATTTTTATGTATCCCCCAAATTTTATTTATTCACTCTTTGCTTGACGCTGCTATTGGGTTGAATTTTTTAGTGGATGTTTCAAATTATTGTCTATTTATACCTGACACAGGTTTGTCTGCTTGTGAAATGTGCCAATTTCTCTTCACAATTCTGGAAATGTTTTCTTTTAATTTTATTCCAATGATGCAGGAGCATTCAAATTCACAATAATAATATTTCTGCACAAATTGCTCCCTCTATCACAAACCGTATTCTTTAAAATACTTATTGCTGTGAAGTTTATATGCTATATTGAAATATTTGGAATTTGTTCTGCTATCCTATGTTCTTTCCTATTGCCATTTTTTTTTTTTCATTTTACTGCTTTTGTTTGCTTTTCTAAACACCTTTAAAATACTTTAAGGATCAATATTTTCTAAATTATCTTTTACTTTTTATATTCTAAATAGATATTCTTGACATTTAACACATATATTTGTTGGAAGTTTTATGTAATCAGTATCTCTACTCTCTTTTCAAATGTGAAAAGACCTTTAGAACATTTTAATTCTAAGCATTCTGTTTTTTATTCCAGCTAATTTTTATCTAATTGCTTAGTTACTCCTTTTAAAAATAAATAAGTAAAAGGAAAAAAAAAATCCCAGCCATAACAACAATGTAATTACTAAAGGTTATATTTCTGTATTAACTACTATTATGTTTTCTCTTCCATTTTGTTTTAGTATTTCAAGATTTGGGAGAGCTAGTCAGTAGCATAGTAAGAATGATGCACTGGGCCCTGATGTGTGTGCTGTCTATAGACAATTTAAAATAACATAAAATAATTACAAATTAGTGTGCTTTTTATTATCACCAAGTACTTGTAATTCTAAGTAATTCTAATCAAGAGCAATTATAAAAATATTTTTTCCATAAAAATATTGTTTGTCTAAGTTCTAAACAATTGCTACAGTTACTATCAAGTTTTAATTATTTGGTATGCACTTAAATTAGGATACTTTTATTCCTTATCTTCTAATAAATGTCATATTCTCCATGAAAGTTAGGTTGGAGAACCCAGTTATACTCAGCTTTTGTTTAGTGAGTGAACTCAGAGGTTCAGAATCATTTTTGCTCTCTTTCAGTATAGTTGGTTTTCTAGTTCCATGGCACTCAGATTTTTGAGTGCAAACAGTAAGTGAAAAATTAAGGATGGTATAGTATTTTTAAAATTAGATACAAAATTTATGTTACTTCACTTTCATATTGTGCATGAAAATCTTTCTCCAAACTTCATAGAGTTCTTACTAGATAAGTATTTCTTTGAATTTTCTCTCCTCTTATTAAAAAATACATCAATGTAATTAAACCTATCAGTCTATTACCTTTTCCATTTTATGCACTATTAAATTTATTTTTAAATGATTATATACCAAGTTTAATGAAAGAAATTTTCATTGCTTGCATTTTTTTTTTTTACAAGCCGATATCATTATCATGTCATTGTTGATTACTACTGAAAATGATTTAGTGGTGTAGAGGAAGGGCTGTAAAGAATCAGCGCAGCCTGGGTATAAACTAGGGGGTGCATATTTTTGGGAGCTAGTACCCTATTGTGCCTGCAGACCTTCTGTCATGGAGCACTGTTTCCTCTTCTGATGTTAATGCTGAAATCCAAGCTTCCTAGCAGAAAGGTGTTTGGGTGTAGCCACGGCTATATTTTGTTCATTTAGTTGTTATTAACTGAATTTCTGCTGTGTCAGGCTGTTCTCCAAGTACCAGGGACAGAACAGTGAAAAAGAGCAAATTAAGCTAGCATGTGTCAAGGAATTCATCTCCTAGTGGGATTAGAGAAATAACCATGGAGCTAATGACGGCTTTCCTTGTAGGGCTATGGCGTTGCCGGGTTCTCAAAGAAGCAGAGGAAACTTTCCAGAACATGTGGGCACTAACTCTAGGTTGTCCCTGGGGTGAGGCTGACCCTATGCTTCGCTCAAGAATGCAGAAGAGCATGGCTTCTTGACCATATCCTGAATGATTAGTAAAAGAAAACAGTGAAAGTCTCTGGAGCTGGAGTCAGTTGGGCTTCTTTTTATCCCGTCTTGATTAGACAGGATTGTCAGCGCTAAATGATTCCCTTAGGGACTCTGAGGGACAGGCATGTAGCTCTGCTGTGCTGGCTTCAGCTCTGTGTGGCCATTTTCTTTCAGTATCTTTTCAACATTTCTTTAGTGAATTGAAGCTTAATCCAGTACTAAAATGGTTGTGTGCCTAGGAGGTACACAAAAACATTTAAAAAGCACAACTTTGCCGAATATAAGAACTCACCTGTATCATCACCAAATACCACAGAAAGCAGTACCTCCATTTTCCATCTAAATGGGAACCTGTTGCCTACCTTGCTATGTCTTTTATTTGTTCTTTTCCCATTCATGAGATGGGAATGCTTACTTGTGATACAGATTTAAAAGTCTTAGTAGATGCTCATAAATTCTCAAGGAAGTGTGAATGCAGCTCCATTTGTTCAACCTCTGGAAGGATCTAATTATGCTCACTTTGTAGAAACATTAAAGGATCAGAATTTTAAAGGTATACTTACTCCTTGGCATCATCATTTTTAATATTCTTCAGTATAGTCCAATTTTTAGGAAAAATATGTCCTTTAACATATAACCAGTTTGTTAGCCCATCACCATATATCAATATGTGTACATAATTTAAGTAAAACTTATGTTTACATGAAAACATCAACCTGGATTAAAGTTATTTGGCATGAGACCACAGATGCATGACCCACATGCTCACACTTATCTCCCTTTTACATCACCACGTTTCAAACCCAAACCACAATCAAAATAATATCCAACGTATTGAACCCATTACATTCATAATATATAAAATTATTTAGTGATTTAAAGTTATCAGGTCCAAGTAGACCTTAGTAAGATATGTTAACATTCACATTTCAGCCAGATTATTAAATTTTCGAGAAATACAAAAGGTTCTATTCTGCAAATACAAAGGACTCAGTTCTGCAAATGGGTTCCAAAAATCTTTCCTGGAAAAAAGTGTTATTGAAATATATTTGAAAGTCCCTAATGCCATTAGTATAATCTAACTTACCATGAATAAAAACTTTCCTTTAATAAAAATGAAAGTACTATGGACAATTACTCTAGCAATGATCCCCTCAGGAAAGATATTTAATGATGTTAACAAAGGCTTTTCATTTTTCCTTGCCCCCAATGCTTCCCCCACTTTTTTTTTTTTAACAATTTTACTGATTTGTTAGCAGTAGCTGGTTTCCTCTTGTCCTGCCTTGGCAATCATTATTATTAACGACTGCAGGTCAGCTTGGCAAGATTCACTCAGCTAAACTTATATTCTGATTTCTGTTTCTTACCCTAAAGAACTGACCTTTGTTGAATTTTAATTTTAGCTCAAATTTAATGTTTTCCATGACTCAAGAATGAACTCACTAAGTGAACAAGTCATAAAGACAGTTTCCATCACTGTTTTCACGTTTTCAAAGAAAATAAACCTTCCTCTGGAAACAATATCATTTTCATTCTGAACTTTTATCTGATGTGTTCTAAACTTAAAAATGTCAGATTCCTTTTTCTGCATTTGGTGTCTTCTGTCAGGGCCACAATGACCAGTTTGGGTCAATAATGAACAGTGATGTTGGGAAAAGGTGCTTTATTGTACTGAACCTGAGTTCCCTACATATCCAAAATCTGATGTGTTATTTTGTAATTATCATAGTATTCAGGTATCAGATAAATGTACAGGTGTGAAAGCCTCCATCCAGAACAAATGTAGGCAAATTTCATCTCTGAGATTCTACCCCATCAATGCTGCAGATGGAAACAGGTTCCCAGTGTAGAAAATAGAATGGGATTAGAGGGCAGGGATCCTCTGAGGGTCATTTGTATGATTAGCTTAGTTTTACCTAAATACCAAGTCATCCTTGTATAAACGGAAATGATGAGCAACTGAATTATGCAGGAGCCAACAAGAAAATTCTGACATGCAAACAAGCACATGAGCAGACTGTATGAATTTCAAAGTGCAAAGCAGTAATGGACTAGGTAAACTGCATTTTCAGGGAGATTAAAACTCCCACGAAAACCAAAAGATCAAGAATGCAAAGAGCTGATAAGTGATATCAGTGAGTTTACCTCTGAGAAAACTATTTCTGGGCCTGACATTTGAACTGCTAAACATTGAGAGAGATAGGAGGGGAATTGCTGGATACATCTCCTTTCTAAAATAAATAAATAAATGAAAAGTATATATATATATTGGTGCTTAAACTCTCAAGGAAAAATGACTATGTATTTCAATATTTCTGCATGTGCATTTACCATAGACATTATTTTAATGAAGAAATTCAAGTACTATACTCAAATATGGAGCAAATCCTCATCACTGTGTCCTCTTTCTTGGAGAAGAACTGTGCACATTATCACATTAAAGAGTGAATGAAGCCCTGCAGCAAACATTTTCTTAACTTTGTTTAAGTAGCATTTCCTAAACTTAATTATCTACAGAATACTATTTTCCAGGAATAACTATTAACATTCTTTTACATTTATTCTTCTGATGTTTAAGTTCCAGCCATAAAATTTAAGAGATGAATTAAATGACATTTAAGGACACATTCAGCTCCCAACTTCAAGACCTCTGCTCACCCAGAATGTAGATAGCCCCCCTTCACCCATTTCCACTCCCAGCCAGTTTCCACATTTATCATAATCAAGGGCAGAAGCTCCTCCACTTCAGACCTCAATCTCTTCTTCTTTAATGCAAATCCATTCCTTTTTTCTAACTCCTCCTTGAACTTTAAGAGTCACTCCTGAGGCAGCACCCTTATCAGAAATACTTCCCTTAAGTAGTGACAAGGCCACAAGTGTCACCTGTCAGTTCTCTAAAATAAATATTTGTTCTTTTATCCTCTCCTTTAAGGGTATAATCTTCTGCCTTGGTGTCCTAATTCTCTTATTATAGATATGGAACCTATGGTTGGATTACTACAATAGAAAAGACAGAGTTTCATCATGTAGTAATCTTAAGGTTAAAAGAGTAAAGGCGATAATCTGACTCCCGAATGTCCTTTCCAAGTCATAATAATTACAGACTATAGGCTTGTCCCTGTTTTTCCTCTGACCTCACCTGTCATGGTTTTCCAAGTTAATGGAATGTCTATTTGCCCTTTCTTAGTTTTGCTGACCAGTTAGAGAAAATTTCAGACACCAGCAACACTATAACTCAAACGCCCCAGGTATAGATATGGAGGGAAATGGAAGGTGGCCCTTAGTCAATCATAAGAAAAACTGAACAACATTACTACCCACTAAGCATTACCGTGATCCTAAGCTTCTTGAAGTTAATTAGTTGAATGTGTCTAATTCTGTCCCATCAATATGATCAGAACTACTGTGTGTCATGGGAAATGTGTCAGCAAAACATCATACATAAATATGTAGTATCTCTCTTATAGGCTGCAGTGTCTAAGGGAGAAACCTCTGAAAGACTGGATCCATGAAGGACTGTGTGGAGCACAGCCTCCTGCTCAAGTATGTGGGACAGGTAGGATGAGTGAGGAATAATGATTTCTTGAGCATTGTGGCTGGGGTTTTCACTGTGTCTTGGCCTGATGATGTAACTCCTTGTACTCACCATCTTATACCACCATCTCAGTGGTGTGAAGGGATCTCTGGACATGATCAATGCCATGAAGAGCTGAATTTTAGTTCTGTACAGAAAGCAGTTTCCAATGAGGATATATATATTTTTTCTTTTTTGGTTTGTTTTTAAAATAGGGTCTCACTAGGTTGCTGCGACTAGCCTCAAACTTGTGATCCTCTGCCTCAGCCTCCTAAATCACTGGGATTACAGGTGTGTAACACGGTGCCCAGCCTCCAAAATCTATTTCTAAATATGCCTTCAGCCATTTTCAACAACCCCATTCATAAATCACTATATGAAGTAATCCCTCAAGACTATGTCATAGATTCCTTAACTTAAGGGTCCCACTGCTCCTGGAAGAGAAAATGATAGTGCCTATATTGGCTTCCTTAAATAATTGAATAGCAATAATCTTAATTCTGTCATATACAGAATGTCCACATACAGAATAGACCAAATAAATAGAAACATCATCCTAAAAATGTTTCGATTTCCCAGTAGGAGACTTGGTTAAAGCAACATTTGATCTCTTTATTATTTGTTTACTATGGTCACGTTATAATATACACTTCCGGAGAAGAGATTAAAAGGTCAAAAACACTTTTGCTTTTATGGTGGCTAAAAGCTATATGAAAATAAATCAGAGTTATTATTCCAGCTTTCATAATTAAGAACTTTCAGTAAATTTGTTCTGTAAGGAAAATGTGACATAAAATTTTAAAACAGAACAGTAAGCACATTAGCTTAGACTAGCCATGCCTTTACCACGGCTCAGCTCGTAAGGGAGATAAATGCCTCCTCCTTATTTTGACAAGAGCAAGTTGAGTGTAGGTGAATTCAAGGGGGGGGGGGGTGAAAAGACACATAAATAACAATCTTTCAAACTTCTGTTCACGAATATTGTTTTTTGTCATCGCAATTGCACAATGAAATATGAAAGTTCAATTTCCTCTTCATTTCCTTTTAATAAAACTTCTGTTCATTTCATTTCTGAGAGAAGATTGAATCTAAATTACTTTGACTTCTCTTGGCCTAACTTTGGTGAATGCCACCCGGACAAGGAAACGGAGCCTTTTCTGAACATCACCCATAGAAATAAAGAGGTGCAGTCTCCATTTCTGTGTTGGGCTCCGGTTCTTTCACTCCCATCATGTGGAACTTCTGTGAGCTCAGTGAGTCCTAGCTGCTGCACATTGCATGGCAATCCTTGCTCCATCTTTTAACCAGGCCACTTGTAGAAAAAAAAAAAAAAGGAAATCTATTAAAGACCCTGGATTGAGTTTTTCTTTTTCTCCATTAGAGTTCTCTTTGGGGAGGTGGCATTTGAATTCAAATATGATGTCAGAAATGATTTTTGATGGACATACATATTATGGGTAGAATTGTGTCCTTAAAAAGAGTTAGGTTGAAGGCCTTACCCCAACTATCTCAGAACATGGGTTTATCAGGAAATAGGACCATTGTAAATATGGTTAGTTAAGTTTAAATGAGATCTGAACTACTTCTACAGAAGTAGGGTCGGCCCCTAACCCAAGAGATAGGTGTCCTTATGAAAAGGTTAAATGTAGACACAGAGACATGCCCACCGGGCAAATATCACATGAAAATTGGAGTTGCTTTGCCACAAGCTAAGGGACTGCCACATACTAGGAGACAGTGTGGCCCTGTTAACATCCTGATCTTGGATTTCTAGTCTCCAGAAATGAGACAATAAAAGCCTCTTTGTTAAGCCCCTCAATCTGTGACACTTTGTTTCAGCAATTTTAGTGAACAAATATGACCTAGAATACCTCAAACCATTCATCAACTTTCAATATTACTTTATTGCCTAAGATTAAAAGATAAGGGTTCTTTTTAGGATGGTTTAAGAGCTCTAATTACCTGGCTTCTGTATACTTATTCAGCCTAGTTACTTATTTTACATAATGTGACTGTTAAAACGTCAATCTTTATTCTCCTAAAATTACCTTTTTCTTCTACCTCATACCCTTGAATCTGGAATTCCCTCTAAAACTGATTTTTAAAAATGCATGTATACGTACCAGTGTGTCCATGGCAGACTGCTCTTTGGTCATGACAATTTTCAGCAGTGAGCCTAAATGCCATAAAATTCTTCATCAGGGTCTCCCATGTGGTTACCTTTCAACGGAATTTGAAATTTGATATGAAATATATCAAAATCTATCTCTTAATATTTATTTTTATGTAATAGAGACTACACCACCATTGGGGAAAAAAATGAGGGTAGGTTTCCATCCTCCTTTGGAAAGTCAAGAGTATTTAAAGAGAATGTGAGCTTTTTCTCTCTCTTGAGGAATTAGACATAACCAAACATATAAGAGGAAGGAGCACTGCCAAGGTTACAGGGAGAGATTCCAGTGTAAAGGTTGCAGCTCAGGTAGTATCATCATAGAGAAAAGAAAATGACTTTTGTCAAATCCTTGAGACCCACTATATTAGGAGGTATAGACTAAAAGGAAAACTAAGAATAAGTATTGTGATCAGTGATCAGTAAAATAAGAAATAAGCAGGAAAAAAATGCACTTTCCAAGATCTCCCTCCATCTCCACCCAATACACTAGCCAAATTAGAAGGAAGAGGCAGGCTCTGTCCAGTGCATATGCAAGGCCAAGACAAATGAAGGTTGAGAACTGGCCATTTACATTTGCAAGATGGAGATCAATGTTGATTATGCAAATACTAGAATGAGGAGCCATATAGTCTCAGGTCTGAATGCAGGTGTGGGGACTGAGGTGAGGAACAGGACATACTTACTGAACAGGTTCATTCTGGGTATTTTAAATATCCTATAAAAAATAAAACACAGGAAAGAAGCAGGTTTGATAGAATGAGAAGATTTTTTTTTCTCTTTCTCTCTTTAAACACAAATTTTGTTTTTGTGCTAAAGAGAGTGGAGAGGAAACATACAGTCAAAAGTAGAAGAAATAAGTAGTGAGCATAGGAACTCAGTTCTTGACTAGTTGTAAGAAGATGGAATCCTTAAATCTGGAGTTAAACTTGGATAGTGACAAAGAGAGAAAATCCCTGGTAATGGGAAAGGGGGCTCTCAATGCAAAGAACTGGCTAAATTTGGTAGTGGGAAGAGAAAGTGATTTTCGTGTATAGACTACCATTTCTTCAGTGGCATAGGAATTGACACTGTCCTATAAAAGGGAAAATAGAAAGAGGATTTGGAAAACTTCCCATCCCCAACAGGGAGCAGTTAGGGAAGTATTATACAAGTATCTGGCTGACCTCAGGTCTCATTGCAGACTTCAATTTGATCCAGAGAGCACAGTGCTGCTCTTCTGTATTTTATTTTCCCAGTTATATTCAGTTGTTCCCATCTGTCACAGAATAGGTGGAGATCATAATTTACCCATACTTAGGATTTAGTCACGGGATTAAAGATGGGAGGAAGAGACAGGAGAACAGATGGTATATTTGAAGGAGTAGATTAGTGATGGGCTATACTCACTAAATTGATTAAGAATACATACAGTTGAAAAAAAGAGCTCAGTCTATGAATTAGAGGTCTCAGTGAGATGAGAGGCTTTGGGATGCGAAAAAAGAGAGGGAAAAAGAGAAAGTGGTGAGAGATTTAAGTGCACTTTAAATTAAGATTTTCTAAATGATGTGGGTATTCATGATGTCTTGGGAGATGGCCATGGAACTGTTCAACTGAGGCAGATAATAGAAAGCTAATTAGGAATGTGTTCAGACAGCCAAGAGACAGGGTGTTAAATGAATGGTTTATGTGGGTGTGAATTTTTAAAAGAATATTAAATAAGCATTGGTAAATAATGCACCAAGATATATGGGTAAAGATCTTCAATGAGTGAGAGAAGTGACCCGGGAACTAAAGAAGATGGAATGAATGGAATGATAACACATTATATGCTTCAGGGGAACTTGGGCTTTGGGGAATGAGGGAAAATAAATGTTCTGGTCCAGAAATTTTAAAAAGAAAGAAAGAAAGAAAAGAAAAAGACAAAGGAAGAAAGAAAAAAGAGAGTAAAGGAGGGGAAGGAGAAGGATCCTTTTAAAGACCCTACAGCAATCATAGGATGGAATAGGAAATCCTAACAGTTTCATATTCTCCAAATAGCTCACAAAACATATGACACAATTAGAAACCAAAACCCAAATTAACAAAGAAAAGCATATGAAGTAAAAAAAAAATCGCAAATACTAAAATTAAAATAAGAGATAATCAACAAGAGCCATAAGAGCAGTACATATCTGATTTGGAAGAAGAAAAGGAGTCAGCAGTGACAGTGGCAGGAAACAGCCCACCAAATAAATGCACTGGAGAAGGGACCTTGTAAGAGGAGGGTCTGGTGTCCTCATAGTGGGATCCCTCCTTGGAAAGGCAGGATGGGGCAGGGGCAGTCCAGGCCTGTGAACTCCCAAAACTGACCACCAGGCTTCCATCTTGGACAATCACACACTGAAGAGAAACTTCTGGGAAGGTAGACAAGACAAAGGAAAGACAAAGGCTGCAGTGCAACACGGAGGAGGAGGGGAAGGGGGAGGGGAAGGGGGAGGGGAAGGGGGAGGAGGAGGTCCTCTGAAGTTAGAACATTTCTCTGAACTCCAATTTATTATAAAACTCAGAACAAAAATAATCTCACATAAAATTTAGCAATAAAATGCCAACTTGAAATCCTATAAAAAGACATTATGGAAGAATAAGGATAAGGAAAAAAATAATATGACCGCAGTCCCGAAAAAGGCATACCAAAAGACTGTGCCTATAAATTATAATGACTACCTCAAAATCAACCAAATCACATCAATCAAGCAAACTATAGAAGAAATAAAAGTCAGAATTAAAACAAACATGAGGTCATTGCATTCAGAAATAAATAAATAAAACACTGAAAAAGAAAATAGTTTTACATTCACAAACTAGAGATAGATTAAAAGGAGTTAAGAATGATAGATGCTAAAGATAGATAAAGAAGACTGAACATAGATAACAGGATTCCTTGAAGAAGAAAATCAATTCTGGGAAGTGAATATATATTAAAACGTAATTCTAAAAAAAAAATCTGAAAACCAAAGACCAAAATTGAAATGATATATTTAAAATCACACACCACATATCTGAAAATATCAACCAGACACACCAATGCCAAGATTTGTTCTAATGATGTAACTGGACTTTCAAGAATAAGAAAACTTCCTTTGAATGTCTGGAAATAATAATACATGATTTGTAAAGCCTGTATATTCAGATAAATGCCTCATGACTTCACATTGATATCTACAGTTTAAAGTCAGCAAAGCTTTTATCTAAGCACTTCTTTACATTTGTATCTTTCTTTCATACCCAAAATGGCAAGGGTAAAGAGAACTTCAGATTTGCAACATATCATCATCACATATTTGTTCTATCCACATTGCAAACATCAGCTTCAAATATCAATCTTAATATCCCTAAAAATGTGCTTACTGAAACATTACAACTTTAGGTGTTCCCCATTTTCATCCATTATTTTAAAAAGGTATATTGTAGAAAGTACAAACATTTTACACTGTAATCATTCCTAGTCCTTGTTTAACTTTGTTTTATAGACATCTGTATACATGTACACGTATTACTCTCTTCTCTCTTCCTGTTATGTACGTGTATGTGGGTTTATACCTAAATATAATATTGTATAAAAAAGACTCACTTACCAACCATCCTTGGGTTAATTTTTTTGTAAGTTACTTGTACGGTGTCATTTTTCAGGAGATTCCTCAGAAAAAAAATAGATAACCATAATATTCCCCCAAGTTCTTTCTTACTGGTAACAGTTTTGTGTTCTTTCTTAGTGTTGTATTCTTTATATCTGGAAATCACTTGTGCTGGACATAAAAATATTGAAGTTCATATCCTTCACAAGGAAAGACAAGAGCCAAAGGAAAGACAAGATGTTCACGTCCTTATGTGCATATATATGATATATGCACATATATTTCATATACACTATATATATATATATATATATATATATATGCACTATTTTATTCTCACAAAAACTATTACACTTAAAATCTCAAGTGATGATCCAATGTTCTTTATAAGTTCTCACTTCTTCCCAGTTTCTCACAGTAGAGAAGAAGAGTTATCATAGCATCAAATCATGTCCTTGATAAGTCATTTGTCAGAAATGGTAGCTAGGGTTTCTTGAAAAACTGGACGACCCCAGTTCTGACAGATAAAATGCACAGGATACACTAAGAACAGCATGTCACAGTCTGGTATGGCATGATAGCAAGAGACCATTAAAATTATGTCAAAAAAAGAGAAACACTTAAAGCCCAACTTGAAGAGACTCTACTAGCTAAATATGAGAGAGAGCCTTTGAGTTTTAAGGATGATAGTAATTGCAGTGGACAAAGGGAATGTTGAACTTCACCATAAATATGTGATCAGCAGAATCCAGATTGGATTCTTTGTCAAATGTCCTGGGTTTCTCATCACAGAGTTTGTAATGAAAGAGAGAGATAGAGATGAAACATGTTCACCAAAGAGGCTTAAAAGATATGTCAAATTATGAAAACAAAATGGGCAATCATAAATTTCAGGGCATAGTGGTTAAAATAGCTAAAATGCAAAATAAAGTGATTGCTTTCACAGCCAGTATAATGATTTTTTATGGCCTCATAGATGGTTTGTGATTGGGAAAGGGCTTCGGGGGTGAATACAAAGTTGTCTCTGAAACCTGAGTAATATTTATCTTATAAGCATTTATTAAATCATGCATTTAACTTGTGTGCTTTTCTCAACTTTTATTTCACAATAAAAATTATTTTTAATTACTTGAGAAAGTTTTATATAAAGTAAAATCATCCAAAGAGTCTAGTTAGGGTTAGACAAGAAAGTGAAGGGAACATTTGGAGCAGAGGCCAGGTGGTAGGGATTGGTGGGTGACATGCTGTGGTTCACAAGGGCATGGGAAAGAACTGGGTGGGAGTTCTCATGGGTCTCTGTACCTCACCATCACTTGGAGGACATATTAAAGCAGACTGCTTAATCCAAACACAAGCCTTTGGATTCCAATTTCCAGGTAACGCTGATGCGGCTAATCTGAAGATGACTTTCAAAGGGTACAGGTTGAGTTCTAGGAAGGGAGGGGAACTTGAGTTGAATTAGTCGTCATGTGGATAGCCTAAGGTCTTTGTACCTAAGGAAAGAGTGTATAAGACATTGCAAGATTGGCTCTGATGGTCTCTTCTAGATAGACAAGAACACCATTTAATACATTACAATTTGTTTGATGGCCATCCTTCTGTGGGACACTGCATGACATGATTGAGTTGATTGAGATGCATGACCAGCCATGACTTCCAGAGCCACTGGCCCTATTCAAGGCCCTTGAGTCTGTATGGGTCAATATCTCTAAACCACTTATAGACTCATCCTTAGCAAAAACAGTGAAAAAACTCTGCTTTGGCCTTCATGGTTTTAAGGAGGTCAGGACAACAGGGACACTGGGAGAGTGGCAGAACCTCTCTTAAACTAAATCATCCTGCTGTGGTTGGAATGCATCTTATATTTTATTCACATCCATAACAATGTTGTCTGGCCTCTTTAATGAAGTAGACATTCAAGGCCACAATGGGACTCTTTGTTCCAGTTTACTAATTGCCTACTGCTAATTGCTTACATCTTATTTTTGTTTTAACTCTCCAGTCTCCCATGTTAGACTAATAACTATTCTCATTATTGATGGTATAGTAAAAATAAGTAGAGTAGAACATGATGGACTCTTGCATATTTACAGTGATCTTACAAGCAGGCAATATTATCCTCAAATGAAGAAACCGAGTCTCAGAGAGTTTAAGGTAATGAAGTTCTCATATGTGATTTCTGAACAAAAGTACTGGATATGAATCCAGTTCTTATTTCAAAATTCACTCATTTTATGTCTTGCCATTAGAATATAATTAGCGAGGCATGGTGGAATCTATGAGGTTGATTGTTCTGTTTTCATATTACAGATGAGGAAATAAATCCTCAGAGAGGTTAGCTATGTAGAGATAATGCAGGCAAATATTTATGTTGATGTGATTTAGAAAATAGACACTTGTTGAATACCTCCAACATGAGCAGTAAATCTCTATGCACTTTTATGCAAGCTATTTCTGTTAAGCCTCACCTCAGAATAAGGTTGGGTGAGGTATTCCAATACTTATCAAACAGATGGGATTCAGAGATTCACAGAGGTTTACCCAACATCTCCTTAATAGTACAGGACTAAGGTTGTGTTTGCTTAACTATATTATGAATGGATTTACAATGTTCTCATATTTTATTAAGTGGACACTATTTTGTTCCCATCCTGACCTTTTGTATACTGTCAGCTCTTTGACCTTGCAAAAAAAAAAATTCAGAACTTTTGAGCTAAGTCCTCTTCATATAGGCCTTTTTAAACCTCCAGATATATTTTAACTTCGACATTTTTTTCTGTGGCAAGATTGATCTGAAAGAGAAAGTTTGGGGCACTGGGGAATGGAATCCAAGCAATACCTCCAAGTTTAATTACATTTTGCTTACTAAAAAGAAAGCAGACCAAAGCCAATGAGTACATATAGAGGAACAAATCACTATTAAAAGATCCAATGGGACCCAATCTGGACCTTATTGATAGTATCAACATAATCAGTAAAATTTATCCGCAGAGAGGAGAAAAATTGATCCAGAGCAAGGGTGACCTGAGCCAAAAGACCCCATAAATCTCACATTCAGATTTCCTTAAAGGCCTCTACCTATAGGACATTTTTGGGGGGATAGTTATACCTGTATGGTAGAAAGCACACAGTATCTATCATGATGAAAATTGGGATATAAGGCTTGACTCTACCATTTGACATGAGCCTGGTTTCTTTAACTCCCAAGCAGACCCAACAATACCTTTGCATTGCTATGAGTATGAAATAGAGAACACAGATAAAGTACTTTCCCAAGATTTTTCCATCCTTAGCTATCAGTATCACTGTACAAGTTGTTCCATTATAGGCGTTTATTACAATGACTGAAAATTTCAAACCAAATTTTATCAACCTCATGTTCTTGCATGAAAATCCTCACAGGGAAGATGGGAGAGAAAATATTAAGATCAAAAAATATTTCAGAAATCACAAGATAGGAGGCCCCTGAAGCTCTGGCCCTTGACCCACAGTCATTGGCTTCAGGACATGATGCCTGCCTGAGACATTTGTGTAATTAGTACTGAAAGGGTCCCTGGGGGCTTCAAAGGAGGCTGCTTCCCCTGTAGGGCTGACTTCCCTAAGTTTAGGCCACTGGCCAAAGGAGACAGATCAGTAGGGGAACAGGCTTTTTTCAGGAAGGAATGAGCAGATGAAAAGGAGAGAAGAAGGAAATGTCTGTGGACTTCCTAATGAGATCCCTCCTCATCCTGAGCCCTCTGGGCTCAGAAATTACTGTGCATATCATTTGCTAATGAACATGGAGACAGCCATACCTTTAAAAGCTGAAAGAATTTAGAATAATTCTATGCAGTACCTGCCCTGCCTTGATGTGCTCAGAAAAGGGGTGATGTATTTAAAAATGGAAGCCTGAAAAAGGACACTACTACTAAGCATAGATTCAAACAAGTCTAAGACATAAATCTTTAATAAAGATAACAGGACTCCATCTTTGGATGTGCTGGGAGGCTTTGGGGAGATTGCTCTTCCTCAGGAATCCATGATGGGCAATTGTCCAACTCATGGCCAATTGCGTCTTTCTTTGCTCCACTGCCAGTAGTCTGGTAGGGGGAGTTTCCCCCTCAATTTACAGGAGCTCAAGAACATGGTGACAGGATCCCATGTTGCTCCAGCTTCATCCTATTTGTCCTCCTCTCAAATTATGTACATTCCAGGACACCCAATATAAGAGTGCATTAAATCTCTCTTGCTTTAGGAAACACATGCGAAGATGTAAAATCCATCGAGTAGATTTCTAAATGTCTATCCTGATATTTATAAATCCGTTAGAACTGGATATCTGGGACATCTTTTTTCTAATTTGTTTTTTTTATTAAATACCATTGTGTGCATGCATTACACTTTGATCTTTACTTCTGCAATTTTGGGGGGAAGAAATTTTTCATGGTTCCCTACGTCTTTGCAAGTTTATCAGGAAACTGTGTACATTCATTCGAGCTCTCCTAATGAACTGCTGCTGTCAATTTAGTTTTCATAAACACACCAGTGAGGCAGCACGGAGAGTGGTGATTCCTGAAACCCAGTCTGTGATACCCCAGGGTGTCTCCAATTATTTCCAGGTGGGGGCTGAGGGTGTTGTGATATTCTCTGACAAAACTAATTTTAATCCACTTCAATTTACAAAATTGCAGTCCACGAAGCACTTTGATTAAGAAGGACACTGCAGAAAATCAAGTGAGTCACAGTGGGGTATTGCAAATGGAAAAACAAACAAACAAAAATCTTTGGTGGATAAATTCATAACCAATTACATTTTCCCTGCTTTTGTCCACACAGCGTGTGGAAGCACTTATTGTGATCCCAATACTTGAGCAAATACTAAGATGTAAAGGAGAAAAAAATTAGGGAATCCAATATTTATTGAGAATTTGCAATGTCCAGAGCATCCCAATAGAAGTCAGTGCATTTTACATTTATTATTATGCCTACAACATCCTTATGAGATGGAATCAATGTGGACTATTTTACAGGAAAGGAAACCCAAAGCCCTTTGGTTTCTCAAACCAAAGACCTAAGAGCTATCCTTGGTTTCTTTTTTCTTTTGCACTCAATATTTAATACACCCACAAGCAATTCAGCTTGACCTTCACGTTCTATCTTGATATTTTTTTTTTCATTTATCCATTTGTCCTCATCACTAACAGATCAATTGAAGCTACCATGGTTTTGGGAAGACTGATTATTCTACTAACTTGGACACATAATTTTCATTTTTTTTTCTTCCAAACTTGACTACTTCAAACAAATCAATTTTCCAAAACATCACAAAACATGCCCCTTGAAAAGTACAAGGTACTGTCTAATAAAGTTTGCGTCTGTCCATCATCCTTAAAACAGGATCCAAGTCTTACTTCTTGGCCTCAGGCCCTAAGTGGTCTTCTTTCTGCCTTTTTTTCAATATCACTTATTAATCTATTGATTTTCCTTCTCCGTGCTCAAACCAAGCTGACCTCATTTCTGCTTTTCAGTCATACACAATCATTCTTGCTACCTCAAGATGTTCACTCACACTCTTTAGAATTCTATTCCCACTGATGTTTGAAATGCCTCTCACTTTCTTCTCATTTAAGGGTAAACTCACATCATGTCAGCCAGAAGTCTTTCCCTGTGTCTAACCTAAATAGGACACTCCCTTATTGTCTATCAAACCATTTACTTCAGTTCATGGCACTGCACATATATTTAAGATTTTTTTTTATTACATAGTTCTTAATAATTTTTGTGTTTTTCTCTCTCTCTCTTTGACCCCACTACAATAAAGTTACGGGACAAACAAGAGATTGACCCTTCATGTTCAACCTTTTATCCTGGCACATGGCAGTGTATCTGGTACTTAGGATGACTCAACAGATATTTGCTGCATTGATAAAAATTAGTCAGTCAATGGTTGAATAGGGATTTGACATGGAGAAGGTACTGTGTAGTAGGAAAGCAGAAGAAATATGTGCACTTATTAGAGTAGGGCATGACTTGAATCTGGATATAGTGTAGGTGGCCAGAGGAAGATTCAGAACACCAGGCACAGGGAGAATGCAATAGGAAAAAAAGAAATCAAGAAAGAAAGAAAGGAAGAAAGGAGGGAGGGAGGGAGAGAAAGAAGGAAGGAAGGAAGGAAGGAAGGAACGGAAGCAAAATATCATAGAAAATTTTCAGATTTAACTAGACACTAATTGGTGAGAAGCATATCCATGTTCTGCTTCCTAACTTAGTGGCTCATATACATGTAGCAAGTATAATATATATGGAGTTCATTGTCAGAAGTATGGAAGGTGGTGTCCCTTAGAATTGACACAATCCATTCAAGAAAAAATTCCCTATTTTGGTAAATTACTTACCAATCTAACACTTTGAGAAGGCCCCAAACTTTAGGTACCAATTTTTTGTTGTTGTTGCTCGTTTTGGTTTTACTTGTGATTGAACTCAGGGACACTCTACCACTGAGTCACTTCCCCAGCCTTTCTTTTTGTGTTTTATTTATAAGTTCCTTAGCAAGCCGTACTTTTGATGAGGCTGGCTTTGAACTCTCAATCCTCCTGCCTCAGCCTCCTGAGCCACTAGGATGACAGGCATCAGCCTCTGCCCTTGGTTACTGATTTTTGAAAACTGTGGAAGGTAGAATTATTATTCAAAATGATTCAGTTTTTTTTTTTCTATGATTACATATAGGGGATGGATTCTCTGCCCCTGGTTTTGGAACCAGCCATATGACTTTTATAAGTAAGATGAAACAGATTTGACACGTGCTCAGAGGGGATGGCTTTGCCTCTCTAGCTTCTGCTGTGAGAGGCTTAGTCACTGTTCCTGAGCAGATGAGAGACACTAGAGGAAAACTAGAGCTAACCAGCAGCCTGAAGCCAAACCCAGCTGAATCCAGTCTTGGGATCCAACTGGATACCAACCAAAGTGAAGACTTGAGAAAGAATTAATATTTGTGGTTTTAAGACACTGGATTTTGGAATGATTTGTTAAGCAGCATTGTGGTAATGCCTGACTGATACCAGATTGTCAGAAAACATATAGAAACTGTTAAAATTATTGAACTTGCTGAAAGAATGAGTACAGAAAATTGTAAACAGACAAGTAATGAAAGGGTATTAAAGAATTATTAAATAATGTGTGAATTATTTAATTGAAATATTTAAGTAATTTGTGTCTTTATTTATCCTTATATAACTCCTTAACTATGATACTATCTTTTAAAATATATGCCCTGGTCCACTGTTTATTTATTCATTTATCAAAAAATAAATATTTAGTGCTGGGGATATGGCTCAAGTGGAAGCGCGCTCTCCTGGCATGCGTGCGGCCCGGGTTCGATCCTCAGCACCACATACAAACAAAGATGTTGTGTCCACCGATAACTAAAAAATAAATATTAAAATTCTCTCTCTCTCTCTCTCTCTCTCTCTCTCTCTCTCTCCCTCTCTAAAAATAAATAAATAAATAAATATTTAGTGATATAGGCATTTATGTTCCAAGATTATAGCAGACAAATATAATGTACATTATAATCTTGATATTCAGAATTTCTATAGTATACTGGCATCCTCAGACTGTCTGCTATGTTCCAGATTCATATTTCAAAATGTCAGCATGACTCCATGGATGTCCCAAAGGTATTTTAAAGATAACATATCCAAATGCTGTTTATCAACTTTCTCACCTTCCAACCAACAATCTATTCCCTTTCATGGTTTTCCCATCTGTAAATCTGTCATTAACTTTCTCAAGCCAGGAAATGTGGAATGTTGATTTCTTCCTTATCCATTTCCAATCAACTTCCTAACACCATCAGAACAAACTGCTAACTGTCTCTTCTCTCTGGACAATAATCTCTTCTCAATTGTATGTCACCATTATGTTTATGAAGCTCTTTTACAACATTAAAACTACTATTATTCTCTCTCTGTGTGTGTGTATGTGTGTAAGAGAGAGAGAGAGACATAGATGATGGAAAAAGTATGTAATGGTCCTATACAGTTGTCAGTAAAAGTTTATCATTTAGCTTTTCTCTGGCTAGGAAATTCAAATCCATCTGCTAAATGCCAGCATAAATGCTATCTTTATGTTGGACATGAATACAGCCAGACATTTGAGACAGAAAGACTGAAACCCAAGGAAAAGTAGCTACTTCTCCCAGAATTTTTTTTCCTATGAGCTAAAAAAAGGGGGTAAATGGGCAAGACTCAAACAGAATACATGAACCATTTCTCATTTCAAAATTTTAATGACCAACCCCTAAATTAGAGCATTAAATTAATATATAGTTTTTTTTTATTTTCCACCAAATTAAAATTGCCCAACGGACTAGATTATTTGCAAAAGGAAATACAAGAGTCCAGAACTTCAATTTTCCTTATTAAAATAAATGAATTTTGTCTTTGTTTGTGCTTAATCTTGGCTAGAAATTTACATTACCCAATCAAAAGTTAATAAGCCCCGCAGGGAAAATCAAGTGCCGCATAAAAATTCCACAGGAAATCCACCAATAAATCAAGACCAGCCAGGCAGTATATATGGAGATTTCTAGCCCTTCTAAAGTCTATTAAAAACCTTTAAATCCTGCTTTAGACAAAACACAAAGGAAGGTTGGGAGCTCTGTCATTCCTGAGAGGCCCTTCAATTTCCACATAATAATATTTAATCATTGAAAATGTCTATATATTCAAAATTAAGTCATTTAGTCTTGGTATATAGAACACATTAATTTTATATAAACTCTTATTCTGACATGGAGTGGTTTACATAAGAGGGAAATAAAATTCTCTGGAGCTGAGCAGAGAACAGTTTTCTTCTACTCATCCTGTATCAAATGGGAGTTGTAAGGCTGGTATAAAATGGCCTTTGGAAAGAAGATATTGATGACATCTTTCCCATTTTTCTGTCAAAATGTCTATGAAGACATCAACAGAAGCGAGAAAGTCTATCTCTGAAAACTACACATGACTATTTTACTCCCATGATTTTAGAGGACTTTCAACTAACCACAAGTCTGAAAGGACAAAAATGGAAAATCACTGGAACTAGAGAATTGGTAATTTCCCCAAAGAGTAAGTAAGAAAATTCTTAATGACTTCCCCAACTCTTTGGTCCTCACTTTACAAGCTGTTATTCTGTTGAATGTTGGATGTTGGAGAAGCTGTGTTCTACCTCTTGCCCAACAGTACACTAAATTGTCATTGGCATATTTCTGTGTGTGTGTGTGTGTGTGTGTGTGGTTTTCCAAATGTTTCTTTCAATATCCTCCTCCATAAACATTTTCATTTTTACATCAGAGTATAAAAACCCCAAAAGACCATTGGCCAGGAAATAAAATGCAATGATGCGCTATTGTACACTTGAGATGGAAATGAAATAACTAGGAGTTCTGTCAGAGACTGGGCAAGGAAAACCCTGGTGACAGCTGACCAAGCTACCCATTTCGACTTTGCCCACTCATTCAGAGTGTTAGAAAACAAGATGTTGGACACAGTAACATTCATTCCTTGCTCAACAAGTACGTGTCCTGCAACATGAAGACTCCCATGGACTTTGACAGAGAGTATGTCAAGCACTCAATAGAAATGACAGAATATATATATATATATATATATATATATATATATATATATATATATATATATATATATATTCTATTGCTAAGTACCAAAAATAAAAGGAAAACAAAAGCCACAATCACACAGATACACCAAAAAAAAAAAAGAATACTCTGTTCATCTGCAGATATACAAAGGATTGAAGAAAGTAGAATACTATCCTGAGTAGCCAATGAGATGAAGAACAATTTCCCTTCCTTTTTCATAAAATAACTTACCAAAGTAAACAAACTCTCTCTCCCCATCTCTCTCTCTCTCTCAATATATATCACATGTATAATTTAGATTCAGACCAGCGATACCTTTATGGACAGTAATAGACTTTGCCTGACTCAGGTAGTTTTAAAATAGGATACTTCTCATCTCCTTTGACCCTTTTTTTTATTGTTGTTATTGTTGCAACTGACTCTCTATATATTAAATTATTCTGTGTTTTGTGTTAAGGAATGGGAAAAGAAGTTATCTGAAGTCTTAATATTAAAGGAAGTTTTCTGTACTGAGAATTAGAAGGTCAAAACACGTGTGACCTCTTTTCCCTTACTAAAATTCTTTAGTTACTGTATAGTTGTGTAATGTCCATGCTTTTACTTTATTTCCATTGAAAATGGGTACTTCAGCTTTCATTTTCAAAGATCTTAAATTGAAAACTAAACAGATTAGACTTGGCTGTTAAATAAATAGTACTCTGATTTGGTGCTGGTCCTTTAACTTCTCTAGATCTCCATTTCTGTAACTTCAGAAAACAGTGATGGACTTAACTTGTAATTGTATACCATGGTGTGTGGAGTTAAGAGGTGTTCCAGAATACCCTGGTCCCAATGTTTGAGATCCAGCCTTAAGGCACCATTAAAAAAAATAATAAATAACAAGGACAAGAAAAGAAAGCTTTTTCCAAGTCCCAGTAACACTTCTCATTAAAGAAATAGACTCAACACAATATCAAAGATAAAATCAAAGGGGTTGGGAGTTCCACACTTGGAATGGCAGTATGCAGAGTGCTGAAGACCTCCTCCCCACATAAACAGGTAAAAAGTAAAAAGAGTAAGATCCCTGGAAATGACCCTATGGATATACAGCAAATGGAGAAATACTAAATCCAAAAACTCAAATTAGGCAAGGAGTAAAGAGTTGGCCTCCTCCCTCTCCTTTCAGAAAGGCAGAAACTCCATTCCAGGCTGTTATAGGTAAGAACACAAGACCCCCCTCCCCTCCTATGTATGGGTGCCCAGTTGGTGGGCTTTCTTCCTGGGAAGGACAGGGCATTACTTACTCTTTGGAGTGCAGAAGCAGTCATTTTTACATTCCTGGGAAGCAATTTATAATTACAAATCAACCTAGTCTTTCTTGAGGTCATCTTCTTATATCTTGCTAAATGCAACAAAGAAAAACAAAAACATTCTGGCTCTTACTAACAACTTTCCCTAGACTGGCATGTTCAGTACATCTTCTTTCTGGGTTGTTGTTTATAATATTTTACCAAATGCTTATAATGTCCAGTATCTTTCTGCTTCCTGATATTTGTCTCCTTGCTGTCTACTGACCAACTGTTCTTGAGTCAATGCCTGTTTTGCAAAATTTGATATGGCAATAATATACTTCTAGATATTAATTTCTGCATTAATAAATTGAGGCATATACTCAAAAAAATTTAAAAAAAAGAGGCAGAGAGATCCAGGATTGCACAGAATGCAATTTATTGAGGAACTTACTGGTTGAAGCATGGTGCTGGATAGCAGAAAGACCAAGAGGATCCTCATAATTTAATTCAGAAAGAGAGGCATATATATTGATCAGGACAAAAATTATTTCACCCAAATCAGGATGTACCTGGTTTGTCTCAAACTAATATCAAAGATTCATTAACTTTCCTGGTACTGAGGTTAGATTGTACAGTTCCACATACTGCTCTGATGGTTTTGTTTACTTAAAGTCTACTAGGAAATTATGCAGGGAGAATCCAGGAGGTTAATCAGAGAAAAACATGGTGGCTGTGAAGCAAGATGGCTTCAGTCATTTCAAGTTGAGTCCATACAAGGGGCTTTAGGATAAAATTGGAGAGATAGATGAAGAGGCAGGTCTTCAAAATCCTTGTTTCAAGGGGGAAGTTCAGCATTCTTGTTCTCCTTACTCCTCTTTTCCATAACAATAAGTCCTGCATTTCCTTTTCTTTTCTCAGCAAAAAGAAAATTACTGGACCAAATGACCATGCCATCAAATATTTTCAATTATACATGTATTGATAATAAGTCAACTCTTACCATGTTTTTCCTTCCAGAGTATGTTCTTTATTTACAATAAAAAATAGAAATAGTTCTCTAACATGTCCCAACCAGCAGTATCAACAATATAACTCAGATGACATCCCTGATATTAGAACCTTGGTGTAGATAAAACTAATTTTTTGTTTCATTTTTCTAATTCTAAAATTTTAAATATTCAGTTTGCTGACAACAAGATTTTAACATATTTGTTTCTGATGTTATTTATGCAGGAAACTTTCCTCGTCTTAGACTTGACAGTATAAAATACGGAAAAACTATTACTTTGGCTCACAAAAAAATATTGAAATAAGACGATTAATGGGGAAAATCAACTACTGAACAATTGTGTCATTTTATTCAAATGGATGGAATGCAAAGACTTCAGACTTTTCTATTTTAATCATAAATTTTACTTTAATATCTGGATATAGCTGATTAGGAAATGCGGGATGTAGTTCAAAAGAAATATAGCAGCAGCCACGGGTCTATTGAAAGATCTCCTTGAGATGTATTAGCTAAAGCTCTATCTCGATCACTCATAAATTTTTGGAGAGAAATTGATTTTGTTTTCTCTTCGCTGCAGCAGTAAATAATTTTATGCCTTAGAAACAATTCCTATGCAAACCCTACAGTATATATTTTAAAAGAGCAGAATTTGTCTTTACAGAGGTGTGACATCATTCATGCAACCATAATCCTATATCTTCAATTAAAATAGACTCTTCCAAACCATTTTGGGTTCTACATACATTACAATGACATTTTATTTTGCAAGTTACAATATAGCTAAAATAGAAAGCAAAAGAAGACAACAGACACTACCATCTGATCGAGTTGCATTCATCCCATCCATCCATGCAAACATACAGTTTTTGCACGTCTGTTCTGTCTGGTCCTGTGCTGACTACTGTTGAAACAAACATGAATACTGTGTGATTCTTCAAAGAGCTCATAGATCATAAGAATTTGGACACAAATATTAACACTTGTGGTATAAAACATGATAAATAATTGATGCATAGAAATAAGTGTAGGTACATGTTGAAATGCAGCTGATGAGAAGTCAAAGCTGGCAAGAAGACAGCTTTAAATTTGCTGCAATGAGAAATAAAATTGTATTAAATATATAGAAGTGAGCTCTTCACTGTGGCTCCTCAAACCAGAATGTATTTCAAAGTCTACTCTAACTACATTAAATTACTAAATATGCAATTTATAAAGATATTTTAAAATGAAGAGGCCAACAGATTTTAAAAAATTATAAAAAGTGAGATTTTTATACACTTTAAAAGACAAATGCCATAGAAAAGTATTGAGAGATCAAAATCCAGGAAATTAATTTTTTTTATAAATTCGAAAATAAAAAATCAACTTGAAGACAAATGGAAAGGAGAAATTATCAATATATATGTAGTAATGGCTTTCCTGCATTTTGTACAGGTTTAGCCAAGTTTATTTCCTTCAAACATGTACTAAATATGAATAGGAAAATCATTAATGTCATCCAACTTATCCAAGAATACTAGGGTACACTGGAGTGAACGTTAGTTTTTTTCAGATGAATGCTGTCAATGAATTCATTTGACATAATCAAATTAGTGATACCAATGGTTGAAAGTCTCAATGTTTGTTTGCAACTGAGAATAATCTAAAAGGCTTTTAAAAATACTAGAGTCCAGATTTGTCTCAGAGACTCAGAATTTCATGCTTTGTAGTGGGGTTTAGGCATTGACATTTTCTTGTCAAAGATCTCCAAGTGATCCTAATATCCAAGACTGAGATACACACTGTAGATGCTTGCATATTTCAACAGCAGAAATTGAGGTTTCTGAATTTAATTTTCTGAATTAAAAATTCTACTCCTAATTTAAACTACATGGTTTAAATAAAATAACAAATACCAATCCATTTGAGGGGGCTGTAAAGTCAGCATGATTGGCTCATGCTACTAAGGTAGTCCTGTGAAAGTATGTCTCAGAATAAAAATCTTAGGAAGATAAATGAACTATTAATAAATACAGTGTGGTAAGCAATCACAGATATGGGGTTAATAGAAAATAATAAAGACAGTACTTTGATCAGGAAAAACTTCAAAACCACATCATACAGAATTATAATGTATATTCCAATTACTAGATTCAAGTAGGCCATGGGTTCTTCTTGATTATGAAATTTGCAGAATATATTAAATATAAGCAAAACAAATTCATGAAGAGATTTGGACAATTTTTAATTATAGAGTTTATTAGCTGAAGAATTTGGAGACATTTAAAAGCAGGTTTTCCAATGCTCCTCTGCATTACCCTTTCTTTCCACTCCTGGGTATTAGTATACGTTAATTAAAAAAAAAATCTACTTCCAAATAAGCATGAGAACTCTGAGTTAAAGAAAGGTAGTTTCTTGCTCTAATACTTGTCAGATAATAAAATATGTTATGACTCTTTAAGTAGAGAGTAAGTTTTCTCAAATATATTACCTTGTGAATATTTTTCCTACCACATTAAAGAGGCCATGTAAATCAAAAGTCATATCAAAAACAAAAACAAAAACAAAAACACTCAAAATATAATAAACCCCTGTAATGAGCCAAGCCTGGGTCTGATGTATCTTATGATCTGAATCCAGTTTGAACACATGTTAAATTTCATATTTCACAACAATAAGTTTGACTGTTCAATAATTGCAAATTGATAGGTTTTAGTATGATAGGTGATAATGGAACTATTGAAAGTCTTGAAAGATTCAGCATATTAAAGCAATTCAATCTTAAAGAGAAGGATGAAAACATCCTTCAGGATTAATAGAGATCTAAGAGAAAGAAAGAGAGAAAAAAGAAAGAGAGAATGTCCATATCTCCCAGAGGGGACAAGGAAGGCAGGAATCACTGTGTGGCATGGTACAAATGTCATGTTCTTAATTCATAGTTCTTAAAAGTTGTTCCTTTTAGAGATTGTCTCATGATAATTGTAGTCTGAGGCAAAAAAAAATATCTCTTCTTACTCTTGTGCTCTTTTGTAGAAAGTTGTGTCAAGAATGAAGATGAAGAGAACAGCAGATTTCAAAACTAAGAGATAAAAGAAACATCCAGCAGGAGATCTAATTATTCTGCTCCTAATCCATATTGTAAAATCCTCTGCTAACGCTAGCACCCAAGGGACCAAAGATGTAATCTGCTTGAACAAGTTATTAACAAAAAACAAATGAAGTACTTTGTGCATAAATATTTACATTTCATCAAGTTCACCCTTATATCTTTCCTTGACCCTGGATTGGTAGGCAAATGCAGATCATGGGGTAAGACAGGAATATAATAAAAAGTATTTTGGTCCTGAAAAAATTTGGAAATTATAATTGAACTCTTAAATCATTCTGTGTAACAATATTGCATTATTATTTGCCATCTAAGGCTCAGAGAGAAGAGAACACTTGCACCAACAGAGCCAGGTATAGTAATTGTGTGTCCCACCTCCAAATACTGAGCATTTCCATGCAAAACCCATTATGCTTTGCCAGCTTTCCCTTGATTTCCCTTATTTCTCTAAGATCTCCAAGGACATGTTATATGCACCATTTATCTAGCTATATATCATGCTGCATTCATAGTTTCCCAAATGTCTTCCATAATGTTTTACTCCTTTACTGTTCCATGGAAAGGAGAGCCAAGAGGAAATCCACTGGTAATGCGGCATATTTATCATTTTGATCCTAACAATGCAAATTAGCCTAGCAAAGGTTCTGAGACATTCGGCAGATAGGAAAGATGCTTGCATAGTTCATACTTGCATTTTCCAACCTTACAAGGCTGCAAATTTTCATATTTCTCCTTAAGACCATCACCCCTACCCCACAGAATCAAGTATCCTACTTTTGTATTCTGACATTTTCCAAGATCTTAACTTGGCATTTCCAGAACAATTCCACTAATCAAGGTATAGTATATTATCTCTACAGGCGGTTGTGGATGACAAGGCTGTAGGTACTTGTAGTCTCTCCTGTCAAATTACTCAGTGTCTTTATCTTGTCCTTATGTAAGTAAGAATGTGTGGTAGAAATGACACTATTCCTATTCCAGATCTGGAACTCACTCTTAAGAGATCTGATTGGCATTGACTTTTGCTCTCACATATAAACAATTAGGACCAAGGATGCTTAATAAGGTAATGTTAATAAGGGTAGATTGACATGACCAAAATGATGAGAGGAGGGAGAAGGAGGCTCACTCTGTCTTGAGTGACCAAAGATCATTCCACCTAGGAGGACAAAATAATCTTGCCCTCAACCACCCCTTCAGACCAGATGACTCTTTCTTAAAACTAAAGGGCAGGGGGGAGAGGTGTATAAGCAACCTTAAGGACTTTCCAATGTTGGAGCATTCTCCGAACACTAAGGTACTAAACCATGAAAGGAAACCATGTTAACTGCAGAAAATGAATAATTCATGAAATGGGAGGATGCCAAGCAGGCAGACCATAAAACCCACAACACAGAGAAAGAAGGCTACCTTCTCTCTTGAGACAATCTGTTTCAGATACTCCCTAGAGCTACTTTCATTTCACTAACTAAACCCTCTTTGCTTTCTCTGTCTCTTAACTGGAATCTTTTGAGAAGACAAGAAAAGAGGAATAGAGCTCCTCCAAGGGAGAGAGAGACACCATGCAGACAATGAGAGGCCTCATGGAGAATAACAGGGTCTCACCACAACAGTCAGAACCAAGGACCCAGGGCCACAGTAACGCCATATCAAATATTCCAGGCCTATACATTTTCAGCTAAGTGAACCACATAAGCGACCTTGGCCTACACCACATGCAGAAGGAACACCCAGCTCACTCATCACATCCCAAGCAATAATGAACCACTGTTGTTTTAAGCCTCTTAAGTTAGGGTGGATTGTTGTGTTGCAATACATAAACAAAACACCTATCCCACAGTACTAGAGAGAATCGAGGACCAGCCCTACTTGTAAGTTTCTACTGCCTTTTCATTTAGAATACACTGGATGTTGAAAACCTAGATGTCCTCTGGGTTAGAAATTGCATTTTCGTGAGAGGAGATCCTGTTCTTCCTAGGATGACATACACATTTGGAATATGCTTACCTTTCTGCCAAGGTTAAGTAACTTCTTGCCTTAATCATAACTCCCCCTAAACGCACAGGACAGTAATGATGGTGCCGACTTCCACAGGCTCTGGTCTTATTCTCTTTTTAACTCATCTCTTCCCAGACCATCCCCTGTTCCTTCCATCAGACATTTATATCACTTTCCTGTGAGCTATGGGCCAATAAAAAACACAAAAATGAGAACTATCCAGCCATTGCAGTCTTAGACGTAGAGAAAGCTATTGCTGTTATTATTGTCTTGATTTTGCTTTAAGTCTGAATTGCCAAACAATTTTAGGTAAGATAGCTATCCAGCCTGACAGCAGTTTTTTTTTTTTAATAATTTGTTTGAATGGATGTCTTAGGTGGGAGATGACAAAATTATGAATGCACAAAAATACTTTCCAAATGAAGCTATTTATGAACACTTTTTCTATTTTTTTATTATTCTCATTTTATCCCTAGGTGCTACTCTCATATGGGTACAACCAGCCTTTAGAAAAAAATCCTTATTTTTTTAGAGTGGATTTGTTCTTTCCTGCCATCCTAACCAAACTGAAAAAAAAATCCACTAATCTTCAGTTCTACATAGTATATCATGATCTCTTTATTATCTCCTTTTTTTTTGCCCTTTAACATATATCCAGGGGGTTGTAATGATAAATTGTGTTAGGATATGAAATCATAGATATTAAGAGCTGGAAGGATCCATAAAAGCAACCTACTTTGTGCCAAACCTCTCACAGAACATAATATGAACCTTGCTCCTCCACTCTAGAAAATGTTAAATCAAAGGTAGCGTCAAGTAAACCTGAGTTTCCTTGGCCCTCTCTTGCATCTTGAACCAGGACCCAGATGCCTATGTAAATAATCCCAATTAGAAATGCATTCATCACATAAAAACTCGCCAAATGAATGCCTACAGGAAATAACACTCCAATAAATCTTGCAAAATGTCTGCTATTCACCATATTTGAAGTTATGAGCATATGGAAATGAACATAATGTTTGCAATTAAAAGACTTACTTGACTTCAGGTACAGTAAAAAAAAAAGCCTGAACCTTTCAAATGTACTCCAAGACTATGAATAAGGTTCTATAAAAGTTGGAACATGTTTTATTATATAGAGATTTATCATTTATTTCTTAAAAATTCTATTCTTTCGGTGACTTCCTTTCTCCATCAATGTACTTTGTATGCATGTATTACAGAGATGAAATCTGAAATTCTTCCATGTATTTCAAAAAGAAATAGGTAGCAATATTTTGTTGATGATCATTAAAATGACTTTGCAGTAGCTATTATGAACTGTTAAACTCAGAATATTAATGCCTCCCACTCATGATTATTTTAATGAGGTAATCCATAAATTCTCCATCAAGCTATAATTCCTTTTATGGTACTTATTTATAAGGGTGTGTTTCTACAAAATATTTTTGGAAATTAAATTATTTTCTTTCTCCATTGCTTCCAAATGGAGATTTCTGTCTTTTTTTAAAATTCAGTAAGGCAAAGACAGAAAATTTATCCTTTAAGAGTCTCACTTTGGGGCTGGGGTTGTGGCTCAGCGGTAGCGCACTTGCCTAGCAAGTGTAAGGCACTGGGTTCGATTCTCAGCATGGCATACAAATACATAAAATAAAAGGTCCATCAACAATTAAAAATAAATTAATTAATAAATAAAGTCTCACTTTGCTTATCTGAGTTTCTTCTACAGAAGAGATTAGCAACATTTTTCTTTAAAGGGCCAGATGTTAAGTATTTTAAATTATTTGGGTCACGTAGTCTCTACTACACTTACTCAACTTTACTTAGTAGGTGAAAGGAGCCATAGACACAATGTAAATGAAGAAATGTGGCTAGATGTGTTGGGGGGGGCTACAAACTGAACTTGGCCCAGGGGCCATAGTTTGCTGACTCCTTCTGAATACTATTCTATTAATTCCCAAGTTTTCTTTGGACCTTCTGAAGACAAGAACTATGTACAATCTTTCTTATTTTTCTCTTTTCTTTTTTTTTTTTTAGCATCTTTCTGATATTGGAATTACTGGAAAAAAAAAAAATGAAGAGGTCCTACCTGTAGACGATGCTCAATCCTGCCCTCATGTTCTGTTAATTTTCTTTTCCAGTTTCTGGTTCCTCAGTACATAAGTATAAATGGTATCTTGTCAATTGCATCCGAACATAGACCATTTGTGAAAGTTTATTCAGTGTGGTAGCCAGAAAAAAACCCTGACTCTCCAGGTGTGAATTGGTCACTGTCCTACACAGTAAAAATATTATCCTACTGACTTCAGTTCTTATTTTTATGTTAGCAAATTCACAATAATACTGTCTAACCAACTACAGGCTAATAATCAATTATATTTTTAGATAATATTTTGGTAAGTTTTGTCACTGTGACCAAATATTCCTAACAAAAATATTTGGGGAGCAAATGTTTATTTTGAATCAAATTTTCAGAGTTTTGGTTCATAGTTACCATCATTGATAGCTCTGGGCCCAAGGTAAGGCAGAACACCATGGCGGAGGAAGGGTGTGGAACAGGAAACAAACTCAGGGTATAGCAATCAGAAAACAAAGAAAGGTACATTCTGCTCACCAGAGATGAAGTATAAACTCCAAAGACATGTACCCAGTGACCTTACTCCTCCAGTTTTACCCTTCCTTCTTACAGTTATCACCCAATTAATCCATATCAGTAGATTGAGCCACTGATTAGATCAAATCTCCCATAACCTAATCTTTCACCTCTAAACATAGTCGAATTGTCTCACATGTGAGCTTTTGGAGGACACCTCACTTCTAAACCATAATAAATACATAAGTTGAAAAAAGAAGTTCAGTAGGAGGGACCAAGAATTTCATGTGAACTGACAGACATGTGTTTTTGCATTGCAGTGTTGGGAAAGGAGATTAAATTAAACCCAATTGTACATCAGCTGAGGGAAAGATCTCAGGATCTCATGGACAGAGAAGTTATAATGCAGCGGATCAACTGCACCCTTGCCTATCTACACACTTGATGTTTTCATGGCTAGAACTAAGATCTATTGTGTGTTACAGTTTTCTAAGGTTCTACCATTTAGGCTGTCTATGAGAAGAATGCAGAAATAACACAGATGTACATAGGATTACTCCTCTAGCTATACTTGGCTGGACGAATAAATCAAGATTATCCAATGAATTATTGTTCATCCTCATTTTTAGGAATTCAAGTAGCAAGATTATCACCATCTGTCTCTGTGGGTAAGAATGGTAGAAGTTAACAAATACCTGGAAACTTTTTTTCTTTTTTTTCCCTACAAATACTTCTCCCACCCTGTCTTCTTGGGCTCTCTTGCTCTGAGAGTTTCACTGTCAAATGTACATTTGCTCGGTCCGAAGCTGCTGTCTGGATTCCTTGATATCAGGCAAGTGAATTTGGAACTCTGTGACTTCTCCTGTAGGAGACCTGAGAATGAGAATCTAGGGTTAACTGAGGTCTTGCCAAAGCAAGAAGGAAAGGACAATCCTCAGAGCAGAGGCGAAATGTAGAGTCTCTCACCTCTTTAAATTGACAGTGCAAGGTCAGAGGTTGATACAAGATTGTATAACATAACCTGAGAATGGTCTGTCTCTACCTCCTGACAACATCTGTGCATTTTTAGACCACTGTTCTATCCTGTTACCTACCAGAGGCCCTTAACCTCACTGCACATTTTGTACTTCCCTACCATTTGCTTTCAAAATATGTCATTGTACTTCTGATTAAAATTACGTGAGGAAACAGTGATTAAAATTTTAGATAAACGAGCATGCACAGAAGGGCTTATCTTATTTTTTTCAAATTTTCCTAACAATACCTGAGATATTTCCAAACTCTCTATTTCTTGTTTATTTTTTATTAACTTATTTTGGCTAGGTCAATCACTTCTCCATTGAAAATTTTGTATACAGCTTTGGAAAAAATGAGGAATCTTTATTGAAATAGATATGCACATGTCATCACTCACATTTAAGTGGTTCCAGGTCTTTGCTTGGATGTGCAAAGAATGACGATAATTCTGTCTGGCACCCAAGTCTACAGCTCTGTCTTTACAATTGTGGGAAAAAAATGAAACTTGAACATGTTAGACATTCTCAGAATGTAATATCATATCCTTCAATTGCAACAACTGGCTCTTCCATCTTCTTTTCTTTCACAAAATATCTGTGAGCTCCTACTATGTGCTAGGCACTGTTCTAGCTGCATATACATAGGGAACAACACTATAAATGCTTATATTTAATGTCATATCCAAATCAGGAAAATGTCCAGCACTCTGAAAATTTTTCCCCAGATTGTTCTCTAGGTGAAAACATCTATGGAAAAGAGACTTGCAAAGGAATATAACTCTAGGTCCAATGTCAGCAAGATGGTAGAATAGGACTTTCCAGAGCTAATTCTCTGGAACAATTATCCATGCATAATATTCCCTCACAATAACTAAGGAAACCAGGTCAAAGATTATAGCATGTCAACGACGGAGGAAAATAAGACATATGGAGGTTAAGAAAGACATTTCTCATGTAGGCAATGCAATATAGAGAGATACCCTTTACTTGGGGGAGAAGAGGGGAAATAGGCACTGAACTTGGCCTTTGATCCCCAAACTGGGCATGCCTCAGTAAAATTGAGTGCCAAGACAGCCCTTATGGCCCTAGACTCTAAGTAGTACCAAAAGATGAAACACTCGGAGACATACAGACTTCCCCCAGCCACCTTGTCCCCAGTAACAACAAGCCAACCTCCACAGATTCATTATCCAGGTTCAATCTAGGGTTATATCCATACAAAACCAGGTTCACCTACATAGCTCCAGGCTTCAGCCCCATCCTAGAAGCCAGTCATCACCCTAAAGGCTTTCTCAGATGAAGTCCGTCTGCAAAAACCTGAATAAATCTCCACTTCTTCAAATGTTTAGACACCAATGCACAGCTACAGTGAACAAGAATAGTGAAGAACAATGGCTCTACCACAGGAACAAAATTAAACAGTTGTGGCCATCCCTAAAGACATGGAGGCTTATGAACTGCTTGACAAGTATTCAAAGTAATAGTTCTAAGGCAGACAAAACAATAAATAACAAAAATAGAAACACACACACACAGAAATTCTAGAGATAAAACATCTATGAGTAAATCAGGAAAAGTGCAGCAGAGTACAGAGTATATCAAGAACAGAGTTAATCAAACAGAAGATAGAATTCATGGGCCCAGAGAGAAGTTAATTGAAAATATTTAGAAGTAGAGGAGAAAAAAGGAACAGGATGAAAGTGAATGAAGAAATCTGATGGAATTTATAGATCAACATCCAATGAGCAAACATCAACATTATAGGAGTTTATGAAAGAGAAGAAAGATAAGGAGCCATAAAACTTATTTAAAGAAATAACAGCAGCAGCAGGTGCCTGATGCATGCCTGTAATCTCAGTGACTCAGGAGGCTGAAGCAGGAGGATCATAAGTTCGAAGCCAGCCTCGGCAACTTAATGAGACCTTCAGCAATTTAGGGAGACCCTGTCTAAAAACAAGATTACACAAAGTATTGGGTTCAATCTCCAGTACCAAAGAAAGAAAGAAAGAACAGAATACTCTTCAAATACTGGGAAAGGTTTCCAATCAGATTTATCCCATGTAAGACCACACCCAGACATGCCACGACAAAATTAAAAAGTCAAAAAACAAAGAAAAGCTCCTAAAAGTGCAAAAGCAAGAAGCATCATATATACTGGAGTTTCGTTAAGGCTGGAAGTAAACTGCTGAGCAGAAATATTTCAAAATGCATTTTCGCTTTCAAGGAATAAATCTAGATATCTTCTATCATGTGTTACAAGAGAAACCCGGGCTCCTTTTATTAATTCTAAAACAAAGCATTCCATTTGGCAATGAAACTATGTATATTTTTATCTAATTTACCACACTATATTTGCCTGTACCAAGTTGAATCTTTCAACTATAGTAAAAACCCTCTCCCATATCACCCCTACTTATGTATATGTATGTGTATATACACAAAGCTACATTTGTGCCTATATAGGCACAAATGTAGATTTTATATTTGCTTGAAAAGAATCCTGTTCAAATTAGAGTAAACAAAAAAGTCAACCTCATCAGCTAATATATTTTAATGATTCAGATAAAATAAAATAAAGCTACAAAATGTTTTTTTTTAAAGTGGCTTCTAATCTTAGTTTCTAAGCTTTGTACCAGAGGCTAAAATGCAATAGCATTTCTGTGCCTGTGTTGTGTGAACTTGAAGCTATTGGAAAGTCCAGTATGTAACAGTCTCCAACTGAATTAGCCAACCAATGTTTCCTCTACCAATGCATCAATGTAATCAGGAAAACCAAAATAATACCTGCTGTTTCTATGACTTTCACCTTTCTCTCTCCTATTTCATCTGCAGAGAACTCTGTATTTCTCACTTATCTGCACATTAATTTTTGTTGGACACTTACAAACATTACACATACCTCATTTTACTCTTTCAAGTAATCGAAGAACCTCTGTCTCAACCAAACTCTATGCTTAAATTGCCTCCATCATGTTCCAAACAAGTAATCCATCTACACTTGTGTTTCAGAAAGGGAGAGGAATTGGGTGTGGTCCAAATCATCTGTGCTAGGGCCTAACACCTAGCTTTCCAATTCCAGCTCCTCCAGATGAATGATTGATCTTGGTGATTTACTCCCTTCCTTCAAGTCTCAACATCATATGAAAATTGTTGTGGAGATAATGGTATCTATCCCCTGGAGTTCTGGTAGGGAATAGGGAATTCAACAGTTAATACTTATGTAATAAGTGTATCACAAGGGCGGTGCTTATGATGAAGGCTCAATAATAAATAAATAAATAAATAAATAAAAAATTCCATGCATTTTATTATACCATTTAATATATGTTGACAACAAATTACAATAATACACTCAAAAGAAAAATATCATCTACAATTTCACTAATGAGAACCAAATTTTGTTAAATTTGGTGATTTTCCCTCCAAATATTTTTCTTTTGCATACCAGAGATCATCTGTGTATGCTTTGAAGACACATTTTAATATAACATATGCAGCATAAACAACATTTTTAATGTTTGATTAACTTTCCTCTATCATGCAGTCTTACTCTAATTTACTTAACCATGACCCTGTACTTAAAAACTGAGGACAAACATATTTTTCAAGCCATATTTGCATAAAAACATGAGAACTATCCATATTGACACAGCATTTGTTGGAAAGGAAATTGGCTAATATATCCCTAATGTAACCAGGAGAAAAGAGATGTCAGATGAGATACCAAGAATAGTTTTTCTTCCAATCCTTCATTTTATTGACACTAATATTCAGGCTATTACCAGTAATACTACTTATTGAGTCCCTACTGTATATCAGGATTGCTGTATTATCTAATTTAGTCATCTTAAAAGACTCATGAGGTAGTTTTTAATATGTGTTTACAGAAAAGAAAATCAAAGTGTATGAGAGTCTCTTACAACCTTTTGTGCCTCCAGTGACCAGACAGAATGTGAATCTAAATTTGAATGTCTAAAATGTCCTGGTTTATTTCACAAGTCTAGATGGTCACATTAGTGTGGTCTACCTGAGGTTCCCACCCTGGGACTAAGTAGTTCAGGTGTAATAAAGCTATAATGTCTTTGTTAAATTCCAAGAATCTATAATACAGATGTTATCTAAAGAAGGAAGCATTTCCTCCTTCAAGTAAGACTTGAAAACAACATGAGCCTAGATATCATTCCGATTCTTTCCTCAATATTATAAATTCCATGTACTTTGCTTAGTCCAAGCCAATGATGGGAACATCCGGTCTTTTGCCAGTGATAAATTTTGTAATGGGCATGTGACTCAATTCTGGCATTAGTTTTGGTGAGACTTTCTTGGGAGGGAGTTAAGGGAGGGTGAATTCAGGGAAACTGCTTCATGGTAAGGAAAACCAGTAAGTCACAATTCCTTTTTAAATGTTTTCTAGAGGACCATCATGATCTCTTGGGAACTCATTGTTTGTGGACTGAGGATATCAATGTGGAGATATGATTCAAAGTTAAACCATTAAAGATCTGCCCCATTAACCTTCCTCTGGTCTTGCTTTTATGGAAGATAATAAATTTCTTCTTTGTTTAAATCTAGTTTGATTCAGGTCACCTCTTACTTGCTACTGAGCTTATTCTATCTAATTTTGAGAGGATATGTGGGGACCTGAGACCCTCAATTTGAGCTGTGTATCAATGAATCACTTATTGAATGCTCAAGGATTTGACCACACTCCTGCCCCTTATCAACTAAAGAGAGACTCATAACTCACTCTGATGGCTTTAGGGCAGATATCATTATACCATTTAAATAATCAAAAGTCTGAAATTTGGAAAAATGAAGTAACTCAACAAAAGTGGCTTAAATAAGGGTGGATGTCAGAATTTGAACAAAGGTGTCATGCCACCAGGACCCATACATACTCCTTACACCACACAAATCTCAGATTTGGCTGCTGCAGTGTGGCATGCTCATGTTCGTCCTTCCTCTAGATCTTTCACACAATCCTACCACTTTGCAAATACAGTTTTATAAGTTCACTCTTGAGTATATTGTAGTCAAAGAGGGCATAGGACATTTTCAAGGTCATGTAGCAGGGTAAGAGACATAGGCAAGCATCACTGTAGTGGACCGAATGTCTCCACCCCACAGTTTCCATGTTGATGCATGATTAGGTGATAGTATTAGAAAGTGGGAATTTAGGAGGCGATGAAGATGAGATGAGGCATGAGGAAGGAGCACTCATGACTGGTACCACTGCTCTTAGAAGAACTGGGAAGAGCTGGCTTCCCCTCTGCTCTCCACCATGCAAAAGTCCAGTGAGAGATCACCATCCTGTGTTCTGCAAGAGCATGCTGGCACTCTGTTACCAGACATCTAGTCTCCATGACTGTGAGAAATAAATCCCTGTGATATTCTATGTGGTAATACTATGGTATTTTTGTTATAGCATCCTGAGCTGAATAAGATACCTACCTTTATGAATAAAGGAGATCTTCTATGATAAAACTGAAGGGTTCACCATGCAAACCCACTGATTTCATTCTCTCTCATAAAGTTATGGAATTGAAGCTACTTGTGATCAGTGAACCGTGAGCAGAATTGGAAAGGATGTGATCCCTTTATTGTCTCTTACCACTTTGCATTACTTACATGGCTGCAAACGAAAAGCACCACAATACCAGAGTTACCAGAGGAAAGCAGCCAAAATCCAGCTGAGATGTCCAAGTTGACATTGGAAGAGAGCTGCAAAGCTCAAATCTGCGCAGGACTTAACACCAAGAGCCACAAGCACACACAGAAGTGAATGCGAGTATGAAGTTAACGCTGATGTGTTAAGCCACTGAAATTTTGGGAATGTGCATTACCACAACACATATATCCTTTTCTACATAATTCAGCATCTATAAATTTGTCAATGGTGGATTAGTCTACCCAGCACATAAGGAAAGGTGTGGTTGAACTTCTGAGCGCCTAGTGGACCATTTCAACACATAACACCTTTCCAGGTCTTCAGAGACTGCTTTAAAGTCATCAAATACAAAGTACTAGTGCTTTTTAAAGGTCTTTCTTCCTTTGTTTTACATGGGTGAATAGTTGCTTTATTTATTATGCAGTTGGTGGTGGTTATGGAGAATTTTTCTTCACTATGCTTGAGATTTATAGAGCTAGGCTGCCCTTTTATTAGACAATATATTCAGTTTGGCATTCTTAGGTGCCTAGAGAATTTGGCATAGATATACTTTTATCATAAAAAAATCCACATAATGATTATTATTAGCATACCCTGTTGTTTATCAAGCCCCAGTGCAAAAAAACATTTAAAAAAATTGTGTGTTGTTTTGAGATTCTAAGTCTTCAGGTTTTTGAGTAGGACAAAGAATGGCATAAATATTTTTTTGAGGCTTGGTGAATACACTGGCCAAAAAACACATGTGCTACTAAAATAACAAATAGGACCTTGCTGCCGGCATCCTTGAAACTAAGGTTTCCCTACTGTACAATGGATTTAATACACCTGAATTTTCCCATTATGCCTTCAGGGCTCGGCAACAATTTACTTGAATCTTGAAACCATAAAATTTCTACTGATTGCTTTTGGGAAAAAGAGAAAAGTTCAATTTCTCACCCCTAACATGGGTAGAGAGCCCAAAGACACATTGACAAGTACCTAATTGAGACCCCTTACATTACAGGCAAGAAAAAAAGGGCAAAGAGAATGGAAAATGATTTTCAAAAAGTAACAAAAACAGCTAGGGCCCAGCCAAATGAGTTGTTCCTCCTCTGTTTATCTAGTATTTTCTTCCAAGAGTCAGAATGTCTAAGAAAAACTGAGCCACCCTCCTGTGTTCTCTCTCACACTTACTGTAGCAACAGTCAGCAGGCTGTGTATCTGGGAAGCTTACCAATGCAAATACATATTCCTTTAGTCTGGGCATGATGGCAATGCATCAGCTACTACCAATATTTCTGAACACCCACCCAGTGCTAGAATTTTTAAAAAATCATAATGACAACTGCCATGAATGGGAGTTGTCACCTTTAGAGGTTTAGAAATGTTAAGTGACTTGTCTTGGTCACAGTGGGTACTATCAGCAAGCAGATTCCTGCCACCTAATTTCCCTATGGAACTGTCCTCAGAAACAAAGTGAAGTATCATTATCTATGTCCATTTTATGGGGAAGACAGTTGACTCAAATGAATGTTAATTTTTTTTAAACTATCACATTAAGCCAGGAGCTCAGCTGGAATCCACTGTGTCCAGAGTCATAATAATCACAAATATTTTTCCTCCTATTGAAACCCTTGTTTTCTGTTACCAGCTAAGTCCACACTAAGAATGGAATAAGTAATTTTGTTTTCCAGGGGAAGTGAATTGTCTACACAGTAGGTGTAGCTCACTACTCAGAAAGCATCTGAGAGTATGTTTTCAAATTTAAAAGGAAAAAGAAGAGGTAATTTGGCACAGAACAGCACGCGGTTGATGCTTTGCTGTTGTCTATGAAGAGAGAATTGACACCATATGACCCAGGCTAGTTCCAAACACTGGTACAGAATCAAGATGGGATCCTGGGTCCTCCTGCCTCAGGAGGAATCTCACAGAAATCCTTGAGCACTGCATATTCATCAGAAATATTCTGTTTGACAATTCATTTCAGTTCTTACACAAAGGTAACCAGGAAAATGTGGTTGACTCCAAATTACAGAATTTAGATAATGAAATGTCTTGGAAAGCAGTGAGCCAGCTACTTCCTTTTGCAGATGAAAAGCTGTGGTTTTTAACCAGGATAGTGGCTTGTCGCAAACTGGTAAAGCTGGGGTATAGCTTGAATGTGTTCCCCAAAATGTTTGTTTGTTGGACATTTGGTCCCCAGTATGACTGTGTTGGGGAGGGGTGGAATCACTGGCTGGGGTTGGGAAAGGGGAAGATAATAAATGGTAGTTAGGTCATGGAGGCTCCACCCTTGGAAGAGATGAATAATGGCTTCATGGGATCTCCTGAAAGCAGATTATGATAAAGTAAGTCCACCCTATGTTCTCAGTCCCTTTTGTATACAGTCTCTTCTATATTTTTTTTCTTATTTCCTTCTTTCCTTTCTTTCATTTTCTTTCTTTCTTTGTTTTCCAAAACTGGAAATGGAGCCCAGGGCTTTGAATGTGGTAGGTGAGTGTTCTCATTATGAGTTACCCTCCCAACCCAGCCCTCTCAATTTCTGCTTCTCTGCCATGATGTGATATTGTGATACAGCTAGGGTAACCCCAACTATAGGATGAACAGAAGGGTTCACACTATCTTCTACTTTCAGTTTCCAAAACAGTGAGCTAAATGAACCTGTTTCCTTTACAAATTAGGCAGCCTCAAGTATTCTGTCACAACAACAGAAAATTGACTAAGACAAAGGCCATACAGGCAAATTTGTGACAATGACTAAACTAGAAGAAAGGTTTTCATAAAGGTCACATCATTATCAACTAAGTGAGTAGAAACATGGACATATAATGTGTAAACAGGGTTATGAAGACTTGAAGATGAGGAAACCCAGGCTTTAGAAAAGAGTATTTGTGATGGAGGCTCCAACTGAAAGTCAGAGAAGAAAAAGAAAAGTTGGAAAATAAGAAATTTTTACATTTAGATAGTCAACAGGTACCAACATTCCCTCATGAGAAAGTATAACACCGGTGCTAAAGAAAGGCAGGGCATAAATGATATGTTGACTCTGTCTTCAAGAGATTCCTATGTTATTATGGAAGAGCAGACCTTAGTTATAAAGATTAGAAGAGATACATTTTGCAAAACTAATGCAGAAAATTGGTACTAAGTGTAATAGAAATAATAGATTTCAGTGATGATAAGTGCTTTTCAATTTACTTAAATACAAGAAATCATAATGTGTATAGTTTTTTGCATAAATTTTTACATGAATTCTTATAATTTGCAAGTTTTCACATTGTTAGAACTCAATACCTCAAGTTCAGGAAGCTTCATTTAATGAGAAAATATGGAGCAATTAATTGAAATACAACAAAGAGGAAGGGAGCATTGAGCCTTTTCTGCTCCACACACCTCTCTCAGATGAAGCTTGCACCTTTCTTCCGCTAAAGCCTTCCTGTGCCTTCATCATCTCTCTGCTGATGACCAAGGTCACCGCTTTATGTAAATTCCATTAACCACAATCCTGCATGGATGATATAAGTTGTAATTAACTCCATTTTCAAATGGGACGATGAGACGCAGAGATTTTAGGATGTTTTGACCAAAGTCACAGGGATAGAGAAAGCAGAGGCTTGGATTCCAAACTCACAACCAAAGCTCTAACTAGAAATAGGGAGACTAAGCTCACTAGACTGAAATTTAAAATGTTATAGTCACATGGTCAATCACCTGATGTAGCCTTTTGACACAATCAAGAGTTGCAGGAAACAGGAATGTATGAGGTTGCTGTCAGCTTAACATAGCAGATTATTTGAGAGTAGACCTCTCCCTTATAAATAAGGAAATAAGTAAAGTAATGGTGAACACTATAGCATACTAAATACTTGAGCTAGTAATATAGTCATTTACTATCAATTTCAAGTACTGTATGTGCAATACTTTTATATGACAATAGGTTTTTTAATACCAGTGTCACCAAGAAACTGTGAGCAATGCTTTTCCCTATAACATTATAACAGCTTTGACATCACTGGGCTATGGGAATGTTTTAGCTGCATTTATGATCTTACGGGATCAACATTATATGTACTCCCTGTTGTTGTCGCAAACATTGTTATTTGGTGCCTAACTGCATTCAGAAAATTCATTGTTTAATCTCATCTATTGATCTGCTGAACTAATAAAAATAAATTTGTCAAAATAGAACACTTACCAATTATCTGTATATTTATATACAGATATGACCAATGTGCATAGAAAAATACAAAATTTACCTTTTAAATTATATGCTATCTACTAGGAATATAAAGTTATTATTCTCGAAATGTTCTTCCATATAGGAAAAGTCAATTTTCTTTCCTTGGGCATAAGGCAAAAACAAAAACTGATTAAAATAAAGCAATCCGGAATGAGCAGAATTAAATATGTAAACGTCAGCTTCAGAAACTTCTGATCACAAATTCCAGGTTCACTACCTCCCTAGGTTGGAAAGAAATTATTTCATTTTTCGTCAACTTAGTCTTACAATCTGTGAAATGGGAAGACAATAGTCAATATCTCACATGGCTGTCCAAGCATTAGACAAGATCATGTGTTGAAACTCCTCCATATCTTTTCTAGAACTAGACAGTCAAGAACTGACAGCTGTATATTATTTGATGCTTTGCACACATGACAATTTGAAGTTATACAGAGCAAGAATATTAATAACTTCCTTTTAGCCATGACTCTAAGAAAGGACAGAGCATCAAAGAGCTTTTAAAAGTGAAGGCTTCACCCACAAGTGAGAGAAGAAAACAAGGATTTAAAATGTATCAGGAACAATAGCCAGATGCATTACTGATGGCTACAAAAATAAGTGCAAATAGGAGAAGAAAGAAAAGAAGCTGCCAGTGGTTTAGATGTTGTTTCTGATTCTAATTAGCTTGGGAAGCTGATAATAACTCTCACTTAGTACCACGGGCCTTTAAATGCAGCTTCCTCTAGGAATCCTTTTAGACTACCATGAAAAGACCCTGCCCTCTCATAACAGGAACTTGCCAAACCCCATAGCACTCCCTCACATCATCCTTTTCTAACACCTCCTACTTCACTCTCAGGTCACCCCTCAGTTTAGTTATTGTGTGAGCATTTCCAATGGCATCCCCTGCTGGGAGGCAAGTTCTGGGGGGCAGAGGCATCTCACTCTTGTTAACCATTTTCTCTAACTTTGCCAGTGATGGCACCAGGCACAAGTCACAGATAAAAATCATGAGAATAAACATGGTAGTGAGAGTGGGGGGAAGGAAGGGAAGGAGCCAAGAGGGACAAACACATGGGAAAATGATACTGGGATCCGACTCAAATCTTCCAAAGCCACATTAAGAGCTTGGCCTTTTATTGCACGAGACGGAGACTCTTTCCTTCTCTCCTCATTTCTCCATCATTCTTTCCTTAATTTTTAAACTTTCTTTTAAAATATAATATGTGTGGCTGGATGTGGAGCTGGCATCTCAGAAGGCCCCGGAAGCTTTTTGTGCAGATTGGAGTGATGTTTAGTTGCACTATTAAACACCAGCTGTGGAGGTGCTGACCTGGGGTAATGAAGCTCCCAGCTCACTTTTAGCAAAGCCCAAATAAGGTACAGGTAGAGGCCAGCTTGCCAACAACTTACCTCAGCCCCCCTGATGTCAGCAGAACTGAGTTTGTTTATGGGAGAGAAAGTAGAAAAAAAAAAAAAGAGGAGCTTTTTTGTAACTGAAGATCTACAACATCGTTCTCAGGGCCTGCTTCCTCCAATCTGCTTCCCAGTCATCTAACGCCTTGACCCTTCCCAAGACATAGGAGTCAATCTTCAATTGTTTGAACCAGGAACATCTTTTATAGGATATCAAAAACCAAATTTCCTCCAACATCTCTTTACACCCAGCATTTCGTGTCTCATGTTAATGAGAAAGACAGGTTCCATCACCCCTGGATATCAAGCAGGGGCCTTACTTCTTATAGACACTTATTTTTATTAATACCTGGGACACTATTGGAATGGACCCTAAAGAAGAGATCACCATGCTTTCCACCCCAATGTTTTCTATACTGATTCAGCTAAGGACCAGAGAGGGTAGATGACTTGACCAAGGCTTCACATTATGCCATATCATATTGCAGTTAAATCTAGAACCAGGTAGCCTTGACCTGAAACCTAGGTACTGTTGTGAGAAGATAACTTTATTTAACTTTTCTTTTTCCTGCCTTTTTTTCTTCTTTTATCAGCTTTTTAAAAAATGTCTTTGTTTTTGTTTGATTCTAGGAATCAAACCACCCAGGGGAGCTTTACCATTGAGCCACATCCCCAGGCTTTTAATTTTTTAACACAGGGTCTTGCTAAGTTGCTTAGGCTGGCCTCAGATTTGCAATCTTCTTGCCTCAGCCTCCCCTATAGCTGAGATTACAGGTGTGCACCACTGGAATTAACTTTCTTTTGTTTTTTAATGCATTGGAAATACTGAGACAAGCCTCAGTGTCCAGGCTATTTTCATGGTCAAATAGCCAATCTCTCATTGTACAATGTCGATGACTTTCTCAAATTTCTTCTATAAAGTCAACAAACAGGGAAGAGTTGCTCTTATTTTTTTTCCAACTTTCTCCCGTATATCCAAACTCAGGCAGTGGAGAAATCCATGCTTTCTCCATGCAGCACACACACAGGCCTTGACTTAGAGTCAGACTTGAAGTCTACTGAATAACCCATTAAGTACAACACACACAGGACGGACACTGTTTAAATCTTATTAAGGTTCAGTTTAATATAACGTCAGTGATCACTAATGGTGCCCCGAAGGCAATAATGCTGCCCCCTGATGAAGCTCCCAGGCCCAAACATCTTAGAAAAACAAACAAAGAGAAACAAGGTCCATATTTTTCCTGTCTATTAACTTTGCAACATGTGGTAACCACGTAGGTTACTGTAATAGGAAACTATTATAATTAAGCCCTTTTCTCCCCCTGCCATGCTTGAGCAGAGAATCTGCCAGGAGCGATAAGAAAGTTCTGTTCTACTGAATGTTTTGACGTTGTCTTTTGAAATTTACAGCTATAGAATATAAAGCCTTTTTTTATTTGGGTTATGGGAGATGGAAAATTGTATAAGCAATTACATGTGAATTGGAAATGCAATATTAAATGTTGAACAAAGGGTATATTTTCTCCTAATTCCAGTGAAGCTGCATTTTTCTAATGGACTCCCATGATTCAAACATATATAAAGAGGGGGAAAAAAACAGGCTTCAATCTTCTCGTCAGTTATAAGACCCTGGTGTACAGAGAAACTTTGTAACAGCTTGGGAGTTATAATCCCCCAGCAGGAGGATTAGACATTTGCAATAGGAGAAGTGCTTAATCTTGCACTTATATAGCATGCACATTTTTAAGATTTAAATTGTACAAATCAAAAAAAAATGAAGATCATTTTGTTCTTTTCTAAAGGGTACTCATAGATAAATAATGACTGGTTAGAGCCTATTGAACATTTGAAACATTTGTAGAATGTAATGTATTCATACCAAATACATCAGGAAAGTAACTCTAGTGTTAAATTACAGTGTGTAGAAATTAAAAGGCAGAAGTGAGCAGTTGGGTTTAAATGGATGCTCTGAGGTTTGTAGAAAATGTCAAAAGAGTTCAAATGTTCATAATGTGAAAGTAAATATTTGGGTATAGTGCAGGAAGACTTCATCCCAGGGTAAGAGAATAGGGTTCTTCATGGGATATGTTAGAGAGAAGTGTTTAGTCTAGCTCATGTAATTCCCATATCCTTTATTTATATACAATTATGCCCTAAGGGTGCTATTCTCGCTCTCCCTCTTCCTTGTGAGTCTAGTCCTCCCAGGAAGTTCCTGTGAATCCAGCCAATCATCGCTGTCCTTGTTCTTATTGATTCTTCTTCATGTATCAGAAAATTCACTGGATCAATGAGGCATCTATCCTAGGGTCCTGAAGGTGAAAGCTGAATAAGGAGCAAAGAGGAAAACCTAAACCTTTGACCCAAATGTCCCCCTGTTATTGGAGTCAGAGGCACAGGGAACACAGGGGACAGCAAACTGTGGCTTTCCAAATGGTTGGCTTCAGTCTGAAACTCAGTAAATGCAGCTGGAGTACATGGGAAATTATTTTTCGATGGCTTGAAATTTTAAATAATACCTCTCCTTAGTTCCAAACTTGCATCTTGAAACTTACCACTTTAGTAAAATATCATATTAGACTACAGCAACAAATAAGTGCATCGAACTAAAGAAAAACTCAGAGACAAAGACTAGAATGAGAGAGAAATGTTAAACCATTATGGGGACAATGAATATGTCCACATTCTGTGTATAAATGTTTCTGATAATATAGTTTGGATCTAAACTGTTCTCCCAAAAGCCAATATATTAAAAACTTTGTCTCCATCTTGGCACTAATAGGAAGTGGTGGAACAGGATGAGTCTCATGAAAGGAAGTTAGGTCATTAGGAGGATGCCCTTCAAGGGCACTGTGACACCCTGGCTCTGTCACTTCTCTGCTTGAGGTGAACAGCCTCCGCCACCAGGAGCTGCCACAATATCTGTGCCAGAGCTGCCCAAAGCAATGGAGGTATTTTTTTTATGGAATGAACCAAAATAAAACTCCTCTTTTTAAGTTGATTTATCTCAGATATTTGTTATAGTAATAGAAGTTGGCTAATATACCTAACATCCACACTGCCACCAAATAAACATCAAAAAAGCTAAACAATAAGGTCAGAACTATTCTTTTTTCAAACGGAAATGGAAGAATGGTTAGGAAATATGTCTTTAGCTTTTGGCACAGACAATGGTTTCTTAAAATAGGACATTAAGTGTTTTAAGCATAGTAAAAAAAAAGAACAATGAAATTAAAAATGCATTCTTAAAGTCTCTATATATTTATCCATTAAGATGAAGGAGAAATAAGAATATTTTGTAACACTAAGAATTGGGGAAATTTAGTAAAGTATAATCAGTATGATTTTTCCTTGAGTGCTTCAAAAAGTATATATTTCATGACAAACTCTTATTTACATGATGTACATAAAGGGCTTCTATGAATTATTAAGAAAAAGACAAAGAATACATTTTAATGAAAAAATATATAAAAACATTCAGATATTCACTAGGGATTAGAGAAACACAAATCAAAACAACAACATAATATCAAAGCACACCTAAAACAATAAGAGAGACACAAAAGAAAAAAAGAAAGGAAGGGAGAAAGAGAAGAAGAAAGAAAGTGAGGTAGGAAAATAAAGAAAACAGGAAAAAAGTGAAAGATAAGGCTAAGACTTTGAGCAATGAGGAATCTTATAAATTTCGGATAGGAATGCAATATGGTGTTCCCACTTGGACAAACTGAGTGGAAATATCTTCTACAGAAGAATGTCTCCTGCCTTATTCCCCAGCAATTCTACTCCTCAAGAATACCAATTCAAAAGCACATTCACCTACAATACTCACAAAAGGCACATTTACCAGAAAAATTCACAGCAATGCAATTTTTTAATTTGTTCTAATTAGTTATACATGATGGAAGAATGGATTTCGATTCATTGTACACAAATGGAGCACAACTTTTCATTGCCCTGTTTGCACCCGACATAGAGTGCATTGTGCAGAGAACATTACCTAGGGTAATGATATTCATCTCATTCCACCATTTTTTCTTTCCCCATGCTCCCACTCCTTTTCCCCCTCCCCTTTGTCCAAAGTTCCTCCATTCTCCCCATGCCTCCCCACTAGGAATTATGGATCAGCATCCACTTATCAGAGAGAACATTTGGCCTTTGGTTTTTTGGGGATTGGCTTACTTCTCTTAGCATGATATTCTCCAACTCCATCCATTTACATACAAATGCCGTAGTTTTATTCTCTTTTAATTCTGAGTAATATTCCATTGTGTATATACACCACAGTTTTTTTTTAATCCATTCATCTATTGAAGGGCATCTAGGTTGGTTTCACAGTTTAGTTATTGTGAATTGAGCTGCTATGAACATTGATGTGGCTGTGTCACTACAGTATGCTGATACTAAATTCCTTTAGGCATAGACCGAAGAGTGGGATAGCTGGGCAACATGGTGTTTTTTTAAAGGAATCTTCATACTACTTTCCATAGTGGTTGCACCAATTTGCAGTGCCACCAGCAATATATGAGTGTACATTTTATTCCACATCCTTGTCAACACTTATTATTTCTTGTATTCTCAATAATTGCCTTTCTAAAGTGAGATGAAATCTGACAATGGTTTTAATTTACATTTCTCTAATTAATAGAAAAGTTGAACATTTTTTCACATTTTGTTGATTGATTTTATATCTTCTTCTGATACATTCTGTTCAGTTCCTTAGCCCATTTATTGATTGGGTTATTTTTTTTTTGATGTTAAGTTTTTTGGGTTCTTTATATATCCTGGAAATTTGTTCTCTATCTGATGTGCATGTAGTTAAGATGTTCTCCCACTCTGTGGGTACTTTCTTCATGCTATTTATTGTTTCCTTTGATGAGAAGGAGCTTTTTAGTTTGAATCCATCTCATTTATTAATTCTTGATTTTATTTCTTGTACTGTAGGAGTCTGGTTAAGAAAGTCAGGACCTAATCCAACATGATGAAAATTCAGGTCTACTTTTTTTTCATTAGATGGAGGATCTCTGGTTTAATTCTTAGGTTTCTGATCACTTTGAATTCAGTTCTGTACATGGTAAGAGATAGTGGGTTTAATTTCATTTCTCTGAATATGTATTTTGAGTTTTCCCAGCATCATTTGTTGAAGAGACTATCTTTTTGTTAATGTATGTTTTTGGCACCTTTGTCTAGTATCAGATGACTGTATTTATGTGGGTTTTGTCTCTGTGTCTTCTATTTTGTACTATTGGTCTACACATCTATTTTTGTGCCAATGCCATGCTGGTTTGTTGTTGTTGTTGTTTTTACTATAGCTCTATAGTATAGTTTAAGGTCTGCTATTGTGATGCCTCCTGCTTCACTCTTCTTGCTCTAGGATTGCTTTGGCTTTTCTGGGTCTCTTATTTTTCCAAATTAATTTCATAATTGCTTTTCCTATTTCTATGAGGAATGTTGTTGGGATTTTCACTGAAATTCCATTAAATCTGTATTATGCTTTTGGTAGTATGGCCATTTTGACAATATTAATTCTTCCTACCAAAGAACACTGGAGGTCTTTCCATTTTTTGCTAAATTCATTTATTAATTCTAGAAGTTTTTTGGAGGAGTTTTTTTTTTTTTTTTGATTCTCGAAGTATAGAATCATGGTGTCGCAAATAGTGATAGTTCAAGTTTTTCTTTTCTTATTCATATCCCTTAATTTCATTCATCTGTCTAATGGCTATGGCTAGGGTTTCAAGGACTATATTGAATAGGAATGGTGAGAGAGGGCATCCCTGTCTTCCTCCAGTTCTTAGAAGGAACAGCAATGCAATTTTTAATGCTAAAAAAAACTGAAAACAATCTAAATGCCCACTAGCAATAGAATAGAAAAAATCTGTTATGGCATATGCATACACTAGATTACAATAATGAGAATGAAGCATCTCAGCTATAACACAAGATCAGTGCATCTTACAAAGATCCAATTAAGCAAAAGCCTTTCCACAGGAAAGAGTAGATAGACAGGATTACTATGTACCAAAAGTTATAATAATTCAAGTTCAGTCTAAGAAAATAGGAGAATAAGGTGGGCACTGTTTGGAAGGGGTAAAAGGGAAGCTTTGTAGCCAGGCGATGCTAAGAACTCTTTTTCTCGATATTGATGTTAATGACTCAATTGTGTTCATCTTATCATAACCAAAAATCATTGACTTTTATGATTAATTCAGTGCTCTTCTGTATTTTATTTCATTCAAACTTAACCCAAAAATAGAATTATGAATCATTAAAGAGAACCTTTTCACAATGACGTGTTCTTCTTGAGTCTATGTGCTTGTTAACGTGTAATAAAAGAAAAGAACTTCTGTACCTCAGAGGACTTTGTCCTAAGTCACGTTATTATAGGATTTAGACCACTGGAGGAGCTACCAGTGTTGCTAGCCACTGCAACAGAAGGAAAAGGGGAATGTGGTTAAATGTTCACTTTTCTCCTAAGAGTGACACCCATCAGGACCACTCACATTTCACCATCCAAAACAGGTCAGAAGACCACACCCAGCACCAATGAGAGAGGGACCTAGAAGCTTGTCCTCTGCCTGGAAGAAAACCTTCAGGGAACAGAGAAATCACTCTGTCTTAGATCCATCAAATGTTCTCACATTTCTAAGTCTAATCATAACACTTTTACAGAGCTGTGATCCAATGACAATGGGGACCCATCTCAGATATAGATGGGACAATTGTACCTGGGTCACCCATCATGAAAGCCCCACTTCTTGCCAGAGTGTATGACATAGAACCTGTGGTTGCCGATTGAAAACAGCTGAGAGTAGAATCCATCCTTTGAAAAGGGTATCTATGTTTCTTATATAAAAGATGCAAAAAAGAGAGATAATCTATGAAAACTATTCAGAAAGCATTTAATCCCAGGTGAGAAAAGAAGTGTCAAAGGTGTACAATAAAAGTAAGAAAGTAGAGAAGTACAAATTGGACAAATTCAAGTGACTATACTGGCCAAGTACAGAAAAAGACCCAGAGATAAGATAGTCAGGAGGGGTTGGGACTGTAGCAAGCAAATGAATGCCTTCTTCTTTTACAAGATGCAGCCATTACTCATTTGCAGCTAATCACTGCCATAAAGGAATAGGAGCTCACTGTTTCAGAACTTTTCCAAAATTTTTTAGGATGTTGCCAACGTTTCAGCTTTTCAAGTAGTCAATCTCAAATTTCAAGTATCCAATAGACCAATAAAATATTCCTACTCACTGATTTAGACTCCAGTTTGCAGATTTGTAACTACCCATTCCCCTTATAAATGAAACACAGAGAACAATGGTTGTGGAGATTGGTGATCCCACAGGAACTGGAGGTTGAAAACCTAATGGGGGGTAACTTCCTTGGAGGAGCCTTGTTTATTGTCCTCTGAAATTTGCTGAAATGTTAATAAAATTCAAGGTCCAGTGAAAACTGGTGTAAAAAATGAAATCTAATGTTACTTAAATTTAAGCTGGGCTAGAAAATTTTCAAGCAAACATTGCATTCTGTCTACAAGACAACAAAGAATCTGCTTTCTCAGTTCACACTGCTTATTTGGTGGGAAAAATAGTTCAAGGACATGGAGATAAAAGAAGAAACGTGTACCCGAGTGCTTTGTTGCTCCTGCTGTTGTTAAAACTACTCAAAACTTACTGTTTTTTGTCATCATCAAACATTTATTTGAGCAAATATATTGCAAAACTTTCAGTCCAAGTGAAGCAGTTACAGTAAAAAGAAAAAAAAAAAAAACAGTCCTCATACTAAACATTTCAGAATCAAGTAAGAAAAAAAAACTGCCTCTCATTAAGTATTTAATTTAATTATTTTCCAGTGCTTGGGGCTAATAGTGCCTGAACACATAGTTCTCCTTAATTTCATTAGCATGCATTTATGAGTCCCTGCTGTGGGTGGATATGGAAGAAATATAAACTTTAGGGTATTTTTCTTTCTTACTAAGATAAAATGCAAAACATTTCATTGTAATATTCAAGGTCAAAATAGAGTACTTTTTTGAGGCTGCTTCTGGGAAGTATCCATCACCTTCCCCACAGAGGGAGGCATTATTCCAAATTTCTACAACTCAAATTCATCCAAGGGACATATTTTAATTTAAATACATACTCAAAAATTTCTGGGATATTAACTCTTCCTCTCCAAAGATAGTTCAAAAGCAACCACTTGATCCTAAATTGAGGATCATGTTTCCACTGGTTTTGTATTATTGTCTATCTCCATGATCAGGGGAAGGTATTGAAGATGCCAAGACGAAATCAGAAAAGAGTAAAACCTTCTAGTCTTCTTTGCAGAGTTCAGATAGCCTTTATAAATTGTGCATTCTTGTCAATTGCACATGCCTTGGGGCTCATTTGGAAAAATAAATGAGTCATGCAGGACCACCCTTCATTGTTCATCCCCAGCTTTTAACACCCTCAAAAGCCTGCAAGGTAATGATTAGGCAGAGGTGAATTCCATGTCCACTGGAGATTCCTTGAAAATTCCCCTAAGTATTGTGCAGTTGAACTTTCCTCAATAAACAGCAGGAAGCAGATTAGTGATCATACATGACGTGGCAGTTCCTTGAAGTAATAAGCATTTACTCAGTTCAACAGTTTCCACACCTCTGAATGCTCAAGGTGCAAGTTCAGTGAGATGTAATGAGCATATGTTCAGGTTGAAGAGAGAACAGACCACAGAAACACAGCATTTTCAGAAAAACCTCTGCCTATTCTTTTATTTCATAGAGAAACAAGAATAATATTCCTGGTATTTGTCTTATTTTGTCCTCAGTTCATTTGAGTGCTGGTGTTAAATTGAATGAATGGATGAAAATCCAGCTTCATCATTTAAGGGGCATTGTATAAGTCACTTAATCTAACTGTGCTTTAATTTCATCATCAGCAAAAGGGGATTATTATAGTACTGGCCTTGTGAAACCATCACACAAACTGAGAGATTGGCTATTGAGAGCATGGCACAGTACTTCCCACCAAGTAAGAACTCAGGAGCCGCTGAAAAAATTGTCTTTGCCTTAATGTTATTGTAGATATTATTATTATTACTATTATTATAATTATTATTGTTATTATTTTCCATTTCCAGAATGAAGAACTGGTTCACCATAACTATGAATTAATTTAAACTTGGGTATTTGAGTATTTGCAATTTTCCTCTTTTTCTTCAAGAACATAGGTTTGTTTGTTCCAACTTTCAGATGATTCCATGACTAAAGGATGTTCCTCCCAAGTAGTTCTGGTTTCTATCACTCTTAGGATATTACTTCAGTAAGGAGCAAATGCACACATACACACCCACATTCAGGCCTGTGGCTCTTTTTACTCCCTTACATATTTATTGCACAATGGTTTATTTTCATATGACAGCTAAGTCTGTAGTCTGTCTCAGAATGTCTTGGCAATAGGAAGAGAATTTGTGTGTATCTCAGATGCATGCCATGAATGTCTGTGAGGAGGTGCTAAGGGGATATGACTTCTAGAATTGTCCATTGTCAGGAGAGGGGTTGTTATACTGCAAGTTCAGTGAGTAGTGTGAAGGCTTTTGAAAATGCACCCTCAGGGCAGATCCTAAAGGCTTGCAACAGGAGCCCTCTGTAAACAACCACCATCTTCCACAAACACCACTCTCATATTGTGCTAAACCTGGCTGTCAGTTCTCTTCTTTTGGTTTTGCCAACAGCCTGTTCCAGGTTTGGCCAGTCCCCTCTGAGCAGCCTCATGATGGACATAGCCTGTTCCTTGGGCTTTATTCCTGCCTCTCTGATCGTTATCTGATTTCTTACTTGGGTTTTGACTGATAGTCTTTCCAGAGTGTGGCATCAAATGCTTCTCTTAGACTCATAAGGGCTGAGCCCAGCACCACTGATCTTCAGGTATATTTTCTCTTCAGAGAATTAATTGCAAACCAGGAGCCACTTTCTCTTCACTGGCTTCTGGATACCATGTGTCTAAAATTTCTTCATTGATCAGCAAGAAAGTTTGGTTTCTCCTCCTTTAACACTCCTATCTTCCATGAATTTCTATAGAACAATTTAGGTATCTAATTTTAAAGAATCATATTATTCCTTCATTACTGGCTTAGAGGATACAATGATTTCCTCCAGAGTTCATGCCCAGAAGGCTATTATCTGAGTTCAGTTAGTGTCTCAATGGTTAATTGATCAAGTTCTGCCAATTTTCATTTTCTATAATTCACTTTTATTCAGGGTTGATATGTTGAAAAAAAATGTAAAGTGATTACCATTTAACAGCTGCTGCACAAACCATTTACAGAGAATTGGTTTTTTTGTTTGTTTGTTTTCTTCATCAAAACAATGCTTTGTGATACGATGCCCTCCCATAATCCTCGTGAACCTGGATATATCAACAAGCCCTGATGTTGATGACCCCACCTGCTCATAAGAAAATGCTGGGCTGTGCAAAACAACATGGCACAGGCAGGCAAACAAATCTCAAGTCAAATTCCAGCTCAGCTTCGTGTAACTGGTGGGAACAAAGGCAAATACATACATAGTATGGACTTCCCAAAACTCATACAAAAATAGGCATACTGTCTACATTGTGGGGCTTCATTGAATGTTAAATTGTTTAAAATTTGTGCATACCTTCCTATTGTGTATGTGGGGGGTTGATTTCCTCGTAAATATTTGATGAAAAAATGCTATAATAGTTAATTTGAATTGTCAACTTGATTAGATTGAGATGCTAATGATTAGGAAGCTTCTGGGTGTGTCAATGTGGAATATTGGCATGTGGGATAGCAAACTGAAGTGGAGACCCTCCCTAAGTGTGGGTAGCACCGTGCAATAGTGTAGTGGCTTGGATGGAGTAAAAGTTGGAAGAACAAGGAAGCAGCAGCATATGAAAGCTCCATTCTTCTGGAATGAGATCTCGATTGCTGCTGCGGTTGTCTGAGGATATTGGACTCTCACCTCTTCATTCATCTGGAGCACACTCTGCCAGTTATTCTCCAGGAAGTTTCCAGAAGCCTTTGGTCTCAGACTAGGGTGGCACTGTTGATCCTTCTTGTTTTGGGACTTTAGCCTCTTGGATGGCACTGTTACTGGTTCTTCCAGCTCTCCAGCCTGCAGATAGCCACTGTATATTATTCAGCTTCTGGTTGTGTAAGCAACCTAATAAATCCCCTTTTTACAATTATACTCCCTGTTGATTCTGTTCCTTTAGAGAACCCTGACTGATACAAAGGCTATTGCCTTCTTCACTGTGGAAAGAGTGAGATGGGACAGAGGTATTGAGGCCTTAGGTTTAAAGCTGGTGTTAAAAAAAAAATACAAAATACTAAATAGAGAGAGAGAACAACGAAATTTAAAAATTCTTGAGACTGATTAATATAAGCTCCACTCATAAAATGCCCACTAACTCCTAGACTGCCTGGACCCATCAATTGGGAACTATTCTGCCTATGGAATCGGTGTCCCATGAATCTGTGCAATCAAATCTGAAAGGAATTGGCCTTAGACATTGGCTTCCCCATCCTGTTTCCTTTATTCTATTTATATAGAGTCTATTAGCTGCTGTGCTTGAAATTACAGCCCCTAAGGATTTGAGTTGGATCTTGTTTGTCCCTGTAATGTGGCTGCCAATCTCCTTCCCCTAGCCAGCTGTGTGGGGCTGTATCAAGGCTCCCACTTAAATTCACCTGCAGCCCTACCAACATCCTAATGTGCTCTATCACTCACTCTCAGCCAGGGAACTAAAATTAGCCTCTGGCTTCCATTGCTTATTTGAAAAGGAAAAGAAGAATTGAGAAAGAGAAAGAACAGATGACCATTCTCCATTCCATCCAGCTGTGTTTGGAGATCTTCTCAAAAGGAAATACCTTCTTTCCATTAGGCTCACCAGATGACATCATGCAGGTCACCCAGGGAGTTTGTGAATGCAGGTGGGTATACTGGTTCTGCCAAAGTTTGACTCTCTCCTACTTGATATCCCTCTATGTTCCTGTGTCCTCTCCTGTCTGGGGTGAGAGTAAAGCCCACTGTCTTTTAGGGAAGTGTCAAGAGAAGTTTTCTATCCCGAGCTGACTACGGGAGACCTTGCAATTCAGAGATCCCAGATATTTGGGTTTAAATCCTCAAGCTAGACACGTTTCATATATTACCTAACATTTATATGCTTCATATTCTGTATCATCCAGAGGGACGATCTGTCAGAGTATTCATGGATCCTGATGTTGAAGGTCCAAGGTAACTTAGGACACAATCCATCTTAGCATCTCTTCCCATTGCCCCTGACTGCATCCCCAAGTCTCTCCAGAATGCTCTGTTCTGGCCACAACAAATTTTCTTGTCTACCTCCACCATACATTTTGCCTCCACAAAAAATTTTTATCTGTAATCCTGAAGTGTCAAATTATCTTTCCTATGTTCAATTTTGCACTTGTACATGAACAATTGTAGAATGGCATTGACTTAAAAGACTTTCCCCAAATCTTATACTCTATACAAAATGTCATTCTTTTATCTAAAACAATCTTGACGTCTTGTATCTCCCCATTTCTTAGGACATGACATATTTTTCCTGTACAGTTATTATAGTGATAATAGTAATGATGATGGTGGTGGTGGTAGTGATGATAATAATGCTAATTTAGGTGCACGTTTTATTTTTGACATTAAGAGATGAAGTTATTAGAGAAGGAACTGGGTGTTTTTTAATGCTCTTGCCTCCTCCACATGATGAATGGTACATAATAGGTGTTCCACAATACTGGTGGAGCTGGGTGGAGTGATGCGTAGAGAAAACTCAAACAAACAATCCATGCTCTTGGTATCTTTGGCGTTCAAAACTCAAGAGTTGTTTTCATTGCAGAGACTTTTCTTTAGACCTTTTCTCCATCTTTCAAAAGTAGATTGTATCTTTGGAAACTACCCGAGTAAGGGTAATTGAAGGCTTACAAATGCAAAAGATATAGGCTTTACATTTTGAACAATTTCTTTACATCAATTTTCTTGTACTATTTTATGGCCTGGATCTCTTATCTAAACTCAAGCTAAGAGCATATTAAGCTGAGATTATTCATGGGTATTTTGAATCCCATTTGGCATTCATAATTCTGATTATTTCTATTCTATCCAGCACACTATTTCTTTCTTTAAAAAAGTAAAATAAATGTAGCAAGAACTACTCTTGTCAAAGAAAAAAAAAGATAGTGGGTGTCTAATAATAATAATTGTGGTCGTTAAGATGTCCATTGTAGTACATCATTTGGAACTTCCTTGAATTTTTATCTCTGGAAAATTAAAGTACAAGGAGGCAAGGAAGGTCAGTTATTACTCCTCTGTGCAATAGAGCATCCCATTTCCAAGCTTAGGTGGAAGGAACCAGCAGCCAGTTATGATGTTACAGGGAGGTAGAAAAGGAAGAATGGCTATGAAAACAGACATGATATGCAACACAAGGTGCACAATTTCAATAACAGAAGAATGTTTCTGGTTAAGTAATTCCCAGACCAAAGTGAAGCAAGGAGTGTGTGTGTGTGTGTGTGTGTGTGTGTGTGTGTGTGTGGCACGCGTGTGGGTGTGTTATTCTTGTTATTTTATACTAACAATTGTTTTAGTGGGTCTCATGCCCTAACAATTTAAAAGTGACTATGTGCCCAGATACACCATTAGATGGGTATTTTGTGGCTTTGGACTAGACATTCAGAGACTTGGGGAGAAGCAGCTGGGGAAAGATATGGTCTGCTTGTTATTAAGTCATTCATAAGAATGGTTATCCTCACTCTTGCCTCTCTTTCTCCCCCATACACCTCAAAGGTACCCATTATATCTGAAGCTCACATTTGAAAGTACCCACAGATCAAATGCCATGTTCTGTTGTCTTAAAGAAATAATGGATGCTGAAATTGCTCAATCAATCCAGATGCTGCAAACTTAATTTTGCCTTTTAAATCAAGATACAATTGTATAATTGATCTAATGAATCATCTAGTGCCATGACCTGGGATCCATTGACATAATTTGGAGCTGTGTCTAGCATTAGCCAAACTGATTTCCAACTAAGATTGGTCTTTCTATTCAGTGAACTTTGGAATGTTTGGAGATATTTTTGATTCTCATATCTTGGGGGATCCAAGTGGCATCTAGTACACAGTTCTGGGGTTGATGGTAAATGTATTAAAATGCATGTGGCATCCATTCCAATTGTCTGAGCCAAAATATATGTTGTTTCCAGGTAGAGAAACCTGGTCTAGAGTTATTCTACTTATGTGCTGACCCAAGGACCAGTAGCATCACCTGGAATCTTCCTAGAAAAGAAGTGTTTCTTCTGGCCAACTAGACAGAATTAGAGTCTTTATTTGGACAAGGCTTGTTATACTTTAAAAAGACTTGGGTTAGCAGGGTGATTCTCCAGCCTTATTAGATCACACAGATTTAAGATAGCTCTCATATAGAAACAAAATTTACCCACATTTTGTCACACCCTTGGATATTCTCATTCAGTGATCTGTGATAATATTCTTGGAAAAATAAATTTTAAAAGTTTTTTAAATGATTTTAATATAGTACCAGGGTTGAGCTTGCCAATGTAACTCAGAACAGAGATAGTTGATTAGAGTGAACACATATATTGGGGTGCTAAGGATAGTCTTCATGCATTTTGTTGTAGAATATTATAGTACCACTTTTTACTCTCAAATATGTCCTGAGCTTGAAGAAAGCCACAGTGTCTTTAAAACACACCAAATCATAAGATGTAAAAGTTACTTGGATCTGAGATAAAATTAAGAATTCTTCATTGAAAGACACTGTTAAAATTTCCACTATAGAGTGGGGCAAAAGATATTTCCAATGCATATATGCAACAAAAATTGGCACACAAGATGTTATGGTTTATATATGAGGTGTTCACCAAAGGCTCATGGGTAAGATCACATAAAATTTTAGATGTGAAATGATTAGATTATGAGAAGTGCAATTTGATCAGTGGATTAATCCATCAATATGGATTAACTGAGTGGTAACTATAGGAAGGTAGGGTATGATTAGAGGAAATAGGTCACTGGGGGCATGACTTTAGGATTTATATTTTGTCTCTGATTAACAGAGCTATCTCTCTGCTTTGGGTTACCATGTCCTGAGCTATTTGCTCTGTCATGAAGTTCCTACTTTACCTTGGGCCCAGAGCTATGGAGTCTATTGATCATGAACTAAACCTCTGAAAATGTGAGCCAAAATAAACTTTTCCTCCTCTACATTGTAATTGTTAGTTCTTTTATCTTTGGGTGACTAATAAAAACACAAGAAATAAATACAGACCTAAAAAAAATCAAGGAAAAAATATCCAAGACAACATAATAGAGTAAAACACTTAAATATTCATCTCATAAAATAAACCATACAAAGGACTTGTCAACTTAATAAAATGTGTTAACATTACATTGGAGGAAAACAAAATTTAAAACACAGTAAGCTATCAATACAAACCAATCACAGTGGATAAAATATAAATATTGATATGTCCAAGTACTGATGGAATAAACAGCAAACAAAATCCTGACTACTGCTAATGGAAAGAAAAATTGATGCAACTACTTTGAAAAATATTTTGGTAGTTATGTGTGTTCATTTTTCATCACTACAACAAAACACTTGAGATAATCAGCTTATAAAGAAGAAAGTATTATATTGACTCACAGTTTTGTAGGTTCTATGTCCATAATCCACCAGCTATGTGGTAAGACAGCCCATCATGGCAAGATCATGTTGTGAGGCCAAAACACTTACATCAAGAGCTAGGGAGCAGAGAGAGAAAAATAAAGAGAACAGAGTATCACAATTTCCTCTGAAGCCATGTACTCCAACCACTTAAGAAATTTTCATGAGCTCTACCTCCTAATAGTGCCACCACTTCCAAAAAGCACCAACCTAGGAACCACAGCTTTAACATATGGGACTTTGACTATCTAAACAATTGCAGGTAACAAGCTCCAAATGCACACATATACAACTCATGACCTCTTATATGTATATTCAAAAGAAATACATATATATCTCCACTAGCATTAACTTTCTCATAGTAACGTTATTCATAATAGATCAAAATTGAAGACTTCCCAAATAACCAACAGTAAAATGAGTTAATAAATTGTAATATGTTTATGACAACAAAATATCATACAGCCACAAGAATAATTATCAAACATAATGACACAGTTGTAAAAAAAAGAACAATGAGTTTGTTTATATAAATGTAAATATAGGCAAAATTAGCCCATGATATGACAAGTCAGGATGGTAGTTACCCTTGAGAGAGATAGCCTAGAAGTGACAGAAAAGCAGATTCTGGTTGTTTGTAACATTCTTCCTGCCATTGGGCTTAAGTGTAATGAATGTGTGTGTGTGTGTGTGTGTGTTCCATTCGACTGCATACATAGGTACATTCTTTAATATTTATAGTATAATTGTTTTTAAATTACCCTATATTGGATAATAATGTTTGTAACCACCCTAGACTGATGGGTCTCCCTCCAACAGTGTAGGACCTGAAGGAGAGTCTTCCAAAATCCATGAATCCTGAAGGATCCCAGACAGAATTATGGAGTAATTTTACACTAGCCTCTTTTGGCATAGCCATTCTCAGTGTGGGCTGCACACTGGTATCACCTGTTTAGTTTCTAAAATCCCTTATTGTTGAGGGCCACAGCCGAGTCAGGATGACGCATGGCATTTTTGCCAGAAGTAGTGGTTGAGAGGTGACACTAGCGAGCCATTAAGATGATGACTTTTGAGTTCTGGCGGGAGTTCCCATTGAGTTCTGATTGAGCTCTCGCGGCGATTCCTGAAGAGTTCGCATTGGTTGGGGAAGTGCCAGAGGAGGGATATTTTAGGTTGCTGGTTGCGGGAGGAGCCCGGGGCATTAGGGGGAGTTCCTGGGAGCATGTGTGAAGTGTGCTGGTGGAGTTCAGAAATAAAGTTTGTTCCTGCTTCAGTGGCTCATGATTTGTGCCCAGCCAGACTGCTGCACCTTATCATTAGGTTGAGTGACTTTTCAAACTCCCCCAGTGATGTTTATGTTCCCTGGACTGAGAACCACAAAGTGAGATCCACCTTTCTTAAGCCTTTGGACCACTAACTCTGCTGGTCAGGACTGTCTGGATTTCCTCAGGTCGGTGATGACATTCCATCATTCACTTTCTCTCTCAATATCCATGTACAATGCTAGGTGCTATATGGTAGGTCAGGGCTAGAAAAATAATCTGTAAGCCTCAAGGAGCAAAGACCATATCCTTTCAGTTTTATGCTATAATCTCAATGTCAAGCACTGGTACACATTATGGTCTTGGGAAGACTCGGGAGAACTTTAAGAAAGTCAAGAATAAAGAAAGAGGCAGCTCCATGAGGCAGTTGAGCCATTTCTTACCATTAAAGTGCAGTTCCCATCTCTACGTGTTAGTGCATCAGAAACCTTGACAATTCCAGAAATGGAAAATATTGTGATAATAATAATAATAATAATAATAATAATATAAACACAACTAGAATTCTTCATTTTCCTCTCTCATTTTTTTATCTTCAGTGATTTATACAGTGCCTGACATCTTACAATTGGTCAATAAACATTTATTGAATAAATTAATAACTGAATAAAAGAATTAAAATATTCTCTTAAGAAAGATAACATGAATCATCACTGACTGGATATCCAATATACTCCATCCACAAGGTGCCTCGTGTTCTTAGGCCACTTAGTAGCAATGGCATATTGTAAATGGTAGTCATTATTATTTTATCTCAAATATTAAATAAAATGTGAGGACCAGAGAGAGTGGGGAATGTTCAAGGTCACAGGGCTATTTGGCAGGTTTCAGACCCAAACTCAGAACTGTTGCAATTTGGCACCCCTGCTCCGGGCATCCCACTCCACAGAGCAGCAGTGATGATCCTGGGATACCCATCGAGACCCATCTGGCCACTGCTCTTCTCTGGAACTGATCGCCTTCTGCACATACCTCCCCATCACCAAGTTTTACATCCTCTCATTGCTCATATTTCTTATTCAGCATCAAATTATCTTTATTCACAAATTGCTGATTAAGGTGTAATAGAGGTACCACTGTGGAATTGCAGGCATTTCCTTGGAAAGGAAGATGCAATCCCTCTCTTCCTATTCCTGTGGTTTTCAGTCTCCTAAATTGGTAAAGAAAACAAAATAAAATAAAATAAAACAGAATTCTGAGAATAGCCATTTTTTTATAGAAACACTGGCCTAGAAGTTGATGGAGAAATGCAACTTGAATCTCTTGCCATCTGCTGAATCTTCATTTCATAAAGATAATTTTTTAAAAAAATGGTGAATTGGTACTATGGTGTCTTTCAGTTGATAGATGAATTGCAGAGAGTTAATGCTGGAGAATGTCATTTCCAAATTTCTTTCAAGTGGTTTTCCTTAATATTTTCTGTCATTGTAAGGTGGGGTGGATATTGATGCCACTGCCAGGAGGGGCAGCTACAATTTGTGTGACAATAAATCATAATTATCTTAATGATAATTTTCACTGGCATTCTTTTATTCAGACAAGTAAACATATTCCACTATTTTATTTTAGTCCTAAAACTCAGTGCAACAGTAGAAGTTGAGCCTATGCACTTAAGAAGTGCATTAAAGGGGATCCAACATGGCGGCGAGAGGGGAGGCAGCGCTTTCAGTACCTCCTCAACAAAGGGGTCAGAGAGACGCATGGATACGCTTAGATATGACCTGCTGAGAAACTCCTAGCAAAATTCCACTAAAGAGAGACCGGCCGGGAATTGGAAGGATTTTTGGAGGTGACAGTCTGCGCTAGACGAGTGAATCTCCGCCACGCAGCGCAGAGGTCCAGACCCGCCAGCCGCTGCCCGCGCGACTCGGCGACTGTCGGCTGCCTGCACGCGGCCCCCGCGTCAGGGCGGATAGCCTCCGAGACGCAGCGCAGCAGGAGCGGTGCAAGGACTCTAGGAAGAGGTCTCTCGCCAAGCCTTCATGAAATAGCAAACCGGGAGCTGAAACCAACCAGAGACAGACCAGTCCCACCCCTCCCTTCGGACACTCTGGCAAGGAGCCTGGGGCCCGCCATAGCAGAGTGGTGACATCACCAGAGTTCCGCCGACAGAATTCCTTCCCAGCGGAATCCACATTAGCAGGTGTGTGACTCCCACCCCCTCCAGATACAAGCAGCCAGGAAACCACCGGGGGCGTGTCTGTAGGGAAGCAGAGGGGATTCCAGATCCCCACCTCCCCTTAACACCAGCGGCGACACCCAAGATCTTAGCCGCCAGTTTCTGGGGGCGTGCCCACCAAAGGGGTCCTGAAAAATTAAACTGTTGGTTCCCAGATCACCCCACCACAGCACTGGGGCTTAATTGAATGACAGAGAGGGTGTTCATCGTTCGGGATATAGGACACGCGGTGGGGCTGCAAGTGTAATCAGATCCTTGGGGAACCGCCTCTGGTGAACAGGACCTGGCTGGCTGGCTGGGAGGAGGAACAGGGGGAGGGGCCGGATAAGTGAAAGGGCTCTGGACTAACAGGATTGAGAGACTCCCAGGAGCCACCGTACAGGGATTTCTGTCAGCACATAGAGGGCAGAAGCTCAGCTCAGAGGGCACAACTCCGCCTATTGGAAGAGAAGAAAATGGGATTCAGCCATAGAACAGGGGATGCCAGCATGGCAGAGATCTGATGTCATCGGAGAGCGGCCGAGGAGAAAACTTCATCGGTGCCAGCGGCGACAGAAACAGTTGGTCCCCTGGTAGGGAGGGTGAGTCACAGATACCCGAGTCTCTCTCGCTTTGTCGTCGAGCCAGAGGCGAGGAGAGGGGCCGCCGCCCACGCCCGCAAGGTAGGAAGACCTGCGACCAACCTGCAGATCAGGCCCAGCGGTCTGCAGGCGTGGTAAGAGGGGCAGGGCAGAGCCACCGCCCGCGCTGGCAAGGTAAGCAGACCTGCGACAGACCTGTGGATCAGGCCCAGCGGCCTGCCAGCGTGGTACACACTTCACCCCAACTGGAGTAGGGGCAGAGCAGAGCCCTAGCCCGCGCCCAGATCAGGCCCAGCGGCTCGCCTGTGTGGTGGTCAAGTGACCCCAATTGGAGTGGGGGCGGAGCGGAACTGACACCCTTGCCCACAAGGTGGGCAGACCTGCGACCAACCTGCAGATCAGGCCTAGCGGTCCCCGGGCGTGGTAGGAGGGGCAGGGCAGAGCCTTCGCCCCCACCTGCAAGGTAGGCAGACCTGCGACAGAACAGCGGATCAGGCCCAGGGGTCCGCGGGCGTGGTAGACACCTCACACCAATTGGAGGAGGGGCAGAGCAGAGCCCCTGCCCGCACCTGCAAGGGAGAATTTTCAACTATACAAGAGCAACATAAATATATAGGGGGGGGAAAAATTTCAAAAACACAACAGTTTCACCAAGAAGAAAGAAACGCAAGCAGTATGAAAAGACAAGGAAAGAAAGGACTACAAGCAATGCAGGTCAGCTCAACTTTAGAAGAGGTAACAGCTGCAGCAGATGGAATGTCAGATAAAGAATTCAGGATATATATGCTTCAGATGATCTGGAGTATCAAGGAAGAAATTAGACAGCAAAATCAGACAATGAAAGATCACTTCGACAAGGAATTACACAAACAAATCCAGGAAGCAAAGGATCAACTATACAGGGAGATAGAGGTTATAAAAAACAAACAAACAGAAATCCTAGAAATGCAGGAAGCAATAAACCAACTTAAAAACTCAATTGAGAGTACTACCAGCAGAGTAGAACACTTAGAAGATAGAACATCAGACAATGAAGACAAAGTATTTCAACTTGAAAAGAACATAGACAGCTCAGCAAGACGGTTAAGAAACCATGAGCAGAACATCCAAGAAATATGGGATAACATTAAGAGACCAAACTTAAGAGTCATTGGGATACAGGAAGGTACAGAGCTCCAAACCAAAGGAATGAGCAGTCTATTCAATGAAATAATACGAGAAAACTTCCCAGACTTGAAGAATGAGACAGAATCCCAAATTCTAGAAGCCTACAGGACGCCGAATGTGCAAAATTATAAGAGATCCACACCTAGACACATTATAATGAAGATGCCCAACATACAGAATAAGGAGAGAATTTTAAAAGCTACAAGAGAAAGGAAGCAGATTACATTTAGGGGCAAGCCAATCAGGATAACAGCTGATCTTTCAACACAGACTCTGAAAGCTAGAAGATCCTGGAATAACATATTTCAAACACTGAAAGAAAATGGGTTCCAACCAAGAATTGTGTATCCAGCGAAATTAAGCTTCAGGATGGAAGATGAAATTAAAACCTTCCACGACAAACAAAAGTTAAAAGAATATGCAGCTAGAAAACCATCTCTTCAAAACATCCTCAGCAAAACATTACAGGAAGAGGAAATGGAAAATAACAATGAAAACCAACAGTGGGAGGTAGGACAGTAAAGGGGGGGGGAATAATCAAAGAGGAAAACAAACCATGTTTAGTAACATAAATAAACAAATATGGCTGGAACAACAACCCATATCTCAATAATAACCCTAAATGTTAATGGCTTAAACTCACCAATTAAGAGACACAGGCTAGTAGAATGGATCTCAAAACAAGACCCAACAATATGCTGCCTACAGGAGACGCATTTGATAGGAAAAGACATACATAGGCTGAAGGTGAAAGGTTGGGAAAAATCATATCACTCATATGGACTTCGGAAAAAAGCAGGAGTGTCCATACTCATATCAAATAAAATAGATTTCAAGCCAAAGTTAATCAAAAGGGATAAAGAGGGACACTACATACTGCTTAAGGGAACCATACACCAACAAGACATAACAATCATAAATATATATGCCCCAAACAATGGTGCAGCTATGTTCATCAAACAAACTCTTCTCAAGTTCAAGAGTCTAATAGACCACCATACAATAATCATGGGAGACTTCAACACACCTCTCTCGCCACTGGACAGATCTTCCAAACAAAAGTTGAATAAGGAAACTATAGAACTCAATAACACAATTAATAACCTAGACTTAATTGACATATATAGAATATACCACCCAACATCAAGCAGTTACACTTTTTTCTCAGCAGCACATGGATCCTTCTCAAAAATAGATCATATATTATGTCACAGGGCAACGCTTAGACAATATAAAGGAGTAGAGATAATACCATGCATCCTATCTGACCATAATGGAATGAAACTGAAAATCAACGATAAAAGAAGGAAGGAAAAAGCATACATCACTTGGAGAATGAACAATAGGTTACTGAATGATCAATGGGTTATAGAAGACATCAAGGAGGAAATTAAAAAATTCTTAGAGATTAATGAAAACACAGACACAACATATCAGAATCTGTGGGACACATTGAAAGCAGTTCTAAGAGGAAAATTCATTGCTTGGAGTTCATTCCTTAAAAAAAGAAAAAACCAACAAATAAATGATCTCATGCTTCATCTCAAAATCCTAGAAAAAGAAGAGCAAAACAACAGCAAAAGAAGTAGAAGGCAAGAAATAATTAAAATCAGAGCTGAAATTAATGAAATCGAAACAAAAGAAACAATTGAAAAAATTGACAAAACTAAAAGTTGGTTCTTTGAAAAAATAAACAAAATCGACAGACCCTTAGCGATGCTAGCGAAGAGAAGAAGAGAGAGAACTCAAATTACTAGCATACGGGATGAAAAAGGCAATATCACAACAGACACTTCAGAAATACAGAAGATAATCAAAAATTATTTTGAATCCTTATACTCCAATAAATTAGAAGATAGTGAAGGCATCGATAAATTTCTGAAGTCATATGATCTGCCCAGATTGAGTCAGGAGGATATAGACAACCTAAACAGACCAATATCAATTGAGGAAATAGAAGAAACCATCAAAAGACTACCAACTAAGAAAAGCCCAGGACCGGATGGGTATACAGCTGAATTTTACAAAACCTTTAAAGAGGAACTAATACCAATACTTTTCAAGCTACTTCAGGAAATAGAAAAAGAGGGAGAACTTCCAAATTCATTCTACGAGGCCAACATCACCCTGATACCTAAACCAGACAAAGACACTTCAAAGAAAGAAAACTTCAGACCAATATCTCTAATGAACCTAGATGCAAAAATCCTCAATAAAATTCTGGCGAATCGGATACAAAAACATATCAAAAAAATTGTGCACCATGATCAAGTAGGATTCATCCCTGGGATGCAAGGCTGGTTCAATATACGGAAATCAATAAATGTTATTCACCACATCAATAGACTTAAAAATAAGAACCATATGATCATCTCGATAGATGCGGAAAAAGCATTCGACAAAGTACAGCATCCCTTTATGTTCAAAACTCTAGAAAAACTAGGGATAACAGGAACATACCTCAATATTGTAAAAGCAATCTATGCTAAGCCTCAGGCTAGCATCATTCTGAATGGAGAAAAATTGAAGGCATTCCCTCTAAAATCTGGAACAAGACAGGGATGCCCTCTCTCACCACTTCTGTTCAACATAGTTCTCGAAACACTGGCCACAGCAATTAGACAGACGAAAGAAATTAAAGGCATAAAAATAGGAAAAGAAGAACTTAAATTATCACTATTTGCAGATGATATGATTCTATACCTAGCAGACCCAAAAGGCTCTACAAAGAAACTATTAGAGCTAATAAATGAATTCAGCAAAGTGGCAGGATATAAAATCAACACGCATAAATCAAAGGCATTCCTGTATATCAGCGACAAATCCTCTGAAATGGAAATGAGGACAACCACTCCATTCACAATATCTTCAAAAAAAATAAAATACTTGGGAATCAACCTAACAAAAGAGGTGAAAGACTTATACAATGAAAACTACAGAACCCTAAAGAGAGAAATAGAAGAAGATCTTAGAAGATGGAAAAATATACCCTGTTCATGGATAGGCAGAACTAACATCATCAAAATGGCGATATTACCAAAAGTTCTCTATAGGTTTAATGCAATGCCAATCAAAATCCCAAAGGCATTTCTTGTAGAAATAGAGAAAGCAATCATGAAATTCATATGGAAAAATAAAAGACCTAGAATAGCAAAAACAATGCTAATCAGGAAGTGTGAATCAGGCGGTATAGCGATACCAGACTTCAAACTATACTACAGAGCAATAGTAACAAAAACAGCATGGTACTGGTACCAAAACAGGCGGGTGGACCAATGGTACAGAATAGAGGACACAGAAACCAATCCACAAAACTACAACTATCTTATATTTGATAAAGGGGATAAAAGCATGCAATGGAGGAAGGATAGCATCTTCAACAAATGGTGCTGGGAAAACTGGAAATCCATATGCAACAAAATGAAACTGAATCCTTTTCTCTCGCCATGCACAAAAGTTAATTCAAAATGGATCAAGGAGCTTGATATCAAATCAGAGACACGCCGTCTGATAGAAGAAAAAGTTGGCTACGATCTACATACTGTGGGGTCGGGCTCCAAATTCCTCAATAGGACACCCATAGCACAAAAGTTAATAACTAGAATCAACAAATGGGACTTACTCAAACTAAAAAGTTTTTTCTCAGCTAAAGAAACAATAAGAGAGGTAAATAGAGAGCCTACATCCTGGGAACAAATCTTTACTCCTCACACTTCAGACAGAGCCCTAATATCCAGAGTATACAAAGAACTCAAAAAATTAGACAATAAGATAACTAACAACCCAATCAACAAATGGGCCAAGGACCTGAACAGACACTTCTCAGAGGAGGACATACAATCAATCAACAAGTACATGAAAAAATGCTCACCATCTCTAGCAGTCAGAGAAATGCAAATCAAAACCACCCTAAGATACCATCTCACTCCAGTAAGATTGGCAGCCATTATGAAGTCAAACAACAACAAGTGCTGGCGAGGATGTGGGGAAAAGGGTACACTTGTACATTGCTGGTGGGACTGCAAATTGGTGCAGCCAATTTGGAAAGCAGTATGGAGATTTCTTGGAAAGCTGGGAATGGAGCCACCATTTGACCCAGCTATTCCCCTTCTTGGTCTATTCCCTAAAGACCTAAAAAGAGCATGCTACAGGGACACTGCTACATCGATGTTCATAGCAGCTCAATTCACAATAGCAAGACTTTGGAACCAACCCAGATGCCCTTCAATAGACGAATGGATTAAAAAAATGTGGCATTTATACACAATGGAGTATTACTCTGCATTAAAAAATGACAAAATCATAGAATTTGCAGGGAAATGGATGGCACTAGAGCAGATTATGCTAAGTGAAGCTAGCCAATCCCTAAAAAGCAAATGCCAAATGTCTCCTTTGATATAAGGAGAGTAACTAAGAACAGAGTAGGGACGAAGAGCATGAGAAGAAGATTAACATTAAACAGAGATGAGAGGTGGGAGGGAAAGGGAGAGAAAAGGGAAATTGCATGGAAATGGAAGGAGACCCTCAGGGTTATACAAAAGAACATACAAGAGGAAATGAGGGGAATAGGGAAAAATAATACAAGGGGGAGAAATGAAGGTCAATAGAGGGGGTAGAGAGAGAAGAGGGGTGGGGAGGGGAGGGGAGGGGGGATAGTAGAGGATAGGAAAGGGAGCAGAACATGACAGTCACAAGTATGGCAATATGTAAATCAATGGATGTGTAATTGATGTGATTCTGCAATCTGTATATGGGGTAAAAATGGGAGTTCATAACCCACTTGAAGCAAAGTGTGAAAGATGGTATATCAAGAACTATGTAATGTTTTGAACAACCAACAATAAAAAAAAAAAAAAAAAAAAAAAAAAAAAAAAAGAAGTGCATTAAATATAACAAAAATGATTTATATTCAAGTTAACATCTAATAGTAGTAGCTATGTTTCTGCTGTCTTAAAAGCTATACCTTCCCTTTATTTTGTGAATAGCATTTTCAGGTTTTATTTCTACCCTTTTAAAAAATAGTCCTATGAAGAAAAATCTCTGCTTTCTGTGGCCTATAATTTTCGAGGATACTGTATGTTCTATTGTTGATGTCTACCTGAAACATTCATTAAATAATTGAGCATTAGAAAGAAATGTTTATCTCCATATGAACCAATATACTTTTCCTTTCTATACTCTATGCATTAATCAAAACATCCACTGGTCCTTTTGGCCTTGTATCTAGGAAGCTCAGAATGAGATTTACTGCTAAAGTCACAATATTAATTTTTTAAGGATATGTTTTCCTTCCATTTCAATGCTATTTTTCTTTATGCCTGCTATTTTATCATATGTCACTTCAAATCAGCCTTCGAAATGGATGGAATATAAATGAATATATTAGTAAGCAACAGCATAAATAAATGGGAAATGAGAGAGAGTAATATGGAAATTGTAAGATCCGAAAGGGTAATTCTTCCTGTGTAAATTACAATCAGCAAATATAACTGGTGCCCCAGAAGGAATGTATTGTCCTAAAACAATGATTTGAAAATAGAAACAGAGATTTTTGACAATTATTAAGAGTGAGGGGAAGGGAATGCATTAAAAATTTATATGAAAAAACACTAGAAATTACTAAGATGGCATATTTTACTAATACCACTGGCTACATTTTTTTAAATGCTGTGTTTTGGCCAAATGGGGAAAAATACCGCTCTACATGGTTAGATGAAAAGAAAATGGGTGCAACCATCTACAAGGCAATTTAGAAATATCTGTCAACATTTCAAACACATATATTTTTGACCCAGCCACATTCAGAAACCAGTACAATATATTCTCATAACCAAATGTACAAAGACATTCATATTAAGGTGTTTATTGAAGTATTTGCTGGAATAGCAAAATTCTAGAGTGAACCAAATAAATGATAGCACTTTCTTGTTTGCTCTCTCTCTATATATATTGGAATTCTATGCAACTAGTAGAAAGAATAGATCTTTGTGAATAAGGGTGGAATTTGCTTAAAGTATCTTATTTAAAATTTTGGTGTCTGTTTACTTTTTGCTGTATTTGCTTGGAACAAACCAGTACGTAGATATCTAAACTGAGATGATGATGAAGATAGAGACAGTCTAGAGAGATAGACTTATCTATGCAAAAGCCTCTTGGGGTTGGGGATCAATAAGAGGTGTTCATAGAGTGACTTTCATCGTGTAACTAATTTTCATTATGAGTCATTTAAATTTTTCCATAAGTACCTATAATTGATAAGATAGTAATAACAAAAAAATAGTTTTAGAAAACAAATATACTCTAAAAGATCAAAAGGGGCTATATCTTATTATATCATCAATAAAGTATAAAGAGGGTTACTTTTTCATGAGGGTCCCCATCATACAAAAAGGCATATGTCTAACAATATATTGCAAAATATAGGAGAATTTCTGGTTATTCTGCCAGATGCTAAACTCAATAGCATAAGGTGGGAAACTCATTTTTTTTATAAAAGACCAATTATATTTTCAACTATTCAGAGTGAAAGCAGCCTTGCCAACAGTGGAGAAATGTTTGCGATGGTGCTGGAAGTGCCAGACACAGGTATTTCTTCTGAAAGAAGTCATGCACCATGATACTGGGTTAAATCTCACTGCTTTCCTAGGTCTCTTTCCTCCTCCTCTTTCCCTTTTCTCTTTCAAATTTTTTCCTTTTTCCCTCACTGTGCTCCAATGTATATGGAAACCTTTGCAGTTTAAAAACTGTACAGGGATTAGAAACATTTAGCACATTTATTTTTATATATGGAAAAAAAAATAAGATCTATAGAAAAAGGAAACAACTTAGCCATTTTAAATGAGCAGTTAATATCTTATAGTTCTCTACCAAGTGCCTATCCATGACATACATAGTTTAAAATAGGAATTTACAGATACACACGTACACACTCACACACAGTGAACAGTTTAAACACGTAGCATTTTTTTCAGTACAGTATCTGGTAATTAGGATAGGGGACATTATCTATCTATCCATGGCTTTACCCCAATCTCAGCTTTAGTAAGGGTTAGAATTCTTATAAAACAATTATTCAAAGGAAGATGACTACCTGATGTTAACTGACATTTCAACTTATAATCAGATAAACATAAAATTCAGACACAGCTCTGTCCCTTATTTGTTAGGGAGGCTCAGTTTGTCCAAGACAAGGACAAGAAAAGTAACATCCAACATGTGAAACACTAGGATTGGTTAAAGAAAAAGAAATATGTGTCAACAGCCTGGCTCAGTTCAGGCACTTAATCCCAGCATTCTTAACCCAGAAGCCACACTTGGAAGTGGTCTTTGTCATCTTCCAAAGAAAAGAAAGCATGAATAAACCCTTTGATAATGTGAGTGGCTTTTTTGCTTGGAAGCCTTCTTTCCGTCAAGAAAACATCCTTTTATTAGATTCTGGAAGTTGTCTATGTTCCCGATTATTTTTAAGAAATTTTAAATTGAAGCTGTAATTGCTAGTGTTAACAATAATCATTATGACCCCAATAACATTACCAATATTTCACTACAAACAAATAATATTATTATGATTCTTAATACCCAATTCCTTCAACATGAGCAAAATTGGTGGATGAATCACCTTTAAATCATTGGGTGCTTTGCTTGTACCAGTTAGAATGTTCTAATTTTTTTTGTTATTAAATGAGCTTTTGTGATCTTATTTCACTTTTATCCACAGAAGGGAACTCATTTCCCCTAGAAAAACAGGCTAATGAGGTCTGCTTAATTTATTGCTGGGTCCATTTATGTGGGTGTTCCATTAATGGGGATGTCTGTGTAATTCAATACAATCCTATTTGTGGCACAAACAGCAGATGCCACTACTTCCAAACACTCCACATCCATTTAGTGCCTTGTTCTTCAGACACACACAAAGAAACCCTGTTTTACAAACTGCTTAGATATTTGATTAAGTTGTGTCATGAATTTTGCTGTAACGAGAAGGGTGATTTAAAATCATTAGTCCCGAAATTTAGGCCTTGGTGTACTTTGAAGTCAAGGGGAACAATTTGTCAGCCCGTTGATCTTTTGCTTCTAACGCTACTTAACCAATCAATCTACTGTCAACGCAGCAGAGACAAATGGGAGGCATTTTACTATGTAGAAAATGGTACATGAAGATAAATCCAGCATCCTGCTTCATTTCATCTGCAGTTATCTTTGCAGTAATTGCTTTGGAGCACTCAAGGAGGTGTTCTTTGCACGTGGGGACTGCTGGAAGCCTTTATCTACACTCACTTGTAGCTGCTTGCTGCAAACCTTGCTTTGCTCCAATTTTGGGTACAGAGGACCATCATCTCCTACTTTAAATGCAAACTTGGCAAGGAGCAAAGTTTTGGATTCTTGACTAGTTAGTTTACTGCACAATCATTTCACATATTTTTGAAATTTCCTGACATGTTTGCAAAGTAAAGCTTTTCCTCCGTGAGTTCATTTGATTTCTGTTATGAACAACACGATGAAGTTGGATTTGGAATAAAATTTCTCAATGAATAGATATGGGTAATCCAGCTGTCCCAGTTACCTACTGCTCCATAAAAATAAAATAAACAAAAATAAATAAAAACTGCCCACATAATAATTGGCTTATAATCAAAGCCATGGTATTATATTTCATAATTTTGTTTCTCAGCAATAGAAACTGAATAGTGATAGCAAAGGTTATGTAATGGTATTTACATACCATTAGTGATGAACTGTAGGGTCTAATATACCTTCACCTACACGACTGGCTCAGATGGTATTGTCAACAACCAGAGCCCATATGCAAACCTTCCCAAGAAGAAATATCAGAGTCAGACTTACATGGTGGCTCAGCACTTTAGTCAGACAAGTGATGGTCAGGGGAAAAGAGAGGTGAGTGGTCGGATAGCTATTATTCTGTTTATCTACATGGGGGACCTGTATTTGCTTAAGTCTCAGAAATTATGATTTAGAACATCAACAAATCATTTCACACCTTAAAAGAAATTAGAAATGTCTTTAAAGAAATTTGATCATAGTTTGCTTTTCCCTTTGGTACCCCTTTCCCTCATTTACAGACTGAGAGAGAACTTTGGAAAATAACTGGTTTTCAAATGGCTCCACAACATTAGAAAATAGTTAGCATGATTTTTATTGATATAGTGAAGGCAATATATATTTTGAAAGTGTTAGTTCCACTTTGATCTTAGAAAAACCATCTGTCTGTCCATCATCCTAGACTGGGGAGTATACTACACTAGGCTTAGAGGTTGAATGACTGGATTTGATTCTTATTAGCAAGTGTGGTCAAGTGGCAAAAGTCTGCTAGTTTTTTCCACTTGTTCCAATAATGAAAATCTTCCTTAGTCTTGGATTATTTACCTATAAAGAAGTTAAATAATATATTGGTTAAGTGTGGGAATTAGTTACATGGGGAAGAAAAGCTTTTGATATTTGAATTAGCATGTATTATTATTATTTTGTCCTTGGGATATTTTCTTATCTCTATTGCCTCCTAGCCGACGACTATGCTTAAAGGACATGCTAGAGATCTGCTGTAGAAAAAAACTTATAGCAGCACTTAATTATTTATTCAGTCCAAATATGCCAATGTTTATTGGTACCTACCATGAACCAGACACCAGGCCAGGTGCTGGGATAGAGTGCTAAGATGAATGTGAAATCTTTCTGCATCATCTATCTACTATCTATCATCTACCTACCTACTTTCCTACCTAATGGGCTCACCTTTATTGTAAAAGAAGAAAGAATAACTGAATCAGAAACTAAACTTAGTCTGACCTTGGGGAATTGGGAAAATTTTTCCAGAGAAAGATCCCTGCACACCTATGGAAAACAAGGGAGGGAAATTTTATTTCTCCTGGAATAGGTTCAATGCAGGATTTCACCCTGTCAGCACAATAGCTTTGTTATTGGAACACTTTTCCTAGTAACATTGTTTTTGGTTTTCATAAGCTCTTTGGTCTTCTCCAAACCTCTGGAATTATGTAGTAATTACTCATATTTTTAAATGCCTATGAAATTTCCTCTTTCATCATGACATTCACTCTAGTCCTATGTTTAAAGTGAGGCAAATGTCAAAATTACATGATGTCTTAAATGATAAAGAGAAGCTCATGATAGCCTCCAGAATATTGCCTCAATTCCTTGTGAGCCCTTGGGCCTTTAAAATTCACTGAAATCTTTTCTCCTTACTTCCGTTGTGTCCACCAGGAAAAGCACCCCTTCCTCTGCTTTAAAATGGCATCCCCACCTCTGGAAAAGTTAACACAGCAATAATTTCCATGACTATTATTTATGGAGGAATTACTTCACTTGCCTTGCTCTCAGGATTACTCTAATCAATATAATATGCAAAGGACAGCTCTCTGTCATAGTACCTCTTGTCGTGATGCTTTCTTTATATAAGCCCGCATCCGGTTTTATACTCTTGCTTTTGTACACAATAATTCACACAAAGCAGGCAGTCCACACAAACAAACCTTTCATCAAGCAACTATTAGGCACTCCATGTAGATGAGAGAGAAAGAGAACAAATGAAACACAATCTCAAGAAACTTCTGTTGTTTGTTTGAGTTTGCGAGGATTTTTATTTCTGTTTTTTTTTTTTTTAGAGGAATTTAAATGAGTAAAATTAGAACTGCATTTTCATAGTTGGTTAGTACGGCACCTTTGGAGAGTTTACAGAGCTATTTTCCAATCTCTGAAGTGAGGGTTACAATGGATAGAACAGCAATTATGTTTTAAATGACAAAAGTGAGGCAAAGGTTTACCCCTCAAGTTTCCTTGTGATTAAAAGCATCTGGAATCTTACACAAAGGGATTATGATTCAAAAGAGGAGGACCTGTGGCTCTGCATTTACTACAGACTCTCAGGTGCTAGTGGATCATGGATAACAGCTTGATTAGCAAAGTTATAAAGCATCTAATATTAATACTCGCTCAAAAATGTTGGTGCATCACTTTTCCTCCCTTCATTTTCCCACTAGAAAATTCCAATAGACAGGAATGGATGTATATTTGCTCCCAAATTTCCTGTTTAATGTCTCTCCATTGTGCTCTGCATTTAAATGTTTGAGGCTCCTGCACTTTGTTTAACTCTCCTTGACAATCAGTGATTTGTGATACTGCTCTTTCCTGAGCATGTTTATAAAATGATGACCTTGAAGTTGAAGACTCTGCTGCCCAGAACATAGAGAGCAGATTTTTGTATGGAAGAATTATGAATGGGCTTTTTTTTCCTCCCCTCTTCTTTATATTCTAATAGAGTCAAGATCCCCAGTTGCTATTTTAATGTTTCTTAGGAAGCTGTAGGTAAGAATTTCCTATTTTTTTTTTTAATGCTCATTAGTCTTCTAGGTGAATCAGATTTCCTGCTATAACACTATGAGGTTGCTCAATAGACCCTCTTGGCTCCTGGTGGAGTCTTTGAATGACTTTATTATAACAAAGTTGACTTGGAGCCAGAAGAGGCAGACCTCCAATATTGGACTTTCTTTAGAGTTTTATGGGTTTTTCTCAGAAGTTTAATGCCACTTTAATGAAGTTTTATAGCTATTAGTACCCCAGCACTCTAGCTTCTCTAAGAAATATGTAACTAAACAATAACATGAAATAGGTAAATTTATGATTAAGTTGCACTAAAAACTAACGCCACTTGGCTATAGTTCATAATTTCCAAACACTCATCATTTAGAATGATTGGTAACTTCAGCCTTGTAACTCTTTCAAGGAGAAAGGCTATGAACTTAAATCACTACATTAAGCTGACAGGGAGGCTCATATTTTCTGAGCTAAAGATATATTTTTATGGCCACACAGTGGACTCTGTTTATCACTCATCATAAACCAATGGAAACCATTTTTGTTTTAAATTAGGTGCTCAGAATTTTGTCCTGTAATCTGTTTCTTTATTTCCCCTTTCACTTTTGTTGGTCCATTTTCAACAACTCCCAATTGCCTACCATTTCCAGAAAATGGCTCATATTTTATATCTCAGCTTCTTTGAAGGTATTTCATCCCTAGTTGAGGTCACCTTAATTTACACCTTAAATTACAGTTCCAAAGCCAACTTCTGTGCGGCTGATATTGAGTAATCCTGCTAAAGAGTCCAATTTTAAAATAAGGAATGGTCTTATCCTAAAACGCCAGGCATAGGAAACACTTGCATTTTGCATATCTCTCTCCTACTCCTACTTACTTAATTAAATTTCTCCCCCTCCTTTGTGCCACTCACTCAATCATACTCCATTTTACTGCCTACTCTTATTCCAGAGGCTTCATACAGGCCAGAAGTACATCACTTTTCTTAAGACTAGACAACGGCCATAGATCTTAGGAAAGTAAAATGAAGGTGGGATTTGAGGCTTAATGGTTTTTAAGCCATCTCAATTAGATTCATTAAAACAGAAGATCTTGTCAAATTAAACCTCTCCCTCTCTTCCCCACACCCTCCTCTCCCCCTCAACCTTCTCCCTGCTTACTAGGACCCACAGTGTGTCTCCTAGTTTTACACATTCAGATGAGTTGAAAGGCACTACACTCTCTTCAATTGAGTCCGGGAGAGGGATGAGGAAAGAACCTAAAAGATATGATGAGCATAGAAGTCTCCTTGATGTAAAATGCTACACTTTAATTCACATGGGATTTTTAAAATGTGCATGGCAATCTACACTCAGAAAAAAAAATAAAAGAATAAACATAGGATGATCCATTATGCTTAAAATGATTTTTTTTTCCATAATTTCTAGGACTATTAAAAGAATCCTTGGACAAACATCACACATAAATGAATAAAGAAACTGAGATTCCTGCTAATGGGAGATAACAGTGCATATTTCGCTCTTGAAATATAGATTTGACTCATCTTTGTTTTCTCACTGGGCTCAGTCTTACCTTTCTTTAGCTCTTATTTGTTGGCATGCTTGTCTTACCTGTCTGAACTCTTCCATGCTGAAGGTATCTGTTAGTCACACGTAACACTGGAGAATTAGAGAATTAGAGATCTGATGATTCCACATCGAGATAAGGATCTATATCAGATTTTCAAAGACTTAACCCAAAGACTATATTAATAACTTAGACTAATTATATGCCCAAAATGACAATTGTTGGCATGTTGGATTAGTTAAAATATATTATTAGAATTGATGTCATGTTTCTTTTTACATTGCTAGGAGTATTTAGATTATATATACGGGTCTCAGTGGCAGCTTGCCTTGTATTTCTATCAAAAAACACTAGACCATAAGCAGCTGAAAAGCTGGAACTGGATCTAATTTCTTTCTGTAGAAGAGATTAGTAGATTAGTAGTTCTGAAGGCATTTAATGATTCTGGAGAAAAATTAATGGATATACTTATCAATGGGTTTATTATACATTCCATTTTGAATTCCACTTCCAAATAGAGCTATATGCCTCATAATTCATTATGTAGATGGTGCTATTTTCTACATGCTCACTCAGAGATTCCCAACTTCTGGCCTCTGGTATTCCTAGATGTGTTGCCACAAGATTGATTCTGTCGTCCCTCAGGGCTGTTGAATGGGACCTGGGGATTTGGGGGTCCCAAGTCCATTGCCTTCCACCAAAAACAGTCTCATCCACTTCAACCAGGGCATTGTACAAATATTATCATGCTGTTGGTTCATGGCATGGGAATGACTGGGAAATATTGCCTAGGTTTTATATAATGGAACTGAACTTCTGCTATGTTTTGAAGATTCAACACAAAAAATCAATTTAGGCATGAACTTTGAATATTTTTTTGTTGCTTTATTTCTTTTTTTTATTCCTTTAAGCTATGAAATTTGGTAGATAGGAGTCTAACGGTAACTTGAGAGTTTTATAAGATGAGGATCATTTAAAATTGGTGTAATTCTTTCTTTCCAAACTCTTTGAATGTGGTAGTTACAAATAGCATTATTTCTCTGGAGTGCTTAATTCTGCTGGTTTGATTAAACACATCCTAGTTAACAGAGATTCAGTTTACTGTGCACTAGGAGACACTGCAGTATTTAGAAGTTTTGACGTAATTCTTATGCCAGCCTGATGGGATAAATGTTATTAAACTTATTATACAGTAGAGGAAATTAAGATTTGAATAACTTTTTCAAACTCATAGAGCTGTTTACTGTTAAAGATTTGGCTTTGAATCTTAGCCTGTTTGTATCCAAAACCTTTACTATGTTTTGAAAATGTGTTTCTTGGGGAGAAACAAGCCAACTAAAAGAAAATTAATAACTCATATAATTAATTGAGATACAAATTTGATGATGTGCTTCTTGTATATTTCCTCCTATTCTATCTGTTGGCCTTGGGAGATTTTGCAAGATAGAAAACAGATGTTGTGATCTGAAGTCTGTTAGTAAACTCTGCAAAGAAAATACTGTTTGTATTCACTTATTTATTTATTTAACTTATGTACATTCTGGGCATTGACCCTAGAGCCTCATGCATGCTAAGGACATGCTCTATCTCTGAGCCCCAGATCCATATTTTATGCTAAAATTGAAAGGAGACAAGTCTGGCCCCTGACACACGGATCATGAGCATGCTTAGGATTCTCTTGCCTCACAGTTGGTACGAAGGCAGCAGAATATTGTATAAAAGAAAACTTACAATTGGCAGGGGGTGGTGTGGAAAGAACATGAAGTAGATACCATTGCCCATGAAACCGTCTCTAATGATATCACTAGGAATGGAGATGATAAAACTGAGACAAAAGTAATCCCTATATTCCTACTATCATGACTATGGGTGCCATGTTGTAAAACAGATCTCTTGAACTTACTCCCACCCAACTCAAAATTTGACATTATTTAACCAATACCTCCCCAATCTCCCCTCCCTCTACGCCAAGCCCCTGGAAACCACCATTCTACTTTCTACCTTTATAAGTCCAACTTTTAAAAATTCCCCACATAAGGGAGGTAGAATCAACTTAGTGTGATCTCATGCACAATGGAATACTATTCAACTTTAAAAAAAAGAAGAAGAAAAGTTTTGTCATTTCTAGCAAACTGAGTAAACCTGGAGGATAGTCTATTAAGAGAAGTAAGCCATTTGCCTTTTGTACTGCTAAAAAGCCCATCTAAGAGAAGTCTGGGAGGATGGCATTGAGTCTCAACATTAGGCAAAGTTTCCAGTAGCTGTTCTTCCAGCCAGTAGCCTCCAGAGCTGGGGAAATCCTTCTCCAGTTGCCTTTCTTGCAGAATCCTGGGACATGACTGCTATATCTCTTAAAGAGCAATCTTCACTGTTTGGAAGGCATTCCCCAATAGAGGCAATAGATTTTCTTTCTCAGGAAATTCAGTCTTTTCAAGACATCAACATCTCTCTTTGTGCCCTATCTTACCCCAAGTACTTTACAGTGTTTAGAAAACTTCATCAACATGAGTGGCAGAAAACTTGATAATGGACAAGAGCTGGTGGGGGCCACCTCTTTTGAAATGTCAGGTTTGAGGAAGCTGCATTTACATTTCTTTAGCCTCCCTGCTTTCAAAAGATTTTCATCTTCCACAGCAAAGGCATGAAAGCAAAGGTTATTTTAGTACCCTTCCAAAATTGCAGGTTAGTGTTGCAATACCCATGCAGCCTTTCCAAACTGTGTTGAGAGTCACCTGTAAAGCAGCTGTTGGTAACATTGTTCATGCTTGGACGTGTAAATATGGAGTCCAGTAACAAGTGAACAGCAGCACAAAGGTGTGGTTTAATTAGTTCATGAATGCTACCTTTACTATGTCATAACATAAAGCACAGGTAAAATTCCAGACCAGAAGAACAAGTTTGGATCCCTCTTCTGTTACTTAACTCAGTTGCAGTGGAGGAAGCCCTTCAACCTCTCTAAGGATATTTTATGGTGGGTATAAAGGAGAAAATAAAGCATTGTTTTAGTCAAGAATTAATTAATGATTAATTAATAATAATTAATTAATTAATAATTATAATTAATTAAGTAATGGAATGAATGTACAAATGTTACTTGGATATATTAAGAACTGCAAAAACCTTAACATTCTCCCATTCCCCAATTCCTTTTTTCTCTCCTTAATTGGGACCCTTTCTGCAGAGAAACATCCTGAGAAAAACTAGTTCACCTCAGCATGTTTAGACCAAAGTATGATTAAGTACTATGCTCTGGCTGGATATTGTGATTTAATACTTAGCTTCTCAAAGTGTGGGGTTTGGATGAGTGGTGTTGGAACTTATTATAGACCCTCAAGTTTCACTCTAGACCTGTTTCACCAAAGCTGACATTCAAACAGGCTCCCACGTGATCCCTGTGCCTATCAACACTGGGTAACGGAAAGAGCAATAATTTCAGAGTCAGAATATTGGGCATCTAATTTGCTTTTTATGCAAATGACTAGAGACTGAATTCTAGAATCTCTAAACTTAAAGACTGTATGTTAAAGCAGGGATGTTTCATCTGCTATCTCGGGAAAGGTCAGATATGATCTGAAAGAATAAAAGCAAACTTTGGCCTTAACTGTGGATTACAAATAATGTGCACATGATGCTTTTAGAATGTAAATGCATTTAGATGAAACTGCCTAAAGTAAACCAAAATCTCTTCCTCAATACCACTAATTCTCAGAGGCTGTGTCACCCAAGCAAAGACAGAGAGAGAAAGCAGCAGACCTTACAACTGTGGACACTTCTGTACCATTTATCACTTGGCGAATGTGTTTTTTTTTCTATTTTCCTACACAAAAGCATTTGCAATTCTGTGAAGCTGCCCTTTATCCAACACTGCAAGGGCAGGGAGGTAGAATAAAGGGCATTGAGTCTCCTTGGTGCATAAGACCCTGGCTTGCATCCGTAATTGAGTCATTTAATTGGGACCTATTTGCAAACAGCACTGTTGTTTGGGGAAGGGTGTTATTGTAGAGGACACTTTTGAAAACGGGTCCCTGGAGGGCAGACTTTTATCATCTTAGAAGCTGAGACGTTATTTGGCTTCTCATCTTTCCTTATTCAATTTACTTTCATTCTTCATTCTTTCAGGGTTTTACATTATATATTTCCCTCTGTGGTCAAAATAGCTGCACTCCTAATTTGAAGATGTTTCATCATTAAAAATTATATTAAATCATCAACCATCCTCAGGGAGGACTGAATTTCCACTTCTTGCTTCAGTCAGCATGGTTGAGGTTCGGTCTTTCCATAAACTTGGAATCTATTTAAAGCTATTTCCATAAACCTGGAGTCATCTGATACCTTTTCATAGTCTTCCTAACCAACTAACTACCTGTTTTTAAGAGCCAATAAAATTGACCTGATTTCGGCTAAAAGAGAGAAACACACTTTAAATTCCACAGAACCAAGAAATTATAGAAACAGAGTTTATAGAGTGAAAGGAATAAAATGGCAAACTGAAAATATATTGGAGTGCGTTAGATTATTGATGTTGGGTTTTGGAAAGGAATTTTGGGGAGAGGATGAGAACAGCCATTCTCCCAGGGGAAACTGCATGGATGCTTTCAGGCCAAATCCACCTGTGAGTCCCTTTAGCTCTTTTGTCCCAAAGGGAAACATTTTTATTATTGCTAATGTTATTTTGCTGTTTATAAAATAACACATACCTAAGTAAAGCAAACTGAAAAAACACCTAAGCACCCAGAAAGAAAAAAAAAATTCTCTCTAATTAGAAGCAATTTTTTTTTTAATCTCTAACCTGTTTCTCTTATATATCTACAACCTGGAAAAGTTGTACCCTCTGCTAGTTACCAATTTCCCTTTATGAAATTAAATTGAACAAATTCGTGAGAAATATTGTTACACCTATGTTTTCACTGTGTTACCAAAAATTCTCCCTGTCTTATTTATACCCTGGGGAGAGGAAAAATCCTGTGTCCTGCTCTCTCTCTGGACTCAATTGTTGTAGTTGGTTCTCCATACAGTCAAGTGTTGGATATGTGATCAAGAAGATGTCATAACAAAGAGAAATGGGGATTGCCTTTAAATGAGGCAGTTAAGGAAGTTTATCTTGCAGAGAATACATATTAATTGAGACCTGAAAGATGGTACAGAATTCTCCCCTGAGACGCAGACTATGGACAATCCCACCAGGGAACATTACTATTAAGCATTGACAGGTCTACGCTGAGCAAGCACAGCAATCCTGTCACCTACATTTCATAGATGATGAAATTAAGAACACTATAGTCAATGAACTTGGGCATAGTCCTCCTAAATAAGAATCCGACAAATTACTTTACGATCTTTTCTTTTGCAAAAATAACGGTAACAATTATCTCAAGACAACATCAAAGGCAGCCATTGTGTATATATACCACATTTTTTTTTATCTATTCATCCACTGAAGGACATCTAGGTTGGCTCCACAGTTTAGCTATTGTGAATTGTGCTGCTATAAACATTGATGTGGCTGTGTCCCTGTAGTATGCTGTTTTTAAGTCCTTTGGGTATAGTCCGAGGAGAGGGATAGCTGGGTCAAATGGTGTTTCCATTCCCATATTTCCAAGGAATCTCCATACTGATTCCATATTGGCTGAACCAATTTGCAGTCCCACCAGCAGTGTATGAGTGTACCTTTTTCGCTACATCCTCACCAACACTTATTGTTGTTTGTCTTCATAAGAGCTGCCATTCGGACTGGAGTGAGATGATATCTTAGAGTAATTTTGATTTGCATTTCTCTGATTGCTAGAGATGATGAGCATTTTTTCATATATTTGTTGATTCGTCTTCTGAGAAGTGTCTGTTCAGGTTCTTGGCCCATTTGTTTATTGGATTATTTGTTTTTTCAGTGCTTAGCTTTTTGAGTTCTTTATATTCCCTAGATATTAGTGCTCTATCTGATGTGTGAGGGGTAAAATTTTGCTTGCAGGATGTAGGCTCTCTGCTTACCTCACAGAGTGTTTCTTTTGCTGATAAAAAAAAAAAAAAACTTTTTAGTTTGAATCCATCTCACTTATTGATTCTTGGTTTTAATTCTTGAGCTATAGGAGTCTTATTAAGGAAGTTGAGGCATAATCCCATATGATAAAGAGTAGGACCTACTTTTTCTTCTATTAGACACAGAGTCTCTGACTTAATTCCTAGGTCCTTGATCCATTTTGGGTTAAGTTTTGTGCTTGGTGAGAGATATGGGTTTAATTTCATTTTGTTGCATATGGATTTCCAGTTTTCCCAGCACCATTTGTTGAAAATGATATCTTTTCTCCAGGGCATGTTTTTGGCACCTTTGTCTAATATAAGATAATTGTAATTTTGTGGATTAATCTCTGTGTCCTCTATTCTGTACCAATTGTCTACCAGTCCGTTTTGGTGCCAATACCATGCTGTTTTTGTTACTATTGCTCTGTAGTATAGTTTAATGTCTGGTATAGCGATGCCACCTGCTTCACTCTTTCTGCTAAGGATTGCTTTAGCTATTCTGGTTCTTTTATTTTTCCAGATGAATTTCATGATTGCTTTTTTTCTAAGAGGAATGCCATTGGGATTTTGATCAGAATTGCATTAAATCTGTATAGTGATTTTGGTGGTATGGTCATGTTGATAATATTAATTCTGCCTATCCAAGAGAAAAGTAGATCTTTCCATTTTCTAAGGTCTTCTTTGATTTCTCTCTTTAGGATTCTGTAGTTTTCATTGTATAGATCTTTCACCTCTTTCATTAAGTTGATTCCCAAGTATCTTATTTTTTTTTTTTTTGAGGTTATTGTGAATAGGGTAGTTTTCCTCATTTCCTTCTCAGAAGCTTCGTCACTGAAATACAAAACTGCCTTTGATTTATGGATGTTGATTTTATATCCTGCTACTTTGCTGAATTCATTTACTAGTTCTAGAAGTTTTCTGGTAGAGTTTTTATTTTTGCATCTTCTAGGTACAGAATCATACTGTCAGCAAATAGTGTTAATTTAAGTTCTTCTTTTCCTATACATATCTCTTTGATTTCTTTCATCTGTGTCTTTTGTGATTTTGTACATTCGGTGTCCTGTAGGCTTCTTGAATTTGGATTTCCAATTCATTATAAATGTTTGGAAAATTTTCTGATATTATTTCATTGAATAGATTTTTCATTCCTTTGGTTTAGACCTCTATGCCTTACTCTATCCCAATAACTCTTAAATTTGGTCTTTTTATGCTATCTCATATTTCTTGAATGTTCTGCTCATGGTTTCTTATCATTTTCACTGTGTGGTCTGTTCTTTTCAAGATGATTTATTTGATCTTCATTGTCTAATGTCATATCTTCTAAGTGGTCTACTCTGTTGGTGATACTTTCATTTGAGTGTTTATTTGGTTTATTATTTCATTCATTTCAAGGATTCCTGTTTGTTTGTTTGTTTATTTTGTATAACTTCTATCTCCTTGTTGACGTGATCTTTTGCTTCTTGGATTTGTTTATGTAGCTCATTGACGAAGTGATATTTCACTGCCTGTATTTGTTTTCCTATGTCTTCTTTGATATCCTAAAACATTTTAACCATGTATATCCTGAAATCTTTCTCGGTCATTTTTTTCTGCTTAGCTTCCAGTGCTTCTAATGTGTTGTGTTGATTTGTTTGTGGAACTTTCTTCCCTTGTCTTTTCATGTTGCTCATGTGTCTTCCTTTCCAGATCTGTGGATCTGGTGTGTTATTGTTTTTACCCTATATATTTGTAGTGCTCTTGTAGGGTTCCAAGATCTCTCTTTGTGGGGAAGGACAATGTTAACAGATCCCAATATCGACAATACATCACCTATGAACAAATTGTTGTTATTAAGACATTTATAGTTTAGTCTCAATGTCCAGAAATGTTGGATTCAATTGTCATTTAAAATATAATTAGTAGTTTCATGAAAAGGTTTACAGTTTCTGGCGGTGGACAATGAAGTGGGGGTCAGGCTTAGGACAATATGTTGAGGGGAGAAGATGTGAGGGTATATAGTTAATATCTTAGGAAATGTGAAGGAGAAATCTAGCGAAGAGGGTTAGTAGCAGGAGAATAGACAGGAGGTAATTTGGCATAGACAATTATGTGGGAAGAGAGTAGAATACATAAAACAAACACATATGTTTTTAGAAAAATACAGGATGTTAAAATAGTATAATTTGGAGGGTTAAGGAAGAAGAAAGAGAAAAAAATGGAAAGAAATAAAGAAAAAAGAATAAATAGAAAAAAGAAGAAGAAGAGGAAAAAATAGGGCTTATGCAATTCCTTTATATTATATTATTCAGGTGACTAAGTCTTCAAAAAACTTCTTGGTTTTACATATGATGGGGATGTGAGGGCCAGAGGATGGAAGGGAAAAAGAGAAGGAAGAAGAGAAAAAAATACTGTTAGAGATTTGTTTCTTTCTCTTCTCATCTAGTTGGTGGGGTTTTCTCATTCAGTAGGTGTCTCTGCTCTCAGGATGGTATAGGTAACCAGGGTGTGAAGACCTAGTGTGGAGCATCTGGAAGGGGGGAGTGCTGCCCACCAATCCCAGCAGGGAAATACCATCTCATGGGTCTTTTTTTGTGACCACTCTTCTGACTTGAGCCCCTGGTATCATCTCCCTCTCTTGCCTGGGTATTTCCCAAATCATGATCTCTCTGCTTTGCTCCAGACTTTAGTCCCCTCTCTTATTTATCAGGTCCCAACTGCAGGACCTCTCACCCCCAGGTTCACACCAGGCAGTTGGCACCCTGTTCATACTGTACTCCTGTCCAGCTGAGAGCTGATCTTGTGTTGGGTGGCCACTGTGCTGAGTTAATGCTGTTGGGGAAGGGGAGAGAATTGGAAATCAGGTACCTGCTCAAATAGCGATCTGATCTGATGGCCACGCTCACCACAAAATGGCAAGGAAGGTTTTCCAAGATGGAGTCTGCTTCCAGTGCCGGGGCATCTGGTGATGTGGAGGGAGCTGGGTGATGGCCTTGTGCTGTGGGTAGGTAGCAGCCCAGTGACCTGCGTGGAAGCGGCACAGTCTGGAGTTCTGCAGAGGTGCTGGGAGGTGTTTATGCTAAGCCGCTTGTGAGCTCTGCGTGGGCTACACCTGGGGGCTTTGGGTCCAGAGTCTGGAGACTTACTGGAGCCCAGAGGCTCTGATTTCTGCTTGGGTGATGGCAGAGCTAGTGATTTCTGCCATAATTCACGGGCCCCTGGAGATCCGATCTGGGAACTGCCCCTAATATGGCGACAATGTTGAGCCAAGATGGCGCAGTCTGCTCTCAGCGCCCAGGTGTCTGGTGAGGTGGGGGAGCCTGGCGAATGGCGCTGTGCTGTGGGTAGGTAGCCGCTGAGTGTCCTGTGTGGGAGTGGAGCGAAGTCTTGGCGGCCTGCAGATGTGTTGATAGGTGATTCTGCTAAGGTGCTCGCGGAGTCTTACTTGAACTGGAACTTCGGACTTTGGGTCCTGCTTGAACACCGAGTCCCAGAGCCCTGCGCAGGTCACAGCGCTGGTGATTTCTGCAGAGAGCAGCTGTATGGGGTCCTCTAACACTCTCAGAGATGCAGTATTCCAACTAGGGGAGATCTGGATCACAGAGCAACACAGAATGCTGCCTCCCTCTGGTCCGCCATCTTGAAACTCCGACAATGGAATCTTTTAAGCAGAAGAATAACAATGCAATTTGTGTTTTATTAAGATCCCTCTGTTCTCTGTGTGCAGATGAAGGAAGAATCAAAACAGGGTAATAAGAGATGATGATGCCACTGACTATTCCAAACAGGAGTTGATGGAGCTTAAACTTAGGTGATGAAAATAGAAATGGATGTTTGGTAAAATCCAAGATATATTTTAAAAGTAGAATTAACAGTTTCTTCAGAAGATAAGCCATAGGCCAGGCCAAGGAGGTCGATGCTTAATGAGTCTTTTTAAATGACTTTTCAATTCAACTGAAACCACCTCATTTTAAGCATAGATATTTCAAAGTAATGTTGTTCTTGTTTCTGTTAAAATATATAAATTATGCATTTTAATAGCTTTATTATACATTTCTATGATTATTGAGCAGTATATCAATTAAGTATTTTGAACTTAAATGCATTTCCTCTCATGAATTCCTTAATTTCTGTTGGAAATTTGATTCTTTTTTCTTCATCAATTGGTTTTAGTTAGTTTCTCATCACTATAAAAATTATATTAATAAGCATGTCAGTTACATTCATTGCCTATTTTTTCCTTGCTTTGTGCTTTTAGTTTTTACCTTATTTTCACATATGTTAATGTTTAAAATTTTACAATGCTTACCTCCTTGCTTTCTTTCTGATTTTCTGTCTTGAGATTTGTGGTTCTCCTAACATCTGACTTATCTCATTTAATTTTTTTTGTATGCATGTGTGTGTGTGGGTGTATTTAATGAATCTTAATCAATGGTTTGTTTTGGCATATGGTATAAAGTATGAGTATTAATTAATTCTTATTCCTGAATTGCTAATTAGTTTTCCCAGCATCATTTGTTAAATGATCACTCTCTTCCCCAATTAGAATGAAATTCTAATCCATCATATATTAAGTTCCCCATGTGTCATCAAATATTTTCCTCGGACTTCTATTCCTTTGATCCAGTATATTAGTGTGTGTTGAAGGGGAAAATGTATCACTACTTTCCTGTGAGTGTGTGAGTGAGTGTGTGTGTGTGTGTGTGTCCCCTTTATCTTTGTTGCTCTCAGTAAAGACTGCTACTAGGTATTTCTTTATAAAAATGATATTTGCTCTATATGCATTCATCCAGGAATATAAGCCTTATATTTTTGGTTATTATGTAGTGAGGTATGTGAGTATTTAAGTATATATATATATATATATATATATATATATATATATATATATATATATATATATTACATTAAAGATTGAAGATTTTAAACTCTATGGGGATCCACTAGTTTTTCTCCCATTGAATCCCAAGCACTCTGCATAGAATATGGCACCTGTTAAATGTTTAATAATATTTTATAAACAAATACTTTTTAATCAACTACATAGACAACATCTCAAAATTAAACTGAGACAATAATCTTTATAATATTGGTTTCTTTTACAGAAACTTATACTGTTTGTATTTTACTCGACCCTTCTTTTAAATATTTTATTTGGAAATGCTGCTCACAAATGCTTTGTGGTATTTTCCTGATAAAAGTATTTTGTCTTTGGTATCGAACATGGAATTTAGTTTAAATGGAATGTAGCAGTATACTAAATACATACATGATAGTCAGACCCATTTCATACTTTTTAAAAGAGGTCTAATGTTGATGTTATTCAGTAGTTTCAATATAATTATTTGGACAATGCCCAAATAATCTATATGTCAACATCTTTCATTCTTTCATAATCTGTTTACACTTTTTCTTTCTTTCTTTTATAATCTGTTTACACTTTTTCTTTCTTTCATACTCTGTTTAAAATGTTTGTGTCATATTCTATAATACTTATGTAATTTTAAAATTGTGTTAATAGGTACATATTATTTTTCCTTAGTGGAAATGAAGGAAAATTTTATTTTTTTAATTTCAGAAATACTTGCTGAGTGTCCATCATGGAGACATAGACAATAAAACATACTGAAGGGTGTTGAAAATTAAGCATAGAGAAGAGACATATTACTACTCAGCTCTGCAAGCAAAGTTGACCACATTGCTACTTCCAGGTGAACTGAACGAGAGTGATTGCAGTACATTCAATAAAGTTTAAGGAGGTGGTTTTGAACCATGACTGCAAAAGAGAATTACTGAGTATCCTCTCTAGCATTCAGATTGATTCATTTGGAGATGGGTCCATGCACAGGTATGTTCTTCAAGCTCCCCAGGTGTTGAGAATGGTCAGAGTGGAATTCCATGCTGCAACTGAATATGCTGTGCATGTAGAGGTATGTAAGAAACACAAGCATCCTGGGGAAACTCAGGCCCTTCATTGGGCAAGACCACATTTTAAATCCCTAACGTGCATACAATATTAATAACCCCACAGTTATCATGTAACATCACTATTATATTTGTGAAAATAATATATTAATTTTGTCTTCCCTGCTAGATTCTAAGCACCATACAGGTGAAGATTCACGTTTAATTTTACTCTGCATTCTACACTAGTTTCATAAACATATATATTTTAATTATCTCACATGGCTCTTGTTCCAAAGAACTCATTTCTACAAAATGCTGTAAAATAAGCTATTTCCAGAATTGGTATCCCTCATTTACTTCTTTTGGTCCTTTATTCAAGGGAGCTGTTCTGGTTCTTAGAGAAGGAAATAAGCAAGTAAACCCCACTCATATTTGAAATTGAACTTTATCATATAGCTGATGAATGCATAGTTGTAACTAAACAGTTTAAGATTCCCAAAATAATTGATTGCTTTTCTACTTTGTGATATACCAAAAAAAAAAATCCATTAGGTGTCAGGCACCGTGGAAAGTGCAAGGTATCAAATCTAAGTTAATAAACCTTTGTGTATCTGTGGTGTGTAAGAAGTGGTGCAGCTTCTAGAGAAATGCTTCCAGAATAAATAGTGTATAGTGGGCCTTGACTTTCTGCAGACTGTAAAAGTGTGGGAAGCTGACATTCTTTTGCAAAGGGCTACCACAGGTGTTGTCAAAAGGAACCATTTCTTATCCCTTCAATCTCTTCTGTTGTTTTTCTTTATCGTCTTTTGAATATCGGGCCACTGTGTTGTAATTTTCCAAGATACTACTCATTTTAGTCATTTTTTTTTGTCTCTGTGACCAAAAGAGCAGACAAGAACTGGAGGGAAGGAAAAGTATATTTTGGCACACAGTTTCAGAGGTCTTAGTCTATAGACAACCTACTTCATTGATCTGGGCCAGAGGGCATGTGGAACCTCAGGGCAGAAGGGCCTGGTAGATGAAAGGAGTTCAGGACACTGCACCAGGAAACAGAGAGACTGCCCCATTCACCAGGAACAAAATAAATACCCAAAGGCACAATGTCAGTGACCTACCACCTCCTTCAGCTCCACCCTACCTGTCTATAGTTATCAACTAGTTAATTCATTCAAGTGGATTAATCCACTGATTAGTTTTCAACTCTCATAATCTAATTGTCTCACCTCTGAAACTTGTTGCATTGTCTCACACAAGAGACACCTCACATCTGAACCATAAAATTATCCCTTAAAATGGAATTCTCAGGGCACGATTTCCCTGTTTTCTTTTATTTCCTCACCTTACTCCTACCTTTATTTTCTCTCCTCTGATAACTGCATTCATTTCTCTGAATTAGCACAAATATGCTAATGTTTCTCAAATCCTTTCATTATATGCTTAACGAATCTTTATGGTTCATAAACTCATGTCAAGCATTTATTGAATCTATTACTTACCAATAAGCCTGATGCACAATAGATTCATAATGTTTTATAAGAAGTGAATTTATTACATGGTCATGTGCTGGAATTTTCTTAATGTCAGAACTGTGTACTAGATTTTTAAATTTTTAAAAAGTGGGTCTCTGTCACCCTTCCAAATGGTGGGGGAAATGGATGTCAACAGAAAATTTGAATAGCTATGATGATTTCAAAGAAAAGATTTTTTAGGTCTAACTGCCTTGTAGAAAATGGCAAGATTCCCTTTTTTGTTTTTAAACTGAAGAGTATTCATACACACACACACACACACACACACACACACACACACACATTTTATTTTCCCTATGTAGGCATCCATTGATATACAGTTAGGTTGATCCCATCACCTGGCTATTGTGAATAGTGCTGTAATGATACATGTGCCAATGTCCCTTTGACAGCTTACTGCAAATCCTTGGGATATACATTAAGTGGGATTCTCACATTACATGATATCACTGGGCTTCATTAGGCTTAGTGTTTTGAGGAATTTTTGCACTGTTTTCCATAATGATTCTACTAAACTGCTTTCCCAGCTGGGCACCATGGTGCAAAACTATAATCCCAGCAATTTCAGAGGCTGAGACAGGAGGATCCATGTTCAAAGCCAGCCTCAGCAACTCACCCTGTCTAAAAACTAACAAACAACAACAAGAACAAAGGATTACAAATGTATCTCTAGCTCAGCAATAAAGTATCCCTGTATTTAGTCCCAATACAAAAAAAAAGACAAGATAAATTAAATAATTAAATTTTCATTTCTCCCACCAGTGTACAAAGGTGACCTTTTCTTTATTTAAAAACAACAACAACAAAAGAACAAATAGATCATGTAGAGAACTAGACAGAAATGAGATTCAAATGAAAGAGTGAAGATATATTGTGAAAACCCTCCCATTTCACCCAGGAAAAAGTTGGGCAAATCAGAATTCCTTCCCTGTTATGTGGTTTAATTTGGTTATTGGTAGAGGTTGGGAGGGTAAGAGCTTCGAGGTCGCCCGCCCTCACTTTCCCTGCCCTTGACCCTGTATGTCAGATCCTTCTCTGCAGATAGAGAAAAGAGGGGCTGCCTATCAAGGATGAAGCCTAAGGTCAGGTTCATCAGAGGGATTTTATTTCCGAAGACTATGTCCCATGGACAAAATTTTATGGTAGACCTTTTTATTTTATTTTACTTTTCAGGGCAAATAATCTCTCTTGTTAAAGTCATTTTTTTTGTAGTTGGACACAATATCTTTATTTTTATTTATTTATTTTTATGTGGTGCTGAGGATCAAACCTGGGCCTCACGTATACAAGGCAAGCGCTCTACCACTGAGTTACAACCCCAGCCCTAAAGTCATTTTTCTAAAAAATAGTAAATGAACTTTTCTAAGAGTGAGCACCCCAAGTACCCAAGCATGTAGGTCTCAATAACACACAATATGAACTTTTCCCCTTGGAATTGTCCATACTGCTGCCCCCATTACCTCTAAAATTCCTTCTTAAAATCTCCCACAAAGTGGTTCCAGCCAGACCATGAATAAGGCTTCCCTTCTATTCCAGTTTCCTTCATGTTGGCTTTTTAATTATTAATCATTACCATAATGGGAAAGGCTGGCTGTTGCCAGGGCAACCACAAGGAGTACAACTCTGGCTTCTGTTGCGCATTCAGTGTCACATGCAGAGACACCAAACCACATTTGTGTCTCACCTTTTTGCTTTTGGTGGCAAAATGTAAATACTAATAAATCCTCATGTCTTTTGCTTTCTTATTCCCCTTCCCTCCTCTCCCTACCTGCATTTTTTTCTCTTCCAATTCCTGCAAATCTTTTTTTTTAAATCATTGCTCCCGAAACTCTCTTTGAACTGCTCACTTAATAACTCATGTTTAACTTAGTTTGACTCCTTTGCCTTCTTCAACACTTTTCAACACAATTTCAATTACCCAACCAATAAAGCTTTAATACATTTATTTCAATCATCTCTTATACTTACTTTAATGGTTTTTATCTTGTTCAAAACAATAATTTTCCTAAAATTACAGGGTTTGTGCTGACTTATTTTGTTCTAATATATAGTTAAATAAATATATTAAAATTAAAACCTGCTCATTCAGTGCTCACTAAATACCCTTGGATGGCCTGCTTTAAATATACTTATTTTGTTCCTCATTTTGAGAAGTTTTTCTTATGTAAAATTTCATTTCTTGTGGTCTCTCCCCTCACCCACCCTGACCTTTTCCTGCTGATGCCCCAGCTCTGCTCAGTGATAAAGTTGAAGAAATGCCTTCCATTTATTTAGGGAAAAAGAATCATGTACTCTATGCAAGTGAATATGCTGAAGTGACTAACTATGTGTCCCTGAACAATAAAGACTACTTGATTCTAAGGGGTTCTTATCTGTTCTGTTTCCTCATACATATATATGAGTATATGACAGCGACATACATTACAATTCATATTACACATATAGAGCACAATTTTTCATATCTCTGGTTGCATACAAAGTATATTCACACCAACTCATTTCTTCATACCTGTACTTTGGACAATAATGATCATCACATTCCACCATCATTAATAACCCCGTTCCCCCTCCCTTCCCATGCCATTCCTCTGCCCTATCTAGAGTTTGTCTATTCCTCCCATGGTCCCCCTCCCTACCCCACTATGAATCAGCCTCCTTATATCACAGAAAACATTCGGCATTTGGCTTTTTGGGATTGGCTAACTTCACTTAGCATTATACTCTCTAACTCCATCCATTTACCTGTAAATGCCATGAATTTATTCTCTTTTATTGCTGAGTAATGTGTATAAATGCCACATTTTTTATCCATTTATCTATTGAAGGGCATCTAGGTTGGTTCCACAGTTTAGCTATTGTGAATTATGCTGCTATAAACATTGATGTGGCTGTGTGCCTGTAGTATGCTGTTTTTAAGTCTCAGAAGACGATATGTAATCAATCAATGAATATATAAAAAAAGTTAATCATAGCAGCAATTAGAGAAATGCAAATCAAAACTACTCTAAGATTTCACCTCACTCCAGTCAGAATGGCAGCTATTATGAATACAAACAACAATAAGTGTTGGTGAAGATGTGGGGGAAAGGGACACTCACATATTGCTGATGGGACTGCAAACTGGTGCACCCAATAAGGAAAGCAGTATGAGGATTTCTTGGAAAATTGGGAATGGAACCACCATTTGACCCTGCAATAACCTTTTCAATATTGTGTTCTATATTCAGTCTTCCAAAGTTCATCTTAGATAATCTCACCTTTTTTAGGAAGTCATCCAGAAGTCTCTAGTTTGACTTGAGGACTCACTCTCTGCTCTCATCACACCTTGAGGCATGTCTACATTAGTGTTATGGTTTGGATGTGAGGTGCCCCCCAAAAGCTCACATGTGAGACATTGCAAGAAGGTTTACAGGAGAAACTATTGGGTTATGAGAATCTTAACCCAATTAGTGAACTAATCTTCTGATTTACAGTGGCAAGTGAAGATAGGTAGGTTGTGGCTGGAAGAAGTGGGGCCCTGGGGGTATGCATTTGGGGTATATATTTTGTACCTGGAGAGTAGAATCTCTCTCCGTTTACTGATTATCATGTGAACTGCTTCCCTTAGCCAAACTCTTCCACCATGATGTTTTTCTGCCTCACTTGAGCCCCAAGAAATGGAACCTAGTATCTATGGACTAAGACCTCTGAAACCATGACCCCTCAAATAAACTTTTCCCTCTCTACAATTGTTCTATTTGGATCTTTTAGTAACAGCGGCAAAAAAGCTGACTAAAATAGATAGTAACCACAAAAAAGAGAATTTATACATGTAAATACAACTTCACATAAATGAAACAATGCAGAACTTATCCAAAATTCTCCCTTTGCCCCCTGGACCTGTTATTAGGTTAGGCACAGAGAAGCCACCCAATAAATATCTGTAAAATAAATACAGTTACATCTTCCTTCATACCCTTCTAGTGTTTTCCCACAGAAGGGATCCCCCTTAAAAACTTTCTAAACTAGTTCTAAGCAGAATCCTCAGATTCCCAATAGCACAACTTCTCATGCCTCCATTTTCTGGATTCTTGAGTACTTGACATTTAATTCTTTGGATATTTGAAAGATGTGTATATGGAGAACAGAGCAGAAGACTTAGTTTTTGTGATGCTTTCAAGATAAAAGAACTTGTCCTTGTTTATTCCTGAATTTGCTGACACTGGAAGTGGAGGCCAGGAAACCAACATCCTGCAGCTGTGAGCCCCCATGGGACTTCAGTGGTGATCCCCTTCCTTTGAGATCCCTATGGGATTCAGCTGATTGAAGTTGGAGGTCTGCTTTGATTTTCTAAATGATATGGGCAAAGGCCCAGCTGAAGGCCTATCTCTTCCCTTCTCTTGCAAGATGTCCACAGCATATAGCTGAGCAAGGAATGCCAAACACCTTGACATTTTGCCTTTTCTCAGAAACACACTAGCAATGGAGGCTCAACAGATGGGCCTGCCTTTCTCTGCCTTCTCTACAAACCTTGGTTCCACACTCCTCGTTCAACCCACAGCATGAACATAACTGTGCGATGATGTGCTCAGATTAAAGAGCCAAACATCCTGAATCCCGACTTACAACTTGGCCACTTTTAGCTCTTAGTTAACTTTCCAATTCCTCAGGTCTCATGTATGTCTCATAGAGCAAAAATACCTAATTCAGGGTACTTCTTTGAGAAAAAAAAAATGTGTTAATTTGTAAATCATGCTCAGTTAGCATTATGCTATTTTTGTCTTTTTCTCTAATGATTTAAAAATAAGTGTGAGAAAAATTGACATTCCTTCTATCAGCTATTTTCAGGGTTATTGTATTATTATGAGGTACATTTATCATTTTCTATCTATAGAAGAAGAAACTGAGGCTCAGAGAAGTTAAGAACCTTGCTGACATTGACACTGTTCCTAAAAGTCACAAGTCACCTAGGTTTCTCTGAATCTAAACCTAAATTACTTAATCTCTTAGCACGGTTGTGCTATATGCATGCCTCTCATCCAGCACCCCTTGTATGGTTCTAAAGTTGTCTGTCTTTCCATAGCAAAGCCTCAAGTGTCCAAGAACAGATCCCAGCATCACCTTCTTCTGCTGGGCCCCACCCAGTGCCTGACATGGGCAAGCAAGAAACCATAAACACTCATTCAGTAAGTCAGCCACAAACCTCCCTTCACAATGCTCTGAAGCACTTTCCATCGTCAGGAATGTTTCCCGAGCTTCCTATTCAGAACACTGTGTTCCCTGTGAGAAACTGGAAAATCTGCTGAAAAATAAAATTAAGACAAGAATCAAAAAAAAAAAAAAAGACAAGAATCAAACATGAGACCTTTGCTTTGGATTCAATGTGACTTTTCCAGCATAAGAGAGACCCCACTTGGAGAAGATGTTAGCACCATGCTATCCTGTGCTGGAACCCTGCACTTGCCACCTGTAGGGTATGTGGTCATGGGAAAGTCACTGGCCTCCAGTGACCTACAGTTTTCTCAAATCTAAGATGAGATATTCACCCCTTTGCCTGAGGTGCTAGGAACATAAGAAAGACAGCAGCCTGTGGCAGGTACACCATAAATATTCATGCCTTTAATGATGTCTTCTCTACCACTTTATCCTCAATCTCACAAAGAGGTTCAGTCCAGATCTGTCTGCTCAATCAAATTAACGCTCCAAGATTGGAACTATTATTCTTCCTTGGCCTCCAACACAAGCTCCACCAGTAACCCCCAGAATCCATACCCCTCTTCCCTAGGGTGGGTTTCACTGTCACATATATTTTAAGGTATGAAATCCCCTTGTGCTCCATCATTTGATGGAGCCCAATTATCATAACATAAGAAAACAAACTCAGAGTTACATACCCATCAGTTTTCCTTTTAAAAAATGTGCTTGGTGGGCTGGGGTTGTGGCTCAGCAGTAGAGCACTCACCTAGAATGTGCAAGGTGCTGGATTTGATCCTCACTTTCTCCTGTTATAAATAAATAAATTAATTAAATTAAGGTATAAAAAATGTTCTTTGTTGAAAACATTGAACAAATATTTGCATATCATCTACTATGTGCCTAGCACTCCAAAAGATGTCTTTATATCCATTGGCTCATTTAATGCTCAAAAAGACCATAGAGGCATGGATTATTCTCTCTGTTTTATAAATGAGATCATCAGGGGTCTTAGAGAAGTTCTGAATTTACATATTTATTTCACATGTGTTTTCTAAAGACCCCCCTCATAGCCAGGAGTGATGTGGCATACACAGTAAAAAAAATGAGCTGATAAAGAAGGGTATTGCTTAAGTCAACATCCTAGGTGCATCATTCTGAATAACGTGACCCTGTTTCTTCATGTCAAAAATGGGGATTGAGATTTTATGGGATTTAAATGCTTGAAATGCAGAATTAAAAACATTTAGCCAAGTGTTTGGCATGCAGTAAGTGCTCAAAGTTGTGTTTGCTATTTTTTAAAAATCCCATTTAATAAATGGGTGAATACACTGAATGAACACTTCTTAGAAAAAGAAACATAGCCAACAATTTTACCAAAAAAAAAAAAAAAAAAGAAAGAAAAGAAAGAAAAAGAAAAAGGAAAAGTGTTCAACATCTTTGGCCATTAGACAAGAGCAAATAAAAACTACACTGAGATTCTCTCTCACTGAAGTAAGAGATGATTGCTAAATCATCAAAAATACCAACACAATAAATGCTGGTGAGAATAGGTATGGAAGGAGAAACTTATAAATCTTTTGTTTGGAATGTAAATTAGTAAGTCACCATGGAATCAGTATGGAGATTCCTAAAACAACAACAACAACAACTACAACTACCAAATTACCATCTTCCATATGAGCCACCTATACCACTCCTCACTATTTATCCAAAATATCTCAAGCTGGCATATGTCAGGGATACATGCATACCCATATTTATTTCAGCCTACTTCACAATGGCTAAGTTATGGTATCAGCCTAGATGTCCATCAATAGATGACTAGATAAAAAAAATGTGGTATATCAACACAATGGCATCATAAAGAAATGAATGTATGACATTTGCAGGAAATTAAATGAAACTGTGAAACATCATGTTAAGCAAAATAAATTAGACAATAAGGCCAGTATCTTATGTTTTCTCTCATAGGTGAGAGCTAGAGTATCAAAGAGAAAAGGAATTGATGTTGTGAAAGTGAAAGCCAAACCATCAGGGCAGATTAAAAAAAAAATGTAGGAAGAGGGAGAAGGAGGTGGGACTAGAAGGTAATATTGACCCAATCATGTTATATGTATGTATAAATATGCCACAATGAAGCCCACTATTCTGTACAATTAATATGCACAAGAAATTGTCTGCTGTCAGTGTTGAACAGGCCTTTGGCCATGCCCTAGCATGCAAAGAGTTATTCTGCAAAAAGACAGAAAGAACCAGCTATGTCAGAAGAAGGGAAGCTCCAGGTCCAACTGACCCCTGGGGTCACCAGTCTTGCAGACTCACTGGACTCCTGGCCTGTTACATGGGGCACAGGCTGCCTTCCAGAGAGGAACAGCCCTCAACACAGCTCTGCTGTCAAGGAGTGCTCAGAAAACCCCCCAAACTCTCCATGGAATCAAATAAAAGGACAGTCTATATTCAACATTGTCCTCAGCAAGGATATAAAAGGCATACAATACTTTGTGATAACTTAATAAAAGTTAAGGAGACTCCCTTGCTGGTGGGAAAAAAAATTACAAGTTGCCTGAAAATGCACTGTGGAAAATCAGGCAGAGCAGTCTCCTGTTCGCAGGTCCAAGAAGACCTTACCTGCCTGAAACACTCATCAGAGTTATATAATGGTTAATCATCAGAAACAACTTGGAACTCTGAATCTTTTCCTTTCCACCAATGTTCTTCTGGGGGAGTTATTTGGAAGGATGGGTCCTCCTGGGAAAATATCACAGACTGACATTGAGAGATAATACAATTTCCAATTATGAATCCGCCCTTGCATTGCCTCTGTCTTAAGAAGAGACAGTGAAGTGATCGGAAAGGAAGTGGTAGGTGGTGTTCAGCTGCGAGGAGGAGAAGAGACAAAGAGTACTTTTGAAAACTAAAATGGGCCCGATTGACTACCACTGATGAGCAAAATCATGCAGGAAATGTTCACAACACATTCGTGCTGTGCTAAGTATCTCATGGATTTTTTTCCCTGAATTCTTATCCCAGGTGAGATTGTTATAATTTCCCCCATTTTTCAAATGTGGAAACCTGGGGTACATATTTAGGATAGAATTTGCCCACAATCACTCAGAAAATAAGAGGCAAAGTCAGAATTCAAATATAGGCTGTCAAATTCTATATTTTGTATATTAAATTATTATGGTGTGTCTAATTCTATGATTTCCTTGAAATATGTCAGGCTTAAGGACTGATAGGCACCAACTCAGAAAGTCTGATGCAAAAAGTTGGAAGATCCACAGGATTTTCATGTGACATACATCTTTGTTCCATCTAATGTTTGCTGAAGTGGGAGGTTCTAGTTTGTCTTCACTGCATGAAAAAGTGGGGCAGAAGGGGAAGGTTACTTTTAATTTGGTTCAGAAAGAAAGTTTCTCCTGTCAGTGTTGAACAGACAATTGCCCCCACGTTCTAGCATGCAAAATATAATCTGTTATTGTCAGATGTCTTTCATGTTATTACATTGTCATTCTGTCAAATCATCTTTAGATAGCAAGTATGGAACTTAGAATTCAGGGACTTGTTGTAGACACAGAATTCAATAAGAGAGATGCTAATATTTACCCTTTCCATTGCTTTTGTGGAAACAGTCAATAATGATTGCAAAGGGCCTTGAAAAGTACCTGACACATAGTAGGAGTTTTGTCTTTGAGAAAACTAGGATAATGATTATTATAGGCATTAGTAGATAATAGAAATCAAATTGACTGTGTTGTTGAATGCCATATTTAATTTTAAAAAATCTTGTTAGGAAATGAGTGGAAACTGTTTCTGCTTTTGCAGTAGAGCAGAAAACAAGGCAATTATGGATATCAAGAATTGACTATAATCACCAGTCACAGTCGAAGAATCACAACATTGGCTTCAGAAAGGAAAGGAGATGAAGTTTAGAGTTCAAATAGAACTGGGGAAATTGGAAAGAATATGAACCCTGTTCTTGGTTACCTTGGTAAGATACTAAATATGGGGTAGAGGAAAAAAGAAATTACATACATTTTCCAAAGAAAGACTTTGGAAAAGTTAACGGATAATTTCTGGGAATATTGTACCATCAACTCAACCATCATTGTCAACATTATCATAAATCTAGATTTATAGAACTATTTAAGTAACAATTAGCAAGTGAAAAATATGCATTAGACACTGTTAGCTTGTTATCCTGTTTAATCTTCAAAGTTACCAATTGAGGTAAAAATTAATCACATTATAAATTAATATGATGAATTTTAGAAATGAGCAAAACTCTTTAAGTACTTGCAATTTGAACATACCAGGAAATGAGATGACTTGGTATACCTCAAGAAGCTAATGTGTGCTGGTTATTTCGTATGCGTCACCTCATTTGATCCCCGAAGCATACCATGAATTAAATGTCATCAAATCTATTTTACACATTAGGAAATTGAAATTGAGTTACACAGAGTTCTAGAAACTTGCCAAAGTCACATGGTTTTAAAAGGCAGAGGTTCAAACAATGTCCTGATTTGTCTGAGTGTGCCAAGACACTACACAGAAAAAAACAGGCAAATGTCTTATAATCATCAAAATGTATTTTTCATTTAAGACTGTCAGTCTAAGGTAAAAAAAAAAATCAATGATCAAATGATCAAAGTCTTGCCTAATGACCCGGTCCTTTTTTTTTTTTTCAAAAATGCTTGAATTTATTCATTTATGGTCATTTGTCATATGCAATCATCACCAACCTGCCAGGTAAACAGCTAATTATTTTGGTCATCTTATAAAGGAATAAACGTCCCTGTCTCCAAAATGACAAATGGGACCTGATCAACAGAGAAACAATTGTTCCAGGCTTGCAAACTCCCAGGAGTCTAATGAACAATGCCTTGCGGAATGAGCAACTGCAAAATAAAGAAATTACATTAGTGTGATTTCTTTAGGAACAGAGAGCAATCCATTGGCCTGAATGCTTTTGCAATAAAGAATTTTAGTAGTTGTGAGTTGGACAGTGGAGAAAACACACAGGGAATGCTCATGCCTTTGGCAGGACTGCCCCGACCCTGCAGCACTCCCTAGGTATTCACCATCCTCTGGGGGCACATGAATAAAATAAGAGAGTCTTCACCCAGAACCCTGTTGCCAAGCCAAGGGGTCCAATGTCTGTATCAGTCCAAAGGCTTTCTTTGGGAGTGGATAGTACAAGCTTGTGCTTTTGAATAAGTGGAGCTATGAGGGTATGTGAAAGCCTGTTAATGCTAAAGAGTGGGGTGCTCATTTTGCAAAATGAGCAAAGAGATTTGAACTTAATCAGCTCTGGATTTGAATCCAGCGTCTTGTATTACTAGCTCTGTCCTTTGGAACAAGTAACAGACCTCTTTTGAACTATAGTATTTCATCTATAAAATATAGAGAGCAACTGTCAATCAAGACCCTTGCAGGTATCAAGTAAAATAACAAGAATCAAGCTGAAACACTTAACAGATGATTCTGTGTGTGTGTGTGTGTGTGTGTGTGTGTGTGTGTGTGTGTGTGTTTATATGTATGATCAACTTGGACCATAAAGACAAAGTAAGCTGAGAGATGAGTAGAGTGTCCCAACAAAATCACATCCCAATCAAGGCACTGTTTCTGGACTTTGTAATTTCCCTGAAATTTTCACAGAACGATTAGGGAAGCAGGATCAACCAAAGAGCAGAGTAAATACAGTTAAATGGCTTTGTGCAGATTCAGCTTATGTTCTTGTAAGTAGCTTATTCACTCCAGTTTTAGGAAAACAGGAAGTAATAAGATTAAGGATCCAAAGCTCAAATGAAAACATAATGTCAAATCTAGTCCAAGTAGGATTTGGGTTCAGGAAAGAGATTGAAATACTCCATAAAATTAAAGGAAGATGAACAGGCTTATAAGAAGTCGGAGGCACGCACACTCCTGTATTTTGCAAATTCCTGATGGAGCACTACTGGAGGGTTTAGTTACGAATTCCAGTGCCAAGCAGGCACGATAGGCGAGGCATTTGCAGGGTAAGTGACTAGTCAGTAGCACACTGCATTTCCCATCAGGGACTTTTCAAGGAATGGAAAAGTGACTTGCAAACATTTTGTACAAAATGCACTCAGTAGGACAGGTCCATAGACCTGCTTATGAAAACTAACCTCATTAAAAAGTACATGCTTCCTGTCTTGCTGCCCACTCCTCTCCTTGACAGGAACATCCTAATCAAATTCAAGGCATCCTTTCATTTCATAACTTTCCACAGTCCTCTGCCTCTTTTATCTCTTATGCCATGCAGCAGCTTTACCTTCCCCTCTAACATCTCAGTCAGCTCTCCTCCCTAAGGTGTCAATCGCAGTGAGGGATATCTCCAGGACCACCATGGCCACCTACTGCAGTCCCATTAAAACTTCCCTACAAGACCCTGTCTCCAGCTAAAGCGAGTTGTCTCCCATCACCTCTCTGCCTGCCTCAACTATAATCAGGGAATCTTATTCCTGTGTGGAATGAACACATCTGAGTACCCACTAACTGAACAAGAACTTGTCTAACCCCCCCATTTTTTTTCTAATTCTCTGTATACTTTTTTTTTTTGGCCTTGATTTTTGCTATTCACCTCCTTTTCACAAAGGACCATCAAGCCACTACTGATCAGAGTCCAGAACATTCTCCTGCTGAGCTCCATTAGAACTGCTCAATATACCAACCCCTACAGGAGTCCTCAACAGAGACCCCTCTCTGCAGGAAATAGTATAAGTGACATCACTACCCCTTCTCCCATCACCCCTTTCTTATCAAATAAAAAGAGAAAGGCAAAAATGGTAGGTAAAGCTTGACACAGGCAACAAACACCACTTTGAAATATGTCCTCCATCTTAGAATCAGAGTCACCTCAAGGTCACTCTGACTTAGCCTAACCTAAACCCCAGACAATAATCCATCATTATGCAAAGAAACCTCAAACACTTCATCATTATGAGAAAGGAAATTTTTATATGAAACTGAAATCCTGGAAACACCTACTTCCTTATGAAGGTGATACCACATGGACCCTCCTCAGATAATCTCCTAGCAATGGCTGAGTTCCCCGCTCCCTCATTCCCCTATATCTACCCCAGGCTGTAAGCAGAAGCCTGGTCTCAGTTTCCACTGGGACCCCCTCTGCAGGATTGTCCTGAATAGACCTGTGTTACTGTTTGTGGAAAACAAAACAAAACAAAACAAACAAAAAATCACCACCAACAACAACAACAAAAAAACCCCTACATGCTTATAGCCAAGAGTTGAAGAGCAATACCCTTATGTTGTTTTTATTTCTTTAGTATTAATTTACAAAATTATTTATATATATATTTTTTTGCTACAAAACAAAGTGATTCAAACTTTAAAATAACTAATTAGCTTTATCAATCATATGACACAAATTATGTAAGTAGTAAAATTTCAGATAAACTCCATTACTGATTAGAAATCGCTATACAGCATAAATAGGATAATTATGGGCATCTGTCTTAGAAATGAGTATAAATAACAGTACAAATTTAAATTATAATGCATACAAATTTTAAACTTCAGTTATAAGAAAGTTATAAGAATGTTTTACAAATATGTATTACTCTCCCTGGAAGGGCAATTGAAACAGTCCACAGTGGACTAAATTGTTAATGAAGAAATTAAACTAATAGTAGTTTGCATCATAAAGTAAAAGCAGCGTAAATTTCACCACTGAAATTCAAGACAAAACTGGTAAAACATCAGTGATAAAGCTTTTGTGTTCAAGTTGTAAAATTTTCAAAGTCTAATTGCAAGTGTACACAATAGGAGCTTTAGAGCTTGTGAAGAATTGCATATTAGTCAAACTTTTCAGAAAATTACTAAGAAATTTTCTTAGGAAATTCCAAGCTTTATGATGCATTCCTGTTCTTTTGGAGCCTTTATAAACACATCAAGTGGTTTACTAGCAAATAACATCTAACCATCTACTTTAAATAAAAATAAAATAAAGCTCAGTTCTCAGCACATTAGGTGAATGCATTCACAGGCACACGATGATGGTGATAATGAGGATGATGATAGCTTATATTTAGCACTGATTGTGTGCTAGGTACTAACTGATTTGTGTGCATTTAACTATCATTAAACTAGGTTTTATTGTGATAGATATGCTTAATATGGTTCTCAATAATTTCTAAAGGTACCATAGAAAGGATGCTATCATTTCTCAATCTTTTGGCTAAGATCAAGTGTATACACAGTGTTGTACAAGAGATCTCTGCAACTTGTTTGTTTTGCTTAGGTGAAAACTAATGACCTGCGAATAGCAACTCATTTTCCCCTTTGTGGAGGCCCAAGCAACTGCCACCCTACGCTGATTCTATAAGTTTGACTTTTTTGCATACCTCCTGTAAGGGAAGTCTTGCAGTAATTGTGCTTCTGTTAGTGACATACTTCACTTTCCCTGTCCTCTAGGTTCATTCACGTCAGAAATTGAAGAATTCCTTTCTTTATAAGGCTTATCACAATCCCACTAAAGGTATACACCTCGTTTTACTTTTATCCATTTATCCTTCCATGCACAATTAGGTTGTTTTCACATCTTGGCTCTGAAGAGTGATGTGATCAACGTGCAAGTATTATTGTCTTTTGGTGAACCAATATCTGATTATTTGGAATTGAATAATACCCACCCAGAGGTAAAATTTCTAGATCATATGCTAACTCCATTTTTAATTTTTTAGGACCTTCCCTTGTGTTTTTAATAAAACCTTTTGTCATTCCCACCAGTAATACAATGGGTCTACACTTCCGACATCCTCACCAATGCTTTTTTTTTTTTCCTTTTTTGGTAGTATTCATCTTACTATAGTTTTGATCCTTCACTTCTCTAATTAGTGATTTTGAGCACCTTTTCATATAACTCTTTGACATTTGTATCTGGCCTTTGGAGAAATGTATATTCAAATCTTTAGACCTTTTTTTGTGATCGATCATTAACTATTTTGCTATTGAGTTGTCAAAGTTCCTTATATATCTTGGAAATTAAGCACTTCATAAATATTAAGTTTATAATACTTTCCCTCATCCCTTAGCTGCTTTTTTCCTACAATGATTATTTCCCTTCCTCTGTAAAAGGTTTATTGTTTGATATCTTTCCACTTATTTTTATTTTCTTTTATTGCTTTTGTTTTTGGTGTTAGCTCTCTGAAATTATTGCCAAGTCCAATGTCATAACCCTTTCCCTGTATATTTTCTTCTAGGAGTTTTATAGTTTCAGTTCTTAGCTTTAAATCTTTAATCTGTTTTAATTTGTTTGTGTGTGTGTGTGTGAATGATGAAAGATACGGATCTGGTTTATTTTTTGACTGAGGTATGTCTAGTTTTCCAAAAATCATTTACTGAAGAGACTATGCTTTCTCTATTAGGTATTCTTGACATCCTTGTCAAAGACCAGTTGAGCAGTGGTAGATTTTTTTTCTTTCTTTTATGGTATATTTATCTATAGGTTTTTTATTTCAGCACCATATTGTTTTAATTACTGTACCTTTGTAATATATTTTGAAATTAGGATGTATGATGTTTCCATCTTTTTTCTTTCTCAAGACTGATTTGGTTATTTGGACTCATTTGTGGTTCCATATAAACTTTAGATACTTTTTTTCATTTCTGTAAAAATGACATTGTAGTTTTGACACAGACTACCTTGAATCCATGCATTGTTTGGGGTAGTATGGAAGTATAACAATATTTTCTTCTGCTCCATGGACACAGGATATCTTGCCATTTGTTTGTGTTATATTCAAATTCCTTTATCATTGTTTATAATTATCTCTTTAGTAAAGTTTATTCCTAAATATTTTATTCATTTTGGTACTATTGGAAATAGAACTGTTTTCCTAATTCCCTTTCAGACAGCTTGTTGTTAGGGTTAGACACACCCTTGGTTTTTGGATCACTTTTGCATTTTCCAGTTTTACTAAATATATCAATTAGATTTAAGGGGATTTTTAGGGTTTTCTGCATATAAGATTATGTCATTTGTAAATAAGGACAATTTTCCTTTTTCTTTCATGATTTGAATGCTTCTTATTTATTTTTCTTGCCTAATTGCTCCGGCTAAGACTTCTAGCACTGTATCAAAAAGAAGTGCTATGAGTGAGCATCTTTGCTTGACTCCTGATAGAGTACAGGGAAAACTTTTCAGTTTTTCACCATTGAGTATGATATCATTCCTAAATACTTATTAACTTATTTAAAATAGCAAAGAAAAAAATTGTATAACTTGGCTGGGTTTGAGAAGTTCCAGATTTCAAATCCTTCTCCCCATTTTCTGACCTTCATAAGTCCAACAACATCTGTAACCTCTATTTCTGCATCTTTGCAGTGTCTGTATTTTAAACAGAATAATACATACAAAACTGTTTCACTTAGAGCCAGATTCACAGTAGGCACCAAGTAAATGTTAGCTAGTCTGAATTGAAAATTGAATTTGACTGGAAAGAATACAAGATATTTAATCCTTTAGTCTGTGGCTTTTATATCTAACTAAATCAAAATACATTTTTCTCATGTGAGTTTCTTGAGACATTTTATATTATGCTTTGCAATACCTTTATTTTACTAGCAAGTACTTAATGTGTAGCTACAGATATAGATGTATGAAAGTATACACTTTAAATGTAGGACAAGTGTTTGTCCTTATTGGATCACACAAAGAGACTGGATAGAATTTGGTATTGATTCACTCAAAGAGGAAAGTATTGAAATAGCATCGTGCATCTAATTTTGCATTCACCATGGGAAATTCAAGGAAGGTATGCAAAGATGTCTGCTTGCAATTTTAATAGTATTAACTGCTATTCCTGAGGTGGATAGTATCTAAGGTGTTGTCTTCATAAGGAGAGACAAAATAAAAAACATTAGGAGCAGATTCTTTACTAAGATATCACTCTATATAGGGAAGTTGGTAAAGTCAACAGAAGTTAATTGTCAGCTTCTCAGTCCACAGTCACAAAACCCCATTTTAGCAGCACAACTAAATAGAATCAGACTTAGATTGACTATCTTTAATTAATCAAGCTCCCAAAACACTGATTCATGATATTTCAGTTGAACTACTAAAAATGAGAATTATAAGTGAGCTTTAAATGCAAGGATGAGGGACAGTATATTCTCTATGAAAACTCTTTTGAATAATAAATGAGAAATTTTTTTATATTAATTTATTCATTCATTCAAGACCTAGCTACTTACTTTTTATTCAGTATTGGGCAAAAATTAATATTTTCCTGGTCCCTCTGATGTTTACCAACCAGTTGAAGTATTCAGTGTACATAAAAATTGCAGAAAAAAATTGTGAAATCACATCTGTGCAAATGGATATAATAACATAGACAGTGTAATGCTGTGTGAGTTTCTCATAGTATAAAGTAGTAACTCCATGAGTTACTTGACCTCAACTACAGAAGCCTGATGAGCCCAGGCCTCCATCTGCATAGAAACACAAAGTCCATATTAGGACTCGTTCTTCCTAATCCAATTCTGCATTTGCTAAGTCTAATTTCTTTATGTCCTTTCTCTTTTGTAAAGTTATATGGGTGCCATTTTTAATGATTCTATTTTATGGAGTTCTTACAGCTAACTTTAATTAATTATTACATATGTTCATGACATACCTTAAACTCAATATATTTAGATTCCCTTGCATTTGTTATAGACAAAACTTCCCTTCTCTACTTGTAGAACTGCCCGTCCCTCTCCTCTTGCCATATTCCCAGTAAATACTTTAATAAATCAAGCAAGAGTGAGGAGTCATATTCATGGTGTTCTTGCCAGGACAGTCTATCTTTTTAAGATAATTTCTACAAATAACTAAATTTATCCACTAGGTAGTGGTTTTACCACAAATAAAGATGTTATACTCTTTTGGCTGAGTTTCACTGTGAACAGCTATACACTATGCTGAATATGATCTTGAGGTGTAGAGGTGGCTCTTCAGTTTCTTCCAAATATGCAACAAGCAGGCTGTTGTTGGAGTATAATTTCTTGCTGGTGGAATTATAATTTTTTTTCCACCAGCAAGAAATTATACCCAACAAACAAGGGTTTCCAAAGACCATCTTCACAGAAACTTATGAGCAGATGCTCACAAGTAAGGGTAGCACCTTGAAAGGTCAAGGGTAGGAGGAAAAGCAACCCATGAATAAGTCCCCTAGGAGAGGGGCCGCCACTAAAATTCAGTGGAATTCTCAAAATACAGCATCTGAGATCCTCATGCTTTTCTACCCTACTGCCATCCTGGGCTGGTGTGAAAAGCAGATGGAGTAGAGTCAAGAATTACTAAGGTTGAGATCCAGGAGTTTATTTCCCTACAAAGAGAAATGTTTGCAAAAGCTGACCATTGCTTTGAAGGGACATGGTATATGATTCGATGTCTAGAACACATTTTTACAATTCATAGAGTAGAACCAATTCAGTCAATTAAACTTGGTTTCCATTGTGTCAAATGGATTTCATACCTAAAATTAAATATTGTGCAGTATCAGACTTTGAGGAAACTAATTCATAATATATATCTTGCTTGGCCATTCAAGAGTACAGGACACATGTAAGAGTACAGGGAAAATGCCTGGCCTCTTTTTCAATGATCTAGATATTTGAAAACTATCCCTTGCTGAAATTTGTCATGGAACCAGCCATGCCGTTCTAATTAAGTTTACAATGTTTATTCTTAAAATAAATAGTTCTTACTGTGTGGAAGAAATTATACCCAGCAATTCCTGCCTATAATAGTCTGCAAAAATAACTCCTTAATTGACTGTTGAGAGTAATGATAATGTGATTTAAAATATAACGTTGGCACTAGGAAATTTAGTGTGGAAGACCAGTCTGTGGGTTGAGCTGTCAGTAGAACAGCCCATTGAATTTTTCTAAGCTAATTCAAATGAAAACGCTGAGATTAAAAGTGATAACACAGTTCCAATGAGATAAGAATCTCTGCAAAATTAGATTACAGCCTTCTTGTGGCCATAAAAACCGTATTATCCTTGACACTATTAAATCAATCACTGCAAGGAAATTATCTTCACAAGCTAAGCTAGTGTTTCTTGCTTGAACCTAAAGAGAGTATGGTCTACTTTTCTGCTGTTTGAGAACAGAAGTGGTGAGATATATATATATATATATATATATATATATATATATATATATATATATATTGTCTGAAGAGGGATAGATGCTTCAAAAGTAGCTTTGTGTCAAAGAAATCACACCATTGCCTATAGTATCACCCGATGTATCATTTAATTTAAAAGAGGGAAAAAGTCTGCAAGGTATTGAGATGTGAAATGGAATTGCCTCTACAACTTGTCATTTGGCTACTTATTGACATCCAGCTGCATCCCATTAAAACAAGCTTATATTTTTTGTTTGTGCAAGGTAGGTAACTCTCTCCTGATGCTTTTGCTTATTTCTCAGCAACTTCAGACATCTCAAATGAACAGCTTTCATTTAGGATACTGTTTTCCCTGCTCAGTGAAGAACTGAGAACTAATGATCCTGGTCTGATTGTATGGCAGGGCAGCAGAGAACAATAAAACAATCTCCTGTGTATACAAGCAAACAAATTCCAGATAACACATGTAAGAATAGACACTGTGACCACTATCTGCTCTCAAGCAAAACGTGCATGATGAGAACATAGACTCTTTTTGTGAGATCAAAGGATGAATTCCATCTGTTACACGACAACAACTTATGCTTGGCAAAGAATTCTCTTCTCAGAGCTCCCTCCCTGTTTTAAAAAAAAAAGATATAATAATTATAGTAGGGTTGCTATGAATATTAAGTTAAATAGAAGCTATAGTGCTTGACACATATGAAACACCAGGTTATTATTACTATTATTAATAGCATTAGCATCTTCATCAGTATTATTTGCATTTCAAAATTGTATCCACAGAGTTAATAACTATTAAAATATGCTGTTTTGTTTCAATTACCATGTATGAGAGCTTTCAGATCCGTCTGTCTGAAAAACCTTCAGATATCCGTGGTCACCAAGCACATATTCATCAACCTCAAATATTTACCTTTAAATGATTAAAAATTGGTGGAAGAGTGTGAGATGATAGATTGTGAACCTTGATTACCTTGGGAGACCAGGAGACAGATGGTTACCATCTTTCTACACTGTTTGGGCCTTATAGGACCACTGATTCCTGAACTTTTGCTTGGTAGGCAAGCATCGGTTGGCATTCTTTCTACCTAACAGAGTCTGAGTTCCTTAAGAACAACTAATCCAGCACGTAGTATTGATGCTTATTGAGGAAGTTATTCTTTCTGTGGCATTCTATTATTTTTGAAAACAGATTTTAACTTTTAGAAGAGTTTTAGGTTCAGAGCAAAAGTGAGTGATGAATATAGAGTTCCTATGTGTCCCTGTTCCCCCACACACATATCTCGCCCACCATCAACATCCCACATCAAGATGGTACATTCATTAGGATCACTGAACCCCAAATTGACACACTTTTATCACCCAAAGTCCATAGTTTGTATTAGTGTTCACTTTTGCTATCGCATATTCTATGGGTTGAATAAATGCATGATAACCTATGTCTACTGTTAAAGCATCATACAAATTTAGTTTAATAAAATCCTTTGTTATTCCCACATCCTCTTCTGCCCGTCTTTCTTTCCTCCTAACCCCTGGTATCCAATGATCTTTTCACTGCCTCTTTGGTTTTTCCCTTCTTTCAGGAAAACAGACACTTAGATTCACACCGTTTGTAGCCTTTTCAGGTCGACTTATTTCACTTAGTAAATGTGCAGTAAAGTTTCTTTCCTGTCTTCTCATGCCTTGACAGCTTGTTTTGGAGTCACACTCCATGGGCTGGATGAACCACAGTTCATTTATCCATTCACCCACTGAAAGACAATGTTGGTGGATTCCAAGTTTTGGCAATAATGACTAGAGCTGTTATAAACATCTGTGTGCAGGTTTTTGTGTGGACATAAGTTTTCAGCTCATTTGGAAAAATACCAAGGAAAAATGATTGCTGGATGCTATTGTAGGAGTGTATTTAGTTTAGTAAGACACTGCCAAACCATCTTCTAAAATACTGTGCCATTTTGTACTTTGGCCAGCAATGAATGAGAGTTCCTGTGGTTCCACATTCTTGCCAGCTTTTGGTGGTGTCAGTGTTTTAAATTTTGGCCATTCTAAGTGTGTACTGTGATTTCTTAGTTTCATGTCCCTAATGGCATATCATGTTGAACATCTTTTTTTCTATGTTAATAGCCATTTCTATATCTTTTTTGTGTGAATTCTATTTGGGTATTTTTTGGCATATCTTTTAATTGGGTTGTTTTGTTTTCTTGCATTTGATTTTTATGTATTATTATTATTATTATTATTATTATTATTATTATCACATTTGAGGCAATAATCCTTCCTTCAGCTTAGGTATTTTACAAAAATTTTCCACATCTCTGTCTTATATTTTTACTCTTTTGACAGTGTCTTTTATTCAGTGCCGAAGTTTTAAATGTAATGAAGTCTCACTTATTAATTATTTCTATCATAAAATGTGCTTTGGCCTTATTTCTGAAATGAGATCACCATGCCTGAAGTCATCTAGATGTTCTCTTGTGTTATCTTCTATAAGTTTTATAGTTTGGGATTACATGGACATCTCTACATTCTGAGTAAAATTTCAGAAAGAAGATCTTATAGACTGAGTCACATCCCACTCCCAACATTCTAGAGTGGATGCCAATAACCTCAATGTGACTGCATCTGGAGGTAGAATCTTCAAGGGTTCAGTAACAGCAAAATGCAGTTAGGGCAAGGTGGAGCTCTAATCAAATGTGTAAAGGAAGAGGCACAGGCATCTGTGCAAAAAAAGAAAAGGTCACCTGAAGCCACATCAAAGAGGGAGATGTCTAAAAGCCACAGAGTAAGGCCTCCAAAGAAACTCATCCCTCTGACACCTTAATCCTGCACTTTCAGGCCCCAGAATTAGGACAAAATAAATTTTAAAATATTGCTGTTTAAGGTACCCAGTCTGTGGTATTCTGGTATGGAAACCCTACCTGGTTAATATAAGCTGTAAGGTCTGTGTCTAGATTTTATTTTCCCCATGAAGATGTCGAGTTGTTCCTCACAAATATTTTTTTTTTCCTTTTATTTAATTTTATTTTTTATACTGGGCATTTGAACTCAGGGGAACTTTACCCCACTAACCTACATCCCAGTCCTTTTTTTTTTTTTGAGACAGTGTCTCACTAAATTTGCTGAAGCTGATCTTAAACTCATGATCCTTTTACCTCAGTCTCCCAAGCCTCTGGGATTACAGGCTTGCATCACTGAACTCAGCTCCTACATAATTTATTTAAAATACTGTCTTTTCACCATTGTAATGTTTTTGTTCCTTTGGCAAGAATCAGATGATTATTTTAATAGAGATCTATTTTTTGGAACCTCTGTTATATTTCATTGACATATTTGTCTATTCTTGCTTCCGTACCATACTGTTTTGATTACTGTAATTTTATAGTCAGTTTTGAAGTCAGATAGTGTCATCAGTCCTTCAATATTGTGTTGTTTATTCTGAGTCTATTGTTGTTCTATGTAAGTTTTAAGAGCAGTTTCTTAGTATTCACAAAATAACTTGCTGAGATTTTGATTGGAATTATATTAAATCTATAGATCAAATTGGAAAGAACTTAACTTTGACAATACTGTCTTCCTTGATGTAATAGCCTACAATATTTTCCATCAGAATTTTATACTTTTCTCACATAGATCCATTCATTAGGTATAGATCTATCTATTTTGTTAAAATTACATCTAAATAATTTATTTAGGGGGTTCTAATAAAAATGATATTTTACTTTATATTTTAAATTCCACTTTTTCATGTTTGGTATACAGAAAAAATAATTAACTTTTGTATATTAACTTGTGTAGAGCTTGGATATGAGGACTCCCCCTAAGAAGATAATGTTAGACAACACAGGAATATTCAAGGATAAAATGATTCGATTATGAGAGCTGTAATCTAATCAGTGTGTTGATTCCTTTGATGGATTAAAGATTTGAATGGATTACTGTATGATAATTGCAGGCAGATGTATTATGCCTGGAAAAAACAAGTCCCTGGAGGCTTCACTTTGAGGATTATATCTTGTCCTCATGGTTCCTCTGTCTCTGCTTACTGACTGCCATATACTGAGCAGCTTGCCTCCACCATGCCCTTCCACCATGATGATGTTCTGCCTCATCTCCATCCCAGAGGCATGAAGCCAGGTGACATGGACTGAATCTTGGAAATCATGAGTCCAAATAAACTATTACTCTTCTAAGTTGTTCTTATCAGAATGTTTTGTTCACAGTGACAAAACCACTGACTAATGAAACTTGTCCTTTAACCTTACTATATAATTGCTTACTAGTAGTGGAAAGGTCATTTTATTGATCTTTTTGGGATTTTATGCATAAAAATCACATTATATATAAACACACCATTTTATTTCTTCCCTCCCATCTGTAACCTTTGGTTTCTTGTCTTATTGCACTAGCTAGTATTCCAGTAAGAGGCAGAAAATGGGAAGAGGACATTATTCTCTTATTTAGAGGAAATATTTTTACTTCCATCCTTATTTTTATTTTTTTATAAAGAACTTATATGTGATAAATATACTTATAAAATATATTAAATTGAGACCAATGGTTGTGTTTTCAAGAGCCTATTTTTAATTATAAATAACTGCATTTTCTTACATGTGACAAACTAAAAAAAAAAAAAAAACACTTCTAACTTGGTAGAATCTATTTTTTAATCCAAGTATCTTCAGCCCAGGAATGGACATGTCATAATTTTCTTAACTATTTACTTTAATAACACCTTGACATTTAAGAATGTTATAATTATTTGTATATTTGCATTCAAATTTTCATTCTTTTCAACAAGGATAATAAAATGTAGACTCTAACAATATCAACCTCTTTTATTCTGCCTCTTATTATAATATAAAATACCATTAGATCAAATTGCACTTTAAAATGTAAAGTATTTAAAACAATTATTATTTAATGTATCCTTCTTATACAAAACATAACTTATTTGGTTGAAAATGTACCATATAATTTTACTATCATATATTTGGATAATAATAGTATAAGTTTAGGCAATAATCACAATAACAACTATAAACACATATGCACACATACAAATGTTCCCTCTGAGAGAGAAATTGTTTTGCTTTAAAATCTAAATAATATTAAAATTTGTAAATTATTGTTGGGTTCCACGTATTAGGTTTAGCATTTAATCTCATTTTGTTCTGTGTAGATCACAATTTAAAAAATGTATTTGGATTCATTTTCTCTCCCTTCATGGCTATACATATTTTACATAAAAGAATTTATCATGTATTCTATCTGTCTTAACTAAATGTTGATGATAAATGTTGTGATATATTTTAATTGTTTATGGTATGTATTAGGGTTATCTAGAGAAACAGAATCCACAGGCAGTATAATTATAAAAAGGGGACTTATTAGATTGGTCTAAGTGACCAGGAGCTGTATAGTCCAAAACGGCTGTCTGCAGGCTGGAGAGCTGGAAGAACCAGTAGCTGCATAGTCGAAGAAGCTGAAGCCCCAGAACCAGAAGGATCAATGGTGCTACCCCAAGTCCAAGACCAAAGTCTTCTGTGGAATCACTGGTAGAATCTGCTTTGGAAGAGTGAAGAAGCGAGAGTCGGATATCCTCAGATGATGGCAGCAGCAATCAAGAACCAATTCAAGAAGAATCAAGCTTGCATCTCCTCCTGCTTCCTTGTTCTTCCAACTTTTATTCTATCCAAGCCATCATCCTATTTGCCAATGCTGCCCATGCTTAGGTAGGGTCTTCATTTCTGTTGGCTAGTCCACATGCCAATCATTCCTGGACACACCCTCATTGACACACACATAAACCCCTTAATCCTTGGCATATATTAATCCAATCAAGTTAATAATTCAAATTAACTGTTACATGGAATGATTAATATTTTCAGGTAGCAACTTTGTTAGATTATTGAAAGTTACCTAAAATATATTATACACTAATGTTACTACAATACAGTAAATAACACCAGATTACAAACATAAAACTATTTTTCATAACTGATTTGATTGTTTATATGAGACAAGACAGTGTTCATACACTGTACACTATGAGCCACTTCTCTGATTTTCCTTTAATAAGGAAAAAAGTCGATTAGAAATTAATTTATTTTATTTTTTACCCCATTTTTCAAGTCTGATTTAAGCCCTAATCTTTAAAAGAATAGTTTTTATCTTTGATTAGTGGTTATGTCATGAAACCATTAAAAAGTAGCCCACAGTGGTTAAAATATTGCAAGAAACACTTGCTTTGAATGTTTCCTTGTGCTCATTAGACTGTACTAGATAGTGTAACCTTGAGCATCACCTACATTTGATTGCTTAAAATTCCAAATCTGATCTGGAAATTCACCTCTAGTGTGTGACTGGGTTTACTATGCAATTTTTCTTTTCAAATATACCATTATTGCAGTCTCCCTCTGAAACCTTAAGCATGCTGTTATTAACTTGCTTTTAAGTTCCTCAATAAAGCAACATTTAGGATGTACATAAAAACACTGCATTTTTATTAAACAGCCCTAGAGGAAGGAAAGGTTATTTTAACAGTCACATCAACAGTGTGGTTCTATGGTTCTATTCAATTAGCATTGGCTTGCCAACCTCCCTAAGCACTGGCATCAGGTCCCACTGTGTTTATTAATAGATTTCTCCTTTCCTACATTTTTCTCAATATCATAAAACTCTAGTAAGAACATGTGTTGGGGGTTTTTCAAGGTAAGTAAAATGTTTCACTCTCTTTCACTAACATGCATGCTCACAGAAACATGCACACATACATGTATACACACACACACACACACACACACACACAAAGCCCCTCCTTCCTAATGACAAAGACAGATAGACCAAGATGATATACAGAAGCATAAAAATTCATAAAATAGACAGCGTTATTGGTGACACAGAGATGAAAACAGATTTTAAAATATTTTTAAAGTTAAAATGAATAGTCTTCAATGATAGATGTGGAGATAAGCAAATATGAGAAATCAATAATTCTCTAATTTCTGGCTTGGGTGAAAAGTAGTTCAAGATTCATAATATGAAAGAATTAGCAGGTTTGAAAGAAATATGATTAAACATTGTTAAATTTTATTTAAGGATTAGTATGTGTTACATAATATGCTAAATGCTTTATTACATATGCTGTCGCATTTAATCCTCAATACATTTTAGATATAAGAGAACTTAGATCCACAAAATTAATAAGCACACCCTGGTGATATCTGCTGAGAGAGGATCCATGGCTAGAGACTCTGATGCCTACAACCACTTTTAGTGACTGTCACTTTATGGCTTGCAGAGTTTGAGATGCCTATGCCCAGGCAGAAGGAGAAGTTCAACAATATGTTGGGTATAGTTCTGAAACTCAAGAAGGATATGTTTGATGTTTGGTAAGGTCACACAAAGACAGAGCAAGTCCATCTTCAAATAGAGGTCCACATACAAAATGCCAAGAAATGCCAATATTTATGGGCCATTTATCTCCAGAAAAAGAGAGATATAATAATGAGACCGACAATCACCGGAGGGGAAGGTAACTCAAAGATTGCAGAGCAACCACTGTTAAGAGTGGTAGACAACTTCATTTTACTTCAAAGTGAAATGACCAACATCAATGCCTACCTCAGAGAAATCAGTCATAAAAGAGGAAACAGTGTCCACTGGGCAAGAGACTTAGGATATCATTATCCACCTTTGCCAAGACCAGCTCCCACAGAGGAGTGAGCCTGCAGTGCTGGGGATGAGGTTGGCAGTGCAGTGCAGAATTGTTAGATTTAAGTGTGAGATTATAAAAATGCCCAGCGGAATCTTTTACACATCATGTGATCACCATGAATATTATTGTGTTGATCCATATTTACTCTGTATCTATCTAGAGTATCACACAGGAAGTTCATGCTGCTAGAAATAACCTAGACTGTGACCTTGAAATTTTAGCATGTTGGGTAGATTTTTAATGGAGTGATATTTTGAAGATTTTTGTATTTAAGCTCCAGAATATGCAAGGGATATATTTAAGTCCACCCAAAGAGCCTCATTTGGTAAAGCAAAAATGCCACAATCTTTTCAAATTGGTGTTTTTTTTTTTCCTGAAACTGAAAACTTCACACATTTTACATTTCATTTGCTAACTTTCACAGCAGGTCTCCCCAAACCCAACTTCCTACTAAAGTGTGTTTCCAAGCAATTTAATTTGGAAATTGAGAGCTGTCTTGACCTTTTCATGGATTTCAACTCTGTGTCCTAACAGACTTCAGAGACAACACTCAATAGGTGATCAAAATATTCCAAAATAATAGGATTCTTATTTTTAGCTAGGATTTTCTATAACAGAAAAAAAATAGATTAGTTCAATCATTTCTCTTTTTAAAAACCTGCTGGAGAAGTTGTTTTTACATTTGAATTTCCATGACATTTTCCATTTTGTGTCTTCCATTAACTATCATTATGTGGCCTTTTACATCTACCAGTATCTGGCTCTGAAACAGAAAACCCCGGTTGTTTCTGTCTCAAGGCTTATAATCAAAAACTACAAAACCATAAAAAGATAGCGCTTTAACAACTTCTGTGCTCTAAGGAAACTTAGCCTTGCTCAGGAGTTGTTTTTTCAAACAGTGAAGATTTAAGGTGGGGAAATAATTTTTGTTTTTTTCATTATATTTATTCAAATGTCTTTTCTTATTTTATAAGTGGTTAAGAATTAAAAATGTGGATTTTGCCCGGCTTGTTGGCACACACCTGTAATTCCAGCGGCTCCAGAGGCTGAGATAAGAGGATTGCAGAGTCAAAGATAGCAACCTAGTGAGGCCCTTACGTAGCAAGGGTCCATCTCTAAATACAATATAAAAATGGGTTGGGGATGAAGCTCAATGGTTAAGTGCCCCTTGGTTCTATCCCCAGTACCAACAACAAAAACAACAAAACATGGATCTGAATCACCGATCTCATTTTACAATTGAGTCTTAAATATGCAAGTTGACATGCCCCAGGTCACACCATCAATTACTGACAAAGCATGTTTATGCAAGTTCATTGGGCTGTAAACTAAATAGGGTAACTTTGACTTAAGAAAAAATGAGGACTCATTGGAAAAATACCAGATTGGTTCACAGTGTTGAGAGCCACAGCCAAAGGGGCCCCAGCAAACTTCCAGCTGCCAGCAAACTTCCAGCTGCCTGCTGATGATTGGCTCACAGCGGCCCCAGCAACATCTAGCTGATTGGCTCCTTGGCCCCAGCAACATCTAGCTGATTGGCTCCTCTGCGGTGATGCTCATTGGGCTGTTTCCCTGCCCTTTCAGACCACGGAGCTGCTCATTGGGGGACTTTTTTGGCTCCGCCCACATGACCCAGCCAATCGGCCTCAAGAGCAGGAGGATTGTGGGAGGTGGAGGGAAGCTTGTGTGGGAGAGAGAGGCTTGTGGAAAGCCGGTGGTGGCAGTTGAGGCTCTGAGGGTTTTTCCTGAGAGGCTGTTTTGTTTGGCGTGTGTGGTTCTAAAAATAAAGTTAGTTTCTTTTGACAAGTGGCTCCTGATTGTGCCCAGCCAGACTGCGGCATCACAGAATCACAACTGAGCCTCAGATTGGAAAATTTAGTGTAGGTGCAGCAACAGCATTTCTCAGACTTTCTCCAGAAGAGGGCTATATGGAGATTTTACTTATATAGCATTTGTTGATGTGGTCAAATCCATGCTTAAGTTTCAAATTCTCACAGGGGAAAATCTGATAGGCTGAGATTGAGTCAGCACTCAATAGGTGATCAAAATATTCCAGCATAATAGGATTCTTATTTTAGCTAGGATTTTAGGCAATAATGTGGGGTAAGCAGAGCCACAGCCTCTGGCCAGAAGCTCACAAGTTTTATACTGCACTGGGGCCCCCAGCTGGTCGTGTGCATGCTGCCTACTGCCTGGCTTTCTACTTACACTGATTTGCTAACAGTAGAATCTTGGAGGTGGCTCTTTACTACCAATACTTTAGGAATACTCCAGGACACTGATTTACATAGGCCTGGGCCCTGTGTGTTAATTTTTACTTTTTAAATATTTCTCAGCCAAATCTGGGACATTGTGATGGAAATGATTCTGCTTTTAGTAGAAGATAAGGAAGAAAATTAGGAATAACATTTGACATCTCCCTTGGTTGGAAAGAGCTCAGAGACCATCCAGCCTCTTTATTTTTAGAGTTGAGTGCAGGTCAGAATAATCAAGTGAGCATGTTCTAAGTTGCAAAGCCCCCTTTCAGATCCACTTAAAGAATGAAAATCATCCTCACATTATTTTCACAGAGACCCATAGGTTTGGCCCTGTCAATTCTGAATTCTGAAGTCCAAGTGTATGACTGTCATTATTTAGGCCAGTGATCCTGTTTTAATATTTTTTTTTTTCCTACTGTGACCAAAAAAAACCTGACAAGAACAATTTTAGAGAACGAAAAGTTTATTTGGGGCTCCCAGCTACAGACATAAGACCATAGCTCTGTGCCAGAGGTGAGATGAAACATCATGGCTGAAGGGTGTGGTGGAGGTAAGCATCTCAGTTTGTAATGATCAGGAAGCAGAGAGTGTATTTCACTCAACAGGCACAAAATATATACCCCAAAGGTACACCTCCATGACCTACCTCCTCTCACCACACCCTATGTACCTCTAGTTACCACACAATTAATACCTATCAGTGTATTAAGACACTGATTAGGTTAAGGCTCTCATAACCCAATCACTTCACCTCTAAATTTTCATGTATTGTCTCACACTTGAGCTTTTGGAGGATACAAGGGAATACAACTTATTATCTCACGGAACCTTAGTTGAAAAAGGTCCAACCATGGACTTTGGACTTTCTAAAGTCCAACCATGATAGTGATTCTGGAGAAAAGCAATGAATAGAAATCTACTTCAGAGGAGAAGGGAGATTTGAGATTGGTGGACAGGAAAATGTCTCATGAGTATTAAATATCTAGTCTACAGCACAAAGGAAAGTATTACTGCACACACGGTCTCCAACCTGGCAAGTCTTACTCTGACCTAAGATGTTTGGTGTTACCAGTATGACATGCTTCATCTGAGTCCAAGTCTACAATTGACATCTTTCAAAGAGATAACTAATGCTTCGGAACATTCATCAGAGAATCTCTTTCTAAATATCTATCAAGAGATTCTCTCACTATCCAGATGAATATCCTTTACATTATCCTAAGCCATAAATAAAATCATATTATCATAGATCATTCATGAAATTTTCCATTTATCAAAATTGATTGGAGTGTTGATCTTGTGCTGGGCTAAACCTTGAAAAAATAAACATGGAAACTAGAATTTTTATTTTAAGACTACTATATATATATATATATATATATATATATATATATATATATACACATACCCATGTGGTATATAAATGCATTTGTATACCAGTACCACAAATCATTAAAAAAAAACACTATGGAGACACATAGATTTTGAGGAAGATCAGGGAAATCTTTCATACATGAGCATTTAAAGATGTGTGAGTTGATATTGAAGACACAGGGATACTGATATTGAAGACTCAGGGATATTCCCAGAAAATAGCAGAAAGAAAGTCATAGAATGAAGAGAAAAAACTATGACTAAGAAGCAAAGACCATTGCTTATTTAGGAGAAAGATGACATACAGAGGCAGGCAGAGATTCAACCTTGCTGGTATTCATGGGCTGACATGAATACCATTAAGCTGACACAGATACTAAAAACCATTTGCAGGGAGTTACATCAGGAGACTTTAGGCCTAACATGAAAAGCACCAGGGAGTTGTAAAGCAATGCCGGAAAAATACCTGAGTCCTACTCTAAATGAAAGAAATTGGTATGTCTAAAGAATAAGCCCTGGGCATCAATATTTTTTGGAAGTTCCCTGGTTGTTCGGATATTCACTCATGGGTGAGAATGGATATATTCTAGCACTATATTTAGCCATAGTTGAGATAATCCTGGCATCTGAGTTCAAGGGTAGGTCAGTATAGGCAAAAGTAAAAACAAGAGAACAATTAGAAGGTTTTCACAAGAGTTCTGGAAAAGTAGTACTAAATGTAATAGTTTCTGTGGAAATGGAAAAGAAAAAAAATCTTAATAGGAAAGTCAACAAGGGTTGGATTTACAGACATGGTTTTTGATTGAAAGTGCTAGGCAAGAGACTTGGAGGAGACTGACAGCATCCCCAAGTCTCTGTCTTGGCCATACCTCATTTATCTTTTCCTTCTTTTCAATTCCACAGTGTTTCCCTGGACAAGTTCTATGAACCAGATACAAATTGAGCAAGACATTGCTTCCCGGTATTCTAAGCCTGATAACCTCTCCAGAGCAATCATCTTAATATCAAGGTTTTGAGCAATATGTCATAGAATTTTCCTTCCAGTTTAAAACCAGTTAAGCATATTTTTTATGGCAAATAACCAATCTCTTTTTGGTACAAAGAACATTTACTTAACAGAGAAGTTGCTATGGTGATTTTTTTCCTTCTATTTTAAAGTACATTTACATCTGGAAAAAAATGGCAGGTAAAGTCCTTACTGAAATTTAATGCATGGTTAATGCATGGTTTAATACCTCCATTTATCAAAATGTCAGCTGCCAAACACTAGCACAGACCCACACTGTTTCTAGAGAATGGAAAATTTTCCAACTCAGAAGATGATGTCTCAGAAAGGAGTTCTAAGAAATATCCAAAAGTTATCCAATAGACTTTTTTTCTACTATAAATTAATGTCTTCCAAAGTAAATATATAAAAAATATAGGATGGACTTGCATTGCCTTTAAATTTTTTTTTGGGGTTGTAGATGGACACAATATTTTTATTTTATGTATTTATTTTTATGTGGTGATGAAGATTGAATCCAAGGCCTCACACATGCAAGGCAAGCGCTCCACCAATGACTACAACTCCAGACCCTTGTATTTCCTTTTAATTGTTATTCTGACATTTGAAAAGATGAACTGTGATTTTCTAATCTTCATGAATGATGCTTGTAGTACTTACTTTTTTCTACAGTAGCAATCAACTAGGACAGATGTACAGATATATTGCAATGACAATGTTGATGTTTACTTTCAGAGGAAGGAGGTACATAAGGGATTGCAATCTGTTTTGAGTGATAAAAGAACTTTGGCTTATCCAGCATCTCAAAGCTGGGAAGCCAAGAAGCAAGCCACTGGTTTGCAAATTGTGAGTCCTAAAATCTTTCATTCACCTGATGTCTAAGTCCATTTCTCTTACTATAACAGAATACCACAGACCGGATAATTACAAAGCAAGAGGAGTTAATTTTGCTGATGGTTATGGAATCTGAGAAGTGTAAGATCAAGGGGTTACATTGGGTGAGGGCTTGTTGCTGTCGTAAGGTAGCAGAAGGTACCACCTGAAGAGAGTGTGAAAGAACACAAGAGAGGGCCAAAGCCACTTTGACAGCAAGTTCCCTTTCACGCCCGCCAACCCATTGCCATAGTAAATCATTAATTATCACCTCGTAGAGATCTCCCCTCCCTACACCATTGCAACAGGGATCAAGTTTCCAACACATAAATGTGGGGATACATTCAAATTGTATACTACCTTTCACCTCTACCATTAGTCATCAGCAGTTCATGGTGGGAAGGGTCAAGCTTTGAAATCAGAGAGATAAGTTTTACAGAACTCTTCTGTCAGTGGGACTTTGGGATCCTTACCTACTTCACTGAGTTTTAATTTCCTAGATTTAAAATTTGAATAAGGATGCACATGCATAGGAAAACTTGGAGACATTAAGATATATGATATTATCCCCTCCACATGCATGAGTGTGCACACACACACACACACACACACACACACACCATCACATATGAGAAAAGACAGCACGGTTTGTACTCTGGCTTGTCTAGCAATGGCATTTTAATGGTGAAACACAGAAAATTGTAAAACACCCATCAAATTCCTGAAAACTATTATCCATTGTTTTTTTTCACTCCTGTGTTTTTATTTTATACATTTTTAATTGTAGAAAATTTTAAGAACCTGGTTTTATAGTCTACTTTATCTGACAGACACAAAGTCCTCCAGCCACCTGAGCAGAAATCAAACACTCAGGCTGACTGCACATCCATAAGGGACAGCTGGTAGCTGAGAAGATATGTAAATAATAAATTTAGAATTCAAAAATCTCACATAGGTCTTCTGATTTTATTAACCTAGACAATTTATAATAATTATGATAAACAGACATTGTCATTAAACATAGCAGCCTTTTGATAAGATTAAACATAATGCAATACATCTTCCTTTCCACCAATTCAGTATAATAAATTACCCTTAGGCTTCTAAATGAAGCATTTTATAATTGAGGAAAACAGATCAATTTTTAGGGGTCCTTATTTATATGCAAAACAGACTTTTTGAGAATGGTAAACTTGATTAAAATCTCTCTAAGTGCAAATCACAAATAACTTCTCCCCACAAGCCATAACTATCCTATTAATGTATAATTTATTGCATGCAAGAATAGTAAAATTCTAATGTGCTTATGATCCAGATGGAAGAAAGAGTTAAAACAAGGAAAACAACAAGCTATATAAAATGGGAAGAAAATGAAATTGAAATTTGAAAAATATTGCACAAGAGAGTGTCCCAGCTGGTACATATGCCACAAAAGAGAGAAAGGGAGAGAAAAGAACTGGGATAGGCTATAATAGTGAGATAAATCTCAGGAGAATTTAAAGAGGTTTCCATGGAACTCCTAGATTTAGAGAGAAAAAAAACATCCTCAGAAAATCGCATGAACATGTGTTGGATATGGAAATCATCAAGTCTGCATATGTGACCACTTTGGGGAATGGCCCCTACTCAAAATACTGGATCTCTTCTTGCAATTAGCCAGTGATTAGGAGATGATGCCCTTTGTAAGTGTCTTTTGCTCAACTGCATGTCATTTACATGGAAAGAAACAGTGACTTCTGATGGAGAGAACATGTAAATGGCAGAATGAACCTATATATCAGCAAAAAGTATGGCCAAATATATATTAATCATGGCTTTTCAAAGTAACCCCTGCCTCCTTGGTCTGACTGCAGGTGAAGCTCCTTGGTCCCATTTTTAAAAATTTATTTATTTATTTTAATTAGGTATATATGACCACAGAATACATTTTGATTCATTATTCATTGTAGAGAATTGCAGCTCAACTTTCTCTGGTTGGACATGCTGTAACGTTGCACCATATGTGCAGTCATACATGTACCTAGGGTAATAATGTCTACCTCATTCCACCATCTTTGCTGCCCCCATATCCCCTTCCCCTCTACCCCTTTGCCCAATCAAATTTCCTCCATTTTTTTCATGCCCCCCCCAACCCCATCCCGAGTCCCATTTTACAAGTGAATCCAGGAGAGATGTTTTTCTGGAGAGAAGACACTCAGAGATTCATCACCAATCTGCAGCCTCCAACAATCTTCTTTACGGACATAAATTTTGGACTCACATAAAATTAGCTTTATTCCCTATCTGTTAGTCAGCTTTATGTCACTGTCACCAAAATGTCCTGATAAGAACAACTTAGAAGCCAGGCATGGTGGTACCCACCTGTAATCCCAGCGACTCAGGAGGCTGAGACAGAAGATCTTCAAGTTTGAGGCCAGTCTCAGCAACTTAATAAGGCCCTAAGCATTTTAGTGAAATCTTGTCTCAAACAATAAAAAGGGGTGGGGGTATAGCTCAGTGGTAAAGTTATCTGGATTAAATCCTCAGTATCAAAAAAAAGGAGAAAAAGTTTATTTTGAGCTCATAATTTCAGAGGTTCACTCCATGGTTGACTGTCTCTGGGCCCCAAGATAAAGCAGACCATCATGGTGGAAGGACATGTCAAAGGAAAACAGCTCAGTAGCCTGGATATGTCAACCAGGAAGCAGAGACAGCTCTGCTCACCAGAGACAAAATATAAACCCCAAAGGTATGCTCCCAGTTACCTACTTCCTCCAGCCAAACCCTCCCTGCTATTGGTACCACCCTGTAAGTCTATTCACGTGTATTAACCTAATGATTAGGTTATAGCTTTTATAAACACTTAACCTGTGAACATTGTTGCATTGTCTCATGCATGATATTTTGGGGAACAGCACATATCCAAACCACATTACCACTTTAGGGAACAAGAGTTACTCCTAACATGGGTCTAAGTCAGAGCATATGATACAATTTCTTCTCTACAAAAGTAAGCATTGGAAAAAAATCTCTAGTTTCTTCAATTCTTGTAGGAAGTCTTTCATGCCGTGGAATGGTCCTAAATGTTCCTTTGCCTTCCTCCAGGCTTAAGAATATCACAGCTCCACAGGGTAATATTAATCTATTCACTCAAAACTGCTGTTGCCAATATGCATGGGTTTCTGGTTCTGTGCAATAGGAGAAATGTTGGAAAGTTTGTTTCACATAGTTTGAAATTATAAAATATTTCAATTTTACAGAAAATATCATAAATAATACCCACAGTTCACATGAATCCATCTTCTATAATATGGATTTATTGGGCATTTATGAAGGGGGTAACCCAGCTTTTGTGCTTCAGTGATGAACAAGACGAACACAGCCCCACCCTCAAGACAGACAAAGAGGATGGACAGTAGATTCTCATAAATGACATAAGAGCCAAAGCCCAGAGGTGATAGGAGTGTGTGGTAGGATGAAGTAAGTATTCCTGGAGGGTGAAATAAGAATTAGCCAAGCTAATACATCTTTCTTTCTTCTGGGCTCAATGTAATAAATTACACTGAAGCTGCAGAATGAGGTATTTTATAATGGAATAAAACAAATCAATTTAGAGCCTCTATTCATAAGGAAAGCAAAGTTTTTGAGACTGATAGCATCGGTTTAGGGTGTTGAAGCCTGCAGCCAGAAAGCTTAGGTGAGAGTTGTGGCTGGCTCTTCCCTGTGATCAGGCATGTTTACTTACCATTTTGGAAGATCAGTGTTCTCAAATGCAGAGTAGACACACTCATGCACTCCTTATCACAGAATTTTTAGGAAAACCACACAAGACAGAGCCTGTAACACGTATCCATTTTCTGCAGTAATACGCATGTTTTGGATCATTGGGTACATGTCACAGTTCCTGAGGGAACAAGATTTTCCTAAACTAATTCATGTCTTGTAAAAACAGCCTATGGACACCTCCCAATTGAGGCATCCTACAAAATACCACACCAGTATCACTCAAAATTGTCAAGATCATGGAAAACAAAGAAAGCTTGACAAACTGTCCCAGCCAATAGCCAAAGAAAGGAGACATGACAGCAGAATGTAACGTGGCATACTGAATGGTCTCGTGTAACAGTAAAAAAGACATTGGATAAAAATAAGGAATAAAGTCCAAATAAAAGATAGATTTTAGTTAGCTAATAAAATGTAATTTGGGGTTCGTTAATTTTAGCATATAGCTTAGGTACCATACCAACGTAAGATGTTAATAGTAGGAGACAAGGGTTGTGAGATACATTGAAGCCTGCATCCTCACAAATTTTCTAGGACTCTGCACTGTTTTAAAGTACAAAACAAAAACAGAGCAATGTTGTGTATTTATTTTTAAAATAGCATCATGAAAAAGCTCCAGTTATCTGCTTAACAACAAATATATTTAAAATTGTATCGTTTGGTACTAAATGGGATGAACAAAGAAGCATAGCAAAAAAGTGATAGGGGAGAGAAATGGATAAGGTGGAAAGGGGAGGTTTTGTGGAGGAAAGGCCATTTAGCAGACTTAAATAGCTGAGAGGGATGCTAGAGAGGGTGGCCATGCAAATCCCTGGAAAGGGAGCATCCTGGGCAGAGTGACAGTAAGTGTGAGAGCTCTGAGTCCAGGATGGACTGGAGGTGAACCGAGAGCAGGAAGGAGCCCACTGTCACTGGCAACAAGCCTAAAAGGGTCAAGCATGGGAGCAGATGACATCACTGATGCACCATAAAGTCCGTAATAAGTAGCTTGGATTTTATTCTAAGTATGCTGGGAAGACGGTGGAGGATTTCGTGCAGGAGGGAGGAGTGATGTTTCCATTTCTCAACATTTTAAATGAAAAATTTCAACCTTTCCACAAAGTTGAGTAAATGATACAGCCATAGCCCATGTGTCCATCACTTATATTCCGTAATTATTCTGCCATATTGTTTTACCACATATCTTTCCATCCATCTGTCTATTATACATCAATCCACTTTGTCCTTTATTGGAGTTTAAATAGTTTGAGATACCAGTATAATTCCTCCCAAATGTTTGATTATAGTATTATTAACTAAAGTTCAATCCTTTTATTTGGGGTAAAATTTATATATGTTGAAATATGCAAGTTTAAATGGATTCATTTTATAGATTTGCTAAATGGATACACCTGTATAGTCAAACCCTTATGAAGGTATAACATATTACATCACCCCAATAAGTTTCCTCAAGACCACTCCCATCCCCAGCCACTTTTCGAGGCAACCTGTGACCCATTAACTCTACTTCTAGGTATTTATCTAAGAGAAATGAAAACATATGCACAAAAAAAGATTTATTCAAGAATTTTTAGAGCACTTTTATTGATGGTGCTCCAAACTGGAAATAGCTTAGTTATCCATCAACAGGTAAATCAATAAAAATAAAAAAGTGGTATAAAATGCAAAAGAATGCTCACAGCATTAAAAAGTAAACTTATGAAGCATAGAAGGATTTAGATGAATCTCAAACACATTTTACTTATTAGAAGAAGCCAGACACAACAGAGTACACGTACCACATAATTCCATTCATATGAAGTCCAAGAGCAAAAAAGCTAAGAGTGGTTAACTAACTAAAAAAAATAAGATTCCAACTGTCTATCTCCTGTAGGAAGAACAGACTTCCTCCAATGAAGTAAAGTCAAGAGATAATTTCCTGCTTTGGACCCAGATCTTGATTCTGAAGTACACAGGGCTCAGTAAGTGCAATGAACTAATTAAAACCAACTGGGAAGTAAAACATATGCTTTGGTTTAGATGTGGTTTGAGCATGTCTCCTCAAAGGTTCCTGTGTTAAAATTTAAATCACCACAGTGATGCATGAAGAGGGTGGCAACTTGATCCAACTATTGTGTTTACCAGTGGGGCTTTTGGAAGGTGACTAGAACTTGAAGAAGTCTTCAGGGTAGAGTCCCATGATTGAATTCTGTGGCTTTATAAGAAAAGGGAGAGAGCAAAAGAGACACGCACACATGCACTCCCTATCTCTTCTCACGTGATGCTATAGGCCACCTTGGGACTCTACCAACAAGGCCTTCCCCAGATTTAGGCCATTGACTTTGAATCTGAAGAACTATGAACCAGATGAACTTGTTTCTTTATGAAGCTACTCAGCTTCAGGTATTGCATTATAGTAACATAAAAACAGATGGATACAACATCCTTCTCCAAAGATGCTTCTCTCTCAGCTGAGTTTGCCCTGGAAAATTGGGAAATTATTCTCCAACCAGAAACTCTAGAGGCAAAACTTACACATCCTGTCATTGAGGCTTCTTGTTCGCCTCTCAAATCTTTACTTAGTGCTTTTGGTTACTGCCATGAAATACATATGCTGATTTCCAGGCAATTTTTTGTTTGTTTTCTTGTTGAGACATTTCATTTGTGTCTTGCTCAAGTACCAACTAGGTTACCAAGATTTGCATTTCAGAGCATTTATCAGATTCTTACAATGTACTGTGTCCTTAAGCTAGCCATCAAGGAGACAGACAGAAACTGTGCGTGTTTATTCCATGGGCTATTGGGACAGGCATAAAATAATTATGTGATAAGGATCTGGGGACATCAGAACAGATTCATTTAAATCAGAACTGAGTTGAGATCACAGGGATAGTGAGAAAAAACTTTTATATTTTTAGCCAGGACAAGCCCAAAATATATTCATTAACACTGATTTAAAAACATGATTCTCATATAGAAATTTAACAAGCAAGTATGCAAGGTACATATATTATGGGACTTAATTAGTTATACTTTATATACGTACTATGTTTGAGAAAATTAATATATGGCAAGCTCAAGTCTCGTTAGATCTTCCTTTGTTCATAGGTTAGGTACGACAAATGTTTATTTTTTTTCTTTAAACTACTCACATATGTAGAGATTTAATATATAACTTTATCACCCAACCATGTATAAACTCTGTGGATATTTTATATGCACATACATGTTTAATTATTTATATGAGAGTATATTTTGTACAAAGCATTTTAGGGAAACTATTATTTTGTATCTGATTAATGTCATCTATATTTTTCCATGCAAATTAATATATATCTACATCATCACTTGAATTAATTATATAATAGTCCACAGTGTGGCTATAACATGATTTATGTGATCTCCTATTGGTATATATTTGGGTTGTTTCCAGTTTGTAACTTTCATGATGTGAACTTATTAATTTTGCTTGAAAATGAAATTTAGTTCCATTATTGTTCCTGAACTATTTCCAGAATGCTATTTAAACAATTTTCTTCTGTTCCCCTCAAGTGGATGTTTGTAAGCGGTATTACTTAGTGAATGGAAAAGCCTTCTGAAAGTGCCTGTGCTATCTAGCATCTGATAAAGTTAGGATTCAGCTCACTGAGGAGAGGGTTCATGAATTAAGGCCAAGGACTCCAACCAGGAAAGAGCAACTAGAGAGAAAGGACCCCTGGCTTTGAGTACTGGCAGCCAGTTATTGCTAGCTCTGTGATCTTAGGTAAGTTTTATTTAGTCTTTCCAGAACTTTTTTTCCACATCTACCAAATGGACATATTAATTCTCAATTCTCATAAAGTTTTTTTGAGAAGATCATAAAATAAGGACAATAGCTTAGTCCACATTTCCAAATATACCTGAGGAGATCTATTGCATATGGTAAAACTGCTGACATAAGTTTATTAGACCAAACAAGCCTCAAACTGTATGACAGAATGCTAGTGTGCTAAGTTAATAGATTTCCTGTAGGGATAGAGATTTTCTACAGGACTTAATGTGCAGAGGTCACTACACTCAAACAGGAAGTTTTTATGACCCACACCCATGTCCCAATGTGAATAGGCTGTGTTTTAGTCAGGTGGTTTTTTTGTTTGTTTGTTTGTTTTGTTTTGTTTTTGCCTCTGTGACCAAAAGACGTGACAATAACCATTAGAGGAGAAAATGTTTATTTTAGGGTTCAGGGTTTCAGATGTCTCAGTCCACAGACAGCCAACTCCATTCCCCAGAGTCCTAGACAAGGCAGAACATCATGGCGAAAGAGTGTCGGGGAAGAAAGCAGCTCAAGACATCACACCAGGAAGGAGAGGGGGGCGGGAAGAGAGAGAGAGACAGAGAGCCCTCATCACAGACAAAATATATACTCCAAGGCATGCCCCCAATCCTCTATCCACACCCTACCTGGCTATAGCTACCATCCAGTTAATCCTACCAGAGGATTAATGCAGTGATTGGGTTAAGGCTCTCATAACCCAACCATTTCACCTCTAAGCTTTCTTTTATTGTCTCATACATGAGCTTTTTGGGAACACCTTATATCTAAACCATTGCAAGCCCAGCACTCAAGAAGGCAAGCCTACATCTAAGTCCCCAAGGAAAGGGGAAACACAGACATTGATGCCAGGGCAGAGGGCTAAGCAAAAGGTTTTGCTATCATATCCTTGAGATGGAGGACTTCTTGATGGTCTTTTTCCTTGACATTTGTTATCATGGTAAAAATGACTTACATTTGATCAATTATCAGCTTGACCTCCGGAGTTAGAATGCTTGCTGGATAGAAACCGGGCCTCTTGTTCATCTCCTTCAACTTAGTGTCTTGCACCAGCCCCTGCACTTCTTAGGATGAAGATAAAGAATGATCAAATGGTCATGTGTCTGAAACCGCCTACAACCTCGGTGCCAGGGACAGTCATAAGTTCTTCTCCTTATTGACTCTCTTTGTTTTTCTTCGAGCTAGCTTCATATATTGATAGGAAGCTTTATGATTTATAAAGAATATTTCAGACACTGTGTCATTAAATCCCACATACATGTATTGTGTGCATTATTGAAGTCATTTTACTCATTGTTACATAAGGTCCAGAGTCCTTACAGGATCTGGATCAGGTCCCTGGACTTGCCTCACTGAACTGATAACTTTTCATATCATGTATGTGGGGATATAGTGCCGTGAACCTCTGGAACCTAAGTGAGCAAATGGGTATCAGGGAGCCATGGGAAATGGAGTCCCTAGAAGGGAGTACTTGATAGGTATAGTTTCTGCTTTGCTGGGGGAAAACATTCCTTTTCACCATCTCTCTAAATTAAGAAAAGCTCTATCTAGGCCATGTTACTCAGTCTTGCACTTTCTCTTGTTTTTGGTGGACATGTTTTCCAAAGATAGCCACAGGCCCATGACATGGCCTGAAGATGAGCACACACACACTTGGAGACAATAAGTTCTGCCTTAGAGATGCAAGGGGAGGACTGCAGGAATCCAGCAGTTGTGAGCAAGCTTCACTCCAGCCCACGGACAGAGGCCTCCGTGAAGGAAGAGAAGAGTAAACTCAGAGAAGCCATAGGGAGGGAAAAGGAGAGGAAATTAGGTGAAAGAAAGAGCCCAAAGAGAGCCTCAACATGTCCCTGTGCCCAAGTTGCCATGAGCACATTGGAATTCAGAATTAATTAATCTAGAAGACATCTGAATACTTTCGGGAACTGGTTTTTCATCTTGATTTCTCTACCTGGGTATATTGCACTTAACTCCTACACTCACCATGTGAAATAATTTGAATGATATTTTAATAAACAAACTAACCTAAATTATCTGCTCGTGTCGATTGCAGCACTACTTATAACATTGCATGAGCACAACTTAAATGACCATCATCAGTGGGCTGGTCATATAAATTCCAGTACTGACTTTCCGTTAAATATAATAACACAGCAAAAGAAAATGTGGTGCTCTCCACATGCTGTCTACCTTATTTTCTTATTATTGTTGTAGTTCATTGTATACCACAGTGATATTATATCTATCATATGCAGTAATATTCAAATATATATTATATGTTTTAATATATAATATATAAATATGTGATTTTATATTTACATGTGGAAAGATATCCAATTTAATATGCATTCTAATCTATGGGATATAATAATAATGTTTAATTTTTCTTTTTAAAAACTTTTCATTTTGTTTGTTCTTTTTAGGTATACATGACAGTGAAGTGTATTTTGACATATAATACATCCATGGAGTGTAACTTATTCCAATTAGAATCTTATTCTTATGGTTGTACGTGATGTGGATTTCACTGGTTATGCATTCATATGTGAACATAGGAAAGTTATGTCCTATTCATTCTAGTGTCTTTCCTATTCCAATCCCCCTGCCTTCTCCTCATTCCCCTTTGTCCACTCCAATGCACTTCTATTTTCTACCCCCTCTTATTCTGTGTTGGTATCCACATATTAGAGAGAACATTTGGCTTTTGTTTTTTGGGGATTGGTTTATTTCACTTAGCATGACAGTCTCCAGTTCCATCCATTTACTGGTAAATGTCATAATTTTATTCTTCTTTATGGCTAATGTAATACTCCATTGTATATATATCCACATTTTCTGTATGCATTCATCTTTTGAAGGGCACTTATGTTGGTTCCATAGCTTAGCTATTGTGAATTTAACTGTTATGAACACTGCTGCATCGCTGTAGTATGCTGTTTTAAATCCTTTGGGTATAGACTGAGCAGTGGGATAACTGGGTCAAATGGTGGTTCCATTCCAAGTAATCTGAGTAATCTCAATACTGATTTCCATAGTGGCAGCACCAATTTGCAGTCCTACCAGGAATGTATCAGTGAACCTTTTTCCCCATACCCTCACCAACATTTATTGTTACTTGTACTCTTGATAATTGCAATTCTGACTGGAGTGAGATGGAATCTCAGTGTAGTTTTAAATTCCATTTTGCTAATTGCTAGAGATGGTGCACTTTTTTTCATATATTTGTTGACTATTTATATTTTTCTATAAAGTGCTTACTCAGTCCCTTTGTCCATTTATTGATTGGGTTATTTATTTCTCTTTTGGTGTTAAGTTTTTTTAGGTTTTTTGTATATCCTGGAGTTTAGTGCTCTATCTATCTGAGGTACAGGAGGCAAATTTTTTCTGCCATTCTACCTACAGGCTCTCTGTTCATGTTCTTGATTGTTTCCTTTGCTGTGAAGCAGGTTTTTCATTTGATGTTTGATAATATTTATTGATTATTTGGGGGGGGGGGGGTGACTGGGAATTGAATTCAAGGGTATTCAACCACTGAGCCACATCCCCAGCCCTATTTTGTATTTTATTTAGAGACAAGCGTTTCACTGAGTTATTTAGGGCCTTGCTATTGCTGAGACTGGCTTTGAACTCATGATCCTCCTGCCTCACCTTCCAGAGCCGCTGGGATTACAGGCATGAGGCATCTGTGCTCAGCCCATTTATTGATTTCTTGATTCTACTTCTTGCATTTTCTTGCATTTTAGGAGTCTTGTGGAAGAAGCTGGTCCTTAGCTCACATGATGAAGAGTTGAGCCTATATTTTCTTCTGGTAAGCCCAGTGTCTGTGGTCTAATGCCAAGGTCTTTGATCTACTTTGACTTGATTTTTGTGCAGGGTGAGAGATAGGGTTTCAATTTCATTGTGCTGCATATGGATTTCCAGTTTTCTCAGCACCTTTTGTCGGAAACACTATCATTTTTTCATTGCATGTTTATGGCGGCTTTGTCTAGTATGAGATAACTATCTTTATGTGGGTTTTTCTCTTTGTCCTCTATTCTGTTTAATTGGTCTTCGTGTCTGTTTTTGTGCCAATACCATGCCGTTTTTCTTTTTATAGCTCTGTACTACAATTTAAGGTCTGCTATTTTGATGCCACCTGCTTCACTTTTCTAAGTAAGAATTACTTTGGGTATTCTGAACTTTATATTTTCCCAAATAAATTTTATGATAGATTTTACTATTTCAATGAAGAATGTCATTGGGATTTTAATAGAAATTGCATTAAATCTGTATAGTGCTCTTGGTAGTATGGCCATTTTGACAATATTAATTCTGCCTAGAATGTGGGAGATCTTTCCATCTTCTAAGTTCTTTTCAATTTATTTCTTTAGTCTTCTGTGGTTTTTATTGTAGAGGTCTTCACCTCTTTTATTAGATTGACTCCCAAGTATTTTTTTATGCTATTGAAAATGGGATAGTTTTTCTATTTTTTTTTTCAGTTGATTCATCATTGGTGATTAGAAAGGCAATTGATTTATGGATGTTAATTTTATATCCTGCTACTTTGCTAAATTTATTTATGAGTTCTAGAAGCTTTCTGGTGGAGTTTTTTAGGTTTCCTTATTATAAAATCATGTCATAAGCAAATAGGGATAGTTTGAACTTTTCTTTTCCTATTTGTATCCCTTTAATTTCTTTCTTCTCTCTCATTACTCTGGCTATGGTTTCAGGGACTATGTTGAATAGAAGTGGTGAAAGAAGGCATCTTCATCTCATACCAGTTTTTAGGGGGAATGCTTGAAATGTTTCTCCATTTAGAATGATATTGCCCTTGATTTTGCACATATAGCTTTTACAATGTTGAAGTATGATCTTACTACACACATACACACACACACACACACACACATATGTACACTAGTGTTCTGAACATGAATGTATGCTGCATTTTGTTAGATGCTACTTCTCAATCTATTGACATAATCACATGATTCTTGTCTTTTAAGTCTATTGATATGATGAATTACATTTATTGATTTCCATATTTTGAACCAACCTTTCATCCCTGGGATGAACCCCACTATAGATGCACTATATTTTTATTATATGTTTCTGTATGCTGTTTGCCAATGTTTTATTAAGAATTTTTGCATGTATGTGTATCAGTGATATTAGTCTGAAATTTTCTTTCCTTGATATGTCTTTGTCTGGTTTTGGTCTCAGGGCAATACTAGCTTTATAGAATGAGTTTGGAAGGTTCCCTCTTATTCTATTTCATGGAATAATTGGAAGAGGATTGGTGTTAGTTCATCTTTGAAGGTCTGGTAGCATTTGGCTGAGAATCTCTCTGGTCCTGGGCTTTTCTTTTGTTGGTAGGCTTTTGATGGTGTCTTCAAGTTCATTTCTTGAAATTGATGTTTTTAAATTTTCTGTGTGGTCCTGATTCAATTTGGCAAGGTTGTTTGTCTCTAGAAATTTGTCAATGTCTTCATGATTTTTTTATTTTATTGGGCTATAGATTTTCAAAGTAGTTTCTAATTATCATCTCTATTTCAGTAATGTCTATGGTGATATTACCTTTTTCATCATGAATCTTAGAAATTTGAGCTAAGAGCTTATCAATTTTATTTATTTTTCAAAGAACCAACTTTTTGTTCATTAATTTTTTTAAAATTTATTTGTTTCAATTTCACTGATTTTGGCTCTGATTTTAATTATTTCTTGTCTTCTAATAATTTTGGCGTTGGTTATTTCTTATTTTTCCAGGGCTTTGAAATGTAATTTTAGGTTATTTATTTGTTGACTTTCTATTTTTTTTAATGAATGAGCTCAATGCAATGAACTTTCCTTTTAGCACTGCCTTCCTAGTGTCCAGAGATTTTATACGTTTTGTTGCTATTCTCATTTACCACTAATTATTTTTTTTAATTTATCATTAATTTCTTCAGCTATCCATTGGTCATTTAATAGCATATTGCTTTGTCTTCAGGTGTTAGAGTAGCTTCTTTTATTTTATCATTGATTTCTTATTTCATTTCATTATAATCTGATAGAATGCAAGGTTTTATCTCCATTATTTTACTTGTATTTGCTAAGAGTTGCTTTGTGATCTACTATATGTTCAGTATTAAAGAATGATCCATGTGCTGTTGAGAAGAAAGTGTATTCACTCACTGATGGCTAAAATATTCTCTATATGTCTGTTAAATCTAAATTATTAATTGTAATTTTCAGTTCTGCAGCTTCTTTGCTTAGTTTTTGTTTGGAGGATCTATCCTGTGGTGAGAGAGGTGTGTTAAAGCAGTATCATTGTGTTGTGATCTATTTGACTCCTGAAATTGAGATGGGTTTGCTTGATAAGTGAAGATGCTCCATTGTTTGGGTCATAAATATTTATGATTGTTATGTCTTATTGATGTATAATTCCCTTAAGCAGTAGGAAATGTCCTTTTTTGTCCCTTCTGATTAACTTTGGCTTGATATGCACTTTATCTGATATGAGAATAGAAATCCCCTTTAGGAGATCCATGTGAATGATATGTTTTTTCCCATCCTTTTACCTTCAGTCTGTGGTTTTCTTTGCCTCTGAGGTGAGTCTCTTGGAGGCAGCATATAGTCTATATTAATATTCAAATACATATTATATGTTTTTAATATATAATACGCAAAAATGTGATTTATATATATTTAAATATACACAATTTAATATGCATTCTATTCTATGGGAAAATAATAATTATGTTCTTACAGAATATGATAGCTTTTATATGTATGTGAACATATATTTAATGTATATAAAATTGTTAAGTGAAACTAATAAAAAATTGCAGTGCACACATAAAACAAAACTTTATGCTTCTGTCTATATGTATGTTCTTATAATACCTATAAATAGATTAGCAATACACATTTCAGATTGATAATAGAATGTATCTCTTAGGAGAATGTTTAAAAATGATTGACCTTCACCTGTATTTCTTAGTTTCTGTTTTGTAATGATATGTATTAAAATTTCTTATATATTAAAATCAATCCAAAAAAGTGTTTCAAAAGAAAAACAAGCAAGTGAACCATAAATTACCTGCTTTGCTTTCTTGTTTTTCCTCCTCTAATCCATGCTGCTCTATATGTATTGAACAGTTATTCTGTGGTTCTTCCCTTGGTTTCTAAAATAAGATGATAAGAGAATAGAAAGCTACTCTGAGGTCTATGTCTGCTGAAATTCTTTTTTTTTAAATTTTCAACAATATGGCCATGGATAAAAATACAACACCAAGCTGAAGACTTCAAGTTTTATCAAAATAGTGCCAATTACAGGATAGTTTTCAGGCACAATGGTCCAAAAAGTGTTTATTTTGTCTTCTGAACATGAAAGCACTTTAAAATAGATTTTAGTAATTTCATTAAGCAAAAATAACAGTGGTATTAAGTGTGTTGTAATGTGCACTATGTATTTTGTGTGTGTGAGTGTGTGTGTGTGGTGTGAGTCTATGTGTACCAGTGTCTTCCTATGGATGAGAATTTCAAAACATTTGAGTTAGCAAAGAAGAAATCCTCAGGGATAGAATGTGCCAACTTAACAAGATGTTAAATTTAACAATTTGAAGATGTTTATTTCCATGTTAAATCCTATATGCCATGGACAACATGGTTTTTAAAAATGTGTCTTATATACAAAAGGGTTCAGAGATTCAAACAGATGTGGAAAAAGTTTTCTTTTTTGTATTTTTAATTGAAGTCATTAACTCATTTATTAAAATAAGCACCCTAGTGCCATTATTTTTAATATACCTGGGCACAGTCGAAGAAACTTAACTTGAATCTTCCCATGAACTTAAACCAGTGAGGTTCAGGGAAGGGATGTGAAATCTAGGAGTCAGGACTAGAGACACAAACTCACTCCTCTCCAGAACAAAACCTGAAAAAAACTGCTAAAATATCCAATGTTTGTCTACTGGACAAGTAGGCAAAACACAGGGAATGTAACCCACAGGCTCTGCAGTAAGGAATTACATACATCCTGGCCCAGGGTCAAAGCTGGTTGGCAAAAGCAGAGTTTTTACTGCATTGTACAAGAGTGGGGTTAAGACCAAGGCTAGGGAGCTTACAGAAAGTGGGTGGCCCTGGAAAAACAAAGGCAGAGCAGAGACATTGTTGATAAAATAGGGGGGATGTGACCTGTGGCTCTCTTTATTGGTCAATAGCGTAGAGGGTAAGCATTAATATTTTGGGGAGCCACAACATTGTTATGGGATCACTGTTAACCAGGCTTCCTAGGTCCCCAGGAGCAGAGTCAAAGAAACAAAAATTATTGATGATGAGAACCACATACTGATGGAAAAGAAGTTGCTCATGCATTTCTTGCGCTGTTTATTCTTAATAATGACATGAGACAAGCTTGCAGGAGGTAGCAAAGTGGACACTCAATAGAAACAATGAATATCACTTTGAGGGCTAGATCTTAGATTTCAGACAGATGTGATATCTGTTATTGCCTTAGCATTTTTTAATTACCTGATTGTTCTGATTAGGAGAGGTCAGTAACCTAATGGGTAATAAAAATAAGCTGTTCCAATTGGAAGGACTTGAACTTCAGGGTCCTCCCCAAGTTTCAGAATCTTAATCACTGTTTCTCAGAGGTTCAAAGGCACTGGCTGGTTGAAAACTCTATAATGTTAAAAGACTGATTAAATTCCAGATCAGTGAATTGGCATGGTCTTGCGCACATGGGCAAAGATGTCAGACCAAGGTCTTTAACGCAGACTTCAGCTTTCAGGGAAGGCTTTGTTCTGCTTGACATTGTCACCTTCCTGTGAAACTTCTTTGTCTGCCACCTCCCTTGTTTATTTTAATTGTGTTGGCATGACGTTGGTAAATTCAACTCACTGGTGACATCTAATTAATTTTTTTAAGGGAGAAAAATGATCACCCGAAACAAAGAAGCCCCTTCTGAAGCTTCATCAAAGTCCTTTGCATCCAACATAATCTTTACAAAAACTGCCACCCTATATAAAGTCACTAGACAAGCCCAGCTTGGTTCCCTGTGTGGTGTAGGGATAGTATGCCCCTGACCACACTCCCAGCCTTTGTTCTTGATTCTTAAAAGCCCTGAGAAGCCAGATCCTCTTGGACCTACATGTTTTCCTAACTACTAGCTTGTCTACATTGAGATTGGTTGTTTTAAGTCACTTCCCTATATGTATTTTTTTTCTAGCTTCCTGGATATCTAATGAACCTGCTTTGGGACCAGGTAAAATATATTTTGGGAACATGATCATCCCACACTTTGCAGGTCATGAATTTCTTTATTATTTGCCATGGCAGGCATTGCTACCCAAAAAGTTATTATCTATTCAATCTCAGTTCTAACCTGCAAGCAAATATGTCTGAGGAGCCAATTTATTACCAATGTAACAGCACCAGGGAAGATGAGTTTGCTTGTTTAAAGAGATGAATAGCATGGGCGACACAATCAATTTTCACATGCAGAAATCCCATACACAGGATTTTTGTAGTTATTAAAAAATCATGCATAGCAATGTTTTTCTCCCTTATCATGCATTTGCTGGGGCTATGCATCCATCACAACTTATTCTTCTCCAATTGGCCTTGTCTTTCAGAAATAGGTAGTCTTGTAGGGTTGTTTTTGCCCAGCACTAACTTGTAAGACTGGAAAGGTCATACCTCTACATCCACATCTATTTTTCCATCTCATGGTGACCTTTATGTGTAATTTAGCTTCCCTGGATATCTGTTCTATTTTATCAATCCATACACACTCTGATTTCATTGCATTAAGCATATCCCCAGGCCCACCAAACTGGGAGAGAATGTAGGACACAGAATGACTGTATGGAAGACAGATCAATGTAACACTGGCAAATACACACACATATATATATGGATATGTACATATATGTATACATGTATACATTCACCTACATATATGTGTGTATGTGTGTGTGTGTATATATATATATATATATATATATATATATATATATATATATACACACACACACATACACACACACACACACATGGGATTAAGCATACAACTTATTTATTAAAACAAACCTGAGTACTAACCTTACTTTGTGTTCACATACTGTAGAAACTTTGGTAAGCTAATTAGCCTCCTATGTCTATTTTTATGTGTTTAATCTATAACAGAGAAAACTAAAACCTACTTAATATGCATGTTCTAACAATTAAATTACATACAAATCATTTAGCATTAAGACCTGACACATTAATGTTATTATTAGCTGATAATATTAAATTATTAATTATAACAAATTAAGGATGGTTTCCTTTGGAAAAATGTGATCTAATATTGGATAAGAGGAGGGCTACAGATATATACATGATTAACTGTAAAACTAGGCAGTAAAAGAGAAAAATTCCAATACAAGAGAAATGAAATACACTCTGCCAATGCCTTCCAGCTGAGGAAATCAATGGAGATCCTGTGAAGAAGTGTAAATTGAGGCAAACTTTGAAAGATGGGTTATTCAGGATTTTTTTTTTATTATTTGCAAGGGAGAAAAATTGAATGCCAACTAAACAAAACCAAAAAGGGAAATGTTGGCTCATAGAACTGGGAAGTCTAAGTCTCGTTCAGACACTGTTGGATCCAGGTATTGAAATGAAGTTTTAAGGGTTTTGGCATCTTCTTTATTTCTGAGCTTGAAATCCATCTATGTCAGAAAAACCACTGCATACTCAAGACTTGAACTTTGTGACTCAATACCCAAAGGAAAAGAGAGCCTTTCTAAGAGTTATGTGATAAATCATAGGGAAGACTATGATTGACCCTGTTAAAGGTCATGTGTTTTCATTGCACCAATTGTTGTAGCCAGGAAAGATGCAGTACCTATCATAGCCTAGGTCCTGTTCCTACTTCTAGGATGAAGTTCAGAGTGTGTGATTGACAGCTTCACCAGAACCTCCTGGAATGATGGCAGATGGCTTCTCAAAAGAAAAGCAGAGCTCTTGAAAGAAAAAGTGGGAAAGGGAGCCACAAGACTAGGAATGTTAAGATAATAGATGTCTTTTTTTTCCTCCACATTTTATTGGTGCAATTATACTTATACATCATGGTGTTATTATTTTTTTTGCTACATATTACTACATGCACACAATTTGACAGTATAATTTGATCTCCAGTAAAATAAAGCAAAGGGACCAAGGAGCGGAAAGAGGGGGGAAAAGGATGAAATGCTGGGGAGGAATATTTGCCAAAGACAACAGGTTTCTATTGCCGTGCAGGTGGAGATCCAGTGTGAGGGGGACTGTATGAGAGAACCTTACAAGGAAAGCTACTGAGAAAGGAAAATTTCACAGATTGAACACATCCAGCAATTTATCATGCATTCCACCAAACGAGGCATTTCGACCTAACTTCCCTCAATTAATAAAATAAGTATTCAGTAGATACTAATCAATTTTGGCTCAATGAATGAATAAATACATAATAAAATTGTTTTATTCCCATTTTATAGATAATGAAAACCGATTTAGAGTTCATCAGTGACTCGCCTGAGATGATGAAACTCAGGACTTGGGAGAATTTCTTTTCATTTTTCTAAGCTCTGACTCCTAGTTGAGTTTCTTGCCACCCTCCCACAACTTTCTCTTCTTCCAACAGTGGCTGTTTCCTGGGGCTGACTCACCGAAACCCAAACTCACAGGATTCATGGGCCAAGTTTTATTTCCAACATATTTCTTTTGTTCCTCAACATTTTATGTAAGACTTCGAACTCAATTACCTTTGTATTCCAGTAACTCACCGACTTCTAGACACTTTTGAAATGGAAGGAAACTAAGAAGCCATCTAGTCCAAAGGACATTGTACGGTAAATGGCAGTTAAGTAACCATTCTTGTCAGAGAAGTGAAGGGTGAGGAGCCAGGTCCCCTCCTCCTGGTCTCCAGTGACTGAGTTACTGCTCTGACTATTCAAGGGATTTCTCCAAATGTAACTCTAATAAATGCACAACAGGCTCTCACTTGAATTGAGTTGCAGGAGTTCAGAGAAATAATGAAAGAACATCAAGCCTCTCCCCCCAAGTGCAAATACAAGAACATGGTTCCCCTGGGCCCCAGGAAGCTGGCAGCCACTAGCATCTGACATATGGAACACCCACATTTAAAAATAACAAGATGGAAGTCTGTTGTGTTGCTTTTACTGCTCCCATCCCAGCCACTTCTTCATATCTTAAATCCCCTTATTTAATAAAGACAGCCACCTGTTTGGCTTAACAGCAACAAGAGCCAGCTGGGCTGAAGTGGACGGGGAGCAGGAGGGTGTTGTGTGGACCAGGAACCACTCTGCATGTGGTCTCTCCCACTCAGAATATGCTAAAGAGAGAGGCAATCTGCTTCTTCTCCCTCCCCATCCTCAACCTCAGTTTTAGGGAAATCCTCACATTTTGCTGCTATTAATGGCATGATTCTACATCTCCTGCTTCAAATGGAGTTCAGGGAAACCTTGTGTTGTCTGATAATGGGAGTGTGTTTAAGTATGTTACGCCACTCCCCTTGCCTCAAAAATCCCTGGGTGCTTGTTAAACATTCAGACTTCAGAAACTCATGCCAAAGCTGCTGAAATACAATCTCTGAGCATCCGAAATGTATTAAAACTCCCCAGGAGTTTCTTTAACGAATTAAAGTAAGGGAACTTTGCTTCTCATTCTTCTGCGTTTTCTTTACTTTGAATGGCTCCTCTACGCAGCAGAGGAGGTGGGAAGAAACTCCTTGAGAATCAGGATGAGCATGAGCCGTGTGCTGGGGAAAAGGCTTCATGGAGCCTGTGGCTGTCACAGACAGCAGGTCTGAGCCCAGAACCAAGGGAGAACTTCAAAGTCACCTGTGATACACCCTTGTTCGGGAGCGTAAGGGATTCCAGAAAGACTTAGGAACAAGCTTTGCTTTGACATGATGTACATGTACCTGGATTGCTTTTTGTACCATTTATGAAATTAGGGTTATTTTTTAAATCTTCAGGTAAAGACTTAACTTGTGAGCATGAAATCAGTTTAGTGGGTCCTGGCCATTTTAGAATATAATTAATATGTCATGATAGAATTGAAGGAAAAATATTTAAAAAGCATTTTTTCTTTGGAAGCATAAAAATTCTTGTCTGAAAATTCTGTTCCAGGTGTACATGAATCCTGGGATGAGATTTGCAATATAACTCTTACTGTGGGTTGTCATCAAAGTTTGAGAATCCTTGACCTGGGAAACTCTGATTATCCTTTAAATCCCCTTATCCATTTAACCAAGACAAATTTGCTAACAGTTCGCAACTATTAACTTATAGACACCCACTTTCCAGATGGGAAAACGGGTAGAAATATAGTGGTTAAAGTCAAGACTCAGAAGTTTTACAAGAGCACCCAGCTACCTAGAGACAGAGGAGCATGGAAAAAATAAACATCATCTCATTGTCATAGATCTACCACTTCTCTATGTTGTTTAAAGTAACTTGACCCTCTCTGTCCTAGCCTCCTGGTCTTGGCCCCATGGTGTCCTAAGTACGTCACTGAGAAGCAGTCTACCCTGTGAAAGATCTTCACATCATTGCTATGCGGTGGTGTTGTGCTTTGGTTGCAGTTTGACAGGAGCTTGTGAGGAGTTGATAGAGTCTTGTTTGTTTAGCTTTTACTGAAGGTCAGACCAAGATTCACTGCCCTCCCTGGAGAACCAGCATTAATATTCAGATCCTCTCTCCAGTTTCAAAAGCTCCTTGTTAAGGGCTTTTCCAGAGACCTTCAATGGCAGCTTTGTTTACATCCTTAAGGATCTCTTCAAAAAATTAACCGACACTTACATATATATAAGATTTAGTTAGTGGCAAGTGACAGAAAACTAGACTCAAACTGAAGTTTAAGTATGGAGAAGAATTCTATTTTTTTCAGATAAATTAAACATGATGTGGAACTGACTAGATTCAGGTTTAGGTCTGAGTGGGAACAAGTGATATAATCGAGATGGCTTTCTACCCCCACTATCTTCCAGTTCTGCGTCCTGTGCCCTCAGTCCACTCCAAGAGATGATCACCCTTGCTGGTTATAAGAGGATTATCATAGCATCACCTACTAAGGCACAGAAATCTTTGGTTCTTATTGGGTATCACTGACTTTGGGTGAGCCACCAATCACATAACAATCGTTGCTATGCAACCTGATGTGCTGATGGATGGAGCTCCACAGAAAAACATTAGAGTAAACGAAGAGTAGATCCCCAGGCTCACTCTATAGAACTATCAGGAAGCAGTTACCAGGATTTAAGTGCATCATGGGTGCCAAAAGTTCCGGCCCTTTGCTAGGAATTCTGGGGTATTACTTCTTGCCCTTGCAAAACCTGCAATTAGGGGTTTGATAATTCAGGGGTTGGTGCATGTGTTCTATATGTGAGTGTGTGTGTGTGTTCTATGCGTGGCTGCAGTTGCCTAGCACCATAGCAGCTCTCTAGAGAAATGTCAGAAGTTCTTCTCAGGGGAACATGCACACTCACATCAGAGAAAAAGCATGTACATCATTTGTAACTTAAACTTAATGAGAAAAATGATAGAGCATAGAAGAGTGTACCCAAGAGGCTAAGAAGGGTAATGATGGAAGGGTTAGCAGGAGTTAGGGGAACAGGTAACAAATGACAGTTCAACAGAAGAAAGAAGTTCTAATCTTCTACTGCACAAAAGGGTGTCTATGGTTTTACGACAATATATTATATTGTAAGGAATAAAGAATCTGAGGTTTTTCCAACACAAATAAATACTAAATGGTTAGGGAACTATAAATGCTTTTTACTCTGATTGGATCATTAAACATTGAATTCCTGTATCAAATTATGACTTTGTAAACCCTAAAGACATGTAGATATTAAATGTCAATTTAATAAAAAATAAAGTATGATTCATTTTGCTATCTGGAGATATTGTGGAATAAAGTTCAAGAAAAGCCTTTCAATTCGAGAAGGATTTGGGTGTGTTGGGAAGACAGGTCTATGTAGGTTAAACAATTTGGCAAGTAGAGGGCAGAGCAGGGGCTGAAATCGCTGCTACATGCAAAAGGACAGTGGCAGGGAACAAGGGAGACCTGAAAACAGAGGGCCAGGGTTCAGGTTACTGGGCTTCCCTGTGTGGGCTGGAGTCGAGGTGGAATAGGTCAAAGTTTTACAACAAGGAACATGGAACCCAATAGTCATGACCATGATGGACTTGAGGAATAAATTCAAGAGCAGAGGGAATTATGCATCTATACTAGAGATTACATGAGCACTCATTTTACAGCAAGGACAGAGGAAAATTGTAACCATTAGGTTACAATTAGGACCTCAGACACAGAGATGGTTGCTTCACAGTTCCTTAGAAATGAGGTGTTTTATTAGCTTTTTCGCTGCTATGACTAAAGGATCTGACCAGAACAACTATAGAGGAGGAAAAGTTTATTTGAGTTCTTACAGTTTCCAATGGCTTAGTCCATAGAAGGCTGGCTCTGTTTCTCAGGGCTGGAGATGAGGCTGATCATCATGGTGGAGTGTGTGGCAGTAGCAGTTCACATCATGGTGATCAAGAAGCAGAGAGAGAGAGATTTCTCCAATTGCCAGATACAGATATATATCCCAAAGCCACAGCCAAATTTCCACCTCCTCCAGTCACACCCTACCACTTCAGTAACCACTGGGTTAATCCCTACCAGGGGATTAACTCACTGATTGGGTTAAGTCTCTCAGAACCCAATCATTTCTCTTCTGAACCTTCTTGCATTATCTCACACATGAGCTTTTGGGAGATACCTCACATCCAAACTATAACATGGGAAGCACTGGTAAAACAGAGTTAAAGTTCTGTTTCCATCTTTTATGATTTTTAAAAGCATGGCACTTTGAGTGGTCCCCTCTAGAAGGGCATGCATTTGGTGATGAACTTCCCTACCTGGTTTAAAATCAGTTAACCTAGTTTGCTTGAGGCTATTTCCAGGTGAGGGGAGGTATCGGGGGAGGCATCCTAGGACAATTCTGCAGAAATAAGTCAAAATTTGACTTAGAAGTTACCTGAAATTTGTAGCTAGTCAGATCCCAATTCCATTCTATTTTTTTTTCAGGCTAATCAGCTACTATCTGTGTACTTTTTAAAAAATGGGTCTTAAAAAACAATACCCAGGGTTACTGAGAAGTTTGAATGATATATATATATATATATATATATATATATATATATATATATATATATAAGCAACAGCCATTCAATAAATAATTGATATTATCTAATTTGTAGATAAATACTAAAAGAGAGCTGGACACTGTCTTCATTTTACATTATAGAAAGGGACCAGAGAAGGAGAAAGAGAATAAGGCAGAATGAGACCTAGTTGAATTCTTTGCACACAGTGAGTGGTACAACTAAGATTCCAAGCCACGTGGGTCTGATGGAAAGGTCTGAGTTCTTTCTGCTAATCTCCATGTCTATAATCAAATATTATACAAAGGACTATAAGTTGCCACTTGAAGATGGACACATGGTCTCAGCATTGTGGTCAAAGTTCAAGGCATGCTATGTATCTCTGAGGTCACTCATGGTTTTGCAACATGACATAAGCATTAGCAATATAACTTATTAACCTTGGTGGACTTATTACAATACTGGAACAGCACCCCTTTCACTAGATGTCAACTAACGTCTTTGTTATACAGATGTTCCAGGATTGAAGGAGAAATATTCTGATTAATACTGCCCCCAAATCCTGGGATAAAAATGAGAGTATTATATTATCCACTTGCTGGCCAGCATAATAAATTAGATTAAAAAAAGGAATGAGAAGCTCTCCCTCCAGGCTTAATGAAAGATAGGTTTAGTGGAGGGAGCTGGTTGAAGCTGAGCTTCCTCATACAGACATCTGTTACCCAACAATGTTTTTGTTTGGCTCTGTCTTCTTTTTACTATTATTATTAACCTCAACTGTGACCCAGAGTTCTTGCTGCTGCCTTTGGGATCTAAAGATATAAAACAACCAACATAAAATAGATGTCATCTCAACAGCTAAACTCTGAGAAAAGAGGGGGACATAAGCAGAGGCAATTTATGGACAGGGAGAAAACACAGCATTCCCTTCGTTCCACAAGAGGCAGAGGGAAAATCTTGACTTTCTTGTTTCAAGGGTTAATATTACTCTGTTACCAGGTAAAATTGTATCAAATACATTTTTGATGGATACATAGAGCTCTGAGTAGTTTGGCCTTCCTCAACTTATGTTGCCTGACTTTCCTGTTCCTTTTCTCTCCCTCAGCAACACTGATCTCTTTTTTCTTTCTTCTTTTTTATTTTTATTTTATTTTATTTTTTTGTGGTGCTGGGAATTGAACCCAGGTCCTTGTGCATGCAAGGCAAGCGCTATATCCCCAGCCCCATTGTTTTTGTTGTTGTTGTTGTTGTTGTTGTTTTTGGTTTTTTTTTTTTGTTTTTTTTTTTGGTCCTGGGTATTGAACCCAGGGGCACTATACCGCTGAGCCACATCCCCAGAACTTTTCAAAAAATTTTATACAGGATCTCACTGAGTTGCTTAGGGCCTCACTAAGCTGGGAGACTGGGCTTGAACTTGTGACCCTCCTGCCTCAGCATCCCAAGCTGCTGGGATTAGAGGCATGTGCCACCACAACTGACCTGATCTCCTTTCATTTCCGTCTCCTGAAGGACTTTGCACATAATATGGTCTCTGTCTGGATTTTTCTTTCCCCATATTTTCACTTGGCTCTCCCCTTCTCTTTCATTCACCCCTTAGACATCAACCTCTAAATCACCATCTTCTTGCCTCTGCCAATTATTCTTTATCCTACAACCCTGTTATAGTTTTCTCTTCCAAGTAATTATTGGTAAATATGATGAGATCATCTGTTTGGTTTAAACTAGCTGAGAGTGATTGAACACAAATATGTGTCAGCCAATTTCTATATACTTACTGCTATTAAAATCTTTGATCCTCATTATACAATCATGGAACAGGTGACATAATTAACACACCTTTTAAATCTTTTAAATCCAAGAATATGAAATGTATAGGTGTTAGGCCTAAGATTTTATTGCTAGTCATTAGAGTGGACAGGATTTGAACCCAGGAAATCATGTTCTGAAATCTGTTGTCTTAATTATAATCCTGTTAGCCTCCCATTCCTACATATTATCTATCTCTCACAATTTAAAATAAAAATGTCACAGATTACTATTCATGCATGCATTATTTCCTTACATCTGCATTTAATATGCAGACACAACAATTCACAAATTTGGGGGCTTCCCAATAACTAACATGTTCACTAACTAACATGTAGCTTACATAACTAACTTCATCCTAGGCACAGTTATGTTCACATATAATCCAGAAACAAAAGGCAAATTCAAAAAAGAAGAACAGAATTTACTGAAGAGTTTTAAGTGACTATAAAGCCATGATCAAATGTTCAGTCTTACTACTCATTAGTGAAATCAGATACTAATTCCTACCTCTCTAATTAGCAAGGATTAAAATAAATAATACTCACCATTGGCAGGAGTACAGAGAAGGCACTTGGTCATACATTAGTGGTGGGAGGTAGAAAAGTTTACAGCCCAGGTGCCATGCAAATTTGCCAATATGTATCCAAAAATTGCAAGATTTCCTTAGCCTTTGATCCCTCCAAAATCCACTTCTAATAAATTGATTTTAAAATAGAAAAGAGACTAATACTTGGGCTGAGGAATTTTGACTGTAGGATTGTGTGTGAGAGCAACTTAGAATAATGGCGATAATGTAAACATCCATCTGTAGTGAGTTAGTTAGCCATCACTTAGGAGGTCCTTACTATTGTGTGACCCTGAATGACATAGAGGGGATATGATGACCAGCCAGTGAGGGGGGTTGTGGCCCTTCCCTTATTGGGAAGCAGTGCCTAGTGAGACTGGTCATCTAGATGCCATTAAATCCACAATGTGGAATGTTATGAACTAACTACAACTGTAACATACTGAGAACTCCAAAAGCATAATTTGTGAGAGTATTTAAATAATGCTGATTTAAAGACATATGAAAAAGAACAGAAATGAAGAAAGATTATAAATGGGTCTAATTTTGCATAAACAGGTTATCGTGAAGTATATAGCAACATATAAACAAACATACAGAGAAAAAAATCATAGATAGAAGATGACCAAAAAGAACCTGGTGACTAATTAGTAGGAAATAGATACAATAGAATCTTTACGGGCTGGGGTTCAGTGGTAGAGCACCCGCCTCGTGCTTATGAGGCACTGGGTTCGATCCTAAGCACAACATAAAAATAAATAAAGATATTGTGTCCACCTACAACTAAAAATAAATAAATAAGTACTTTAAAAAACAAATCTTTGTGTTTTCTTTGTTTTTCCCCAAATTTTCCACTGTGAGCCATCTTTATATTTAGAGAAATAATACGACTGATACTAAAACATTCCAATATAAAGAAGGTATTTACTTTGATTCTCTACAAAGCTTTTCTTTCCCCAAACTGTTAAGATTCTGTGTTCCTCTGTGGAAAATGGAGACATTTCTTCCCATGTGGGTTGGAAGGCATCTCATTGCAGTGAATGAAGCAAACACAGAAGCTCCACCTAAACCCACCCCCAACTCTACCTCCCAGACACAGTGAATTTGTGCCAGCCCTCAGCTCCCCTCTTGACCTCACCTTCCTTCACCCCAGCTTGTCCTGCAGTGTGTCTTGACACTTGTCCCTGTGTTCAATCCCCTCCCCCACATTACTTATGAACTCCTAAAGAGCAACTCATCCTTACTACTCAGTTTTTAGGATCAGGTTAATTGCTAGCTAATAGTTCATAGTTAAAGACTAAAACCAAGGACACTTTTTTGAATATACAAAATAGCACATCATTAAAAGGCAGGCAGACCTGCTTAATGAAAAGGCTCTTGGACTCAGGAGTGAGACACAGCTAGGTTACAAACTTGCCCTAGCATCTTATCTCTGTGGCCTTTGGTAAGTTACTAATGTGCATGAGTCTTAACTTTTCTCTTGTGCAAACTGGCTGCGGGATGGCAGGGGGAACATTGCTAGATAACAGAGGTATTTTTTTGGCATATGGGAAGTGTTTAAAGTGTTCTAGAGGGATGATGTTTTCAAGTTTACATTCATCTTAAGAAATCTCATGTATTTTTTTTCACTGTCTCTGTTTTTGATTTTTAACTTCTAAGTTGACTCATTGGCACTTATTTGACAGATTTTTAAGTATGTGTCTCTGAGAATTTAGTTCTCCAGACTGATTTTTAAATTGCAAAATAGCAAACTTGGCTTCAGAAAGAGGTTAAGTGTATGTGTCTGTGTGTGAGGTTTCGTTTGCTCATCTAGCAGTTTTACTGTCAAATAATATTCTATTGGAACCGGGCTCCTCCATACACAGATAGGAAAATGGAGGAATATGGAAGAAAAAAGAGAGAGAATTTGTTTTAATTACAAAGCCATGTTCCAGGCACTGTGTGAAGCACTTTACACACAGTCTCCGAATGAGTTGCCCTTCTTCACTTTTTATATTTAAAGAAAAAGCCTAGAAGTTTCCAGCAGTTCAGAGGTATTCCCCCTGGTTCTGTATTAGACAATATTAGAAGCTGGAATCAAATTGAGCTTATGTCTGGGTTTCAAAGTCAGTACTGAGAGGGGTGAAGTGAGCCACCAGACACACCATCTTAACCCGTCTCATGTTGGCCCTATGCTCTTGCTTTTCCACAATACTGCAGCAGAAAAGAGTAGCTTGTGACCCCACTCTCCACCCATCTGCTAACTATCCTGTTTGGAGACGTGCTTCCATCTGTAACCCATTGTGAAGGCATGTCATTAGTGAGACACTGGGAACAAACAGAAATTGTGCTTCCTCCCGAGGCTCTGCTACAAGCTGCCTAATTGGGATTTATGAGTGTCTATGATAAAATTTCTGCATAATAAAATCCTGAGATTTCTTATGAACTCAAAAAAAGAGCCAAAACTTCAACAACTGAACAGGCATGTTGCCAGGGAGTGGGGGCACGTGTGTTAATGCACATGTGATTGGGGAAGGTTGTTACTATGAATTAGACTTAATACAGTGATCTACAGCTTGCTCTTTGCTAATTCAGACCGGAGGTCAAGCCTTGCACCCAGTATCTTTGAGGAGCCACCTGCCATACCTGGAGCTTGGTGATCTGTCTCTCTATGTGCCATCTTTAACTCTGATTGCTGAGTCTCTTTCCCTCTGAGCCCATCACCGGTGGCACAAACTGGACTAAATGCCATCACCGTCCACTTTGGTGTGGATGATAACTAATAATGATAGTCACTACAACAATAATAACGGCCACTTACCATTTTTGACCAGTGCTAACCAGGTATGAAAAAGCCTTACGTTAATTAAATTGCTATCATCCAGCCACATAATATGAGAGCTCAAAATTAACTCATTTTGTAGCTGAGCTAAGTAATTCTCAGAAATCGGGAGTGACTCTCTCAAGGCCAGAGAGCTGATACATGGCAGTCAGGATGTGAATGCATGTGTCTTCTGTAGGGAACCTAACACCACGACTTAAGAAACCACAAGCGTGTATTAAAATGTTCATTTAGTTAGAGGTAGGTGGATATCACTCAAACTATTAAGGAAAATCCAAAAGGCCTCAAGGAAGAGAAAGTAGCTGAGAATGGCTTGGATTGACAAGGAGAATTTCAGAAAGATGGCACAAGGAATGATAGAAGCGATGAGTAAGGTAAGGATGTACTGACATGTATGGAAAACCCTGTTTCAGCTTAACATATTACTGACACCCCCTCCAGAATCAGCTTTCCTGGTCTAACAACCTCACAGTCATCTATCTGGTCATTCAGAACAAAGCCCTAGGAGTCATCCTCAGTTCCTCTTTTTTCCTTCCCAGATGCCACCACGTGCTATTAATAGGCCCTGGTCAGTACACAATCACTTCTGAATTCCAAGACTTCACAGCCTCCTGGCAATCTCTGCTGTTTTAGTCAACTCTTTTACTGCTGTGACTAAGGGATCTGACCAGAACAACTGTAAGGAGGAAAAGTTTATTTAAGGGCTCACAGTTTCAGAGGTTTTAGTCCATAGAAGGCTGGCTCCACTTTTCAAGGCTGGAAGTGAGGCTGAACATCATGGTGGGAGAGTGTGGTGGGGGGAAGCAGCTCACATCAAGGTGATCAGGAAGCAGAGAGGAAAACTCCACTCTCCAGATACAAATAGAGACACCAAAGCCATGCCCTGGTTCCCACCTCCTCCAGCCACACCCAAACACTTCAGGTACCAGCCAGTTAATCCCCACCAGGGGATTAAATCATGGATTGGATTAAGACTCTCACAACCCAATCATTTATCTTCTGAACCAGCTTGCATGGTCTCACATGTGAGTTTCTGGGGACACTTGACATCCAAACCATAACATCTGCCTTTGACACCTGGATTGGTACTCAACCCTCATCGGATTGCAAGGTGAAGTTTCTCGCAGGTAAGCCAGACCACTTCTGCCTTCTCCATCAAACTCTCCAACACAGTTGGTGGTATTTTACACTTTTTGTTCATTTTAGGTAGAACAGTGACATTAATGTTATTCTTTAAAAGATGTTGTACTTAGAATCTTTAAAATAGAAATATTTAGAGATGACATTTTATAATGTCTGGGATTTGCTTCAGAGGGGTGGAACAAGTGGCCAGGAACATGGGTACACAAAATTCGTCATGAAAAGCCAAACCATTAATGACATTCACAGAGGGTGATTTATAACTTTTATTTTACCTACTTGATTTTGAAATTATGCATTTTTAAAAAGTTTAATTAAAAAACTGAAAAAATATCATTGAAACAAGAATAGAATTTTCAAATTCCTAACCATAGCCTACAAGGCCATGCACAGTCAGAGTCCAATCTGCTTCTTGGGTCTCTTTACTCCCATTTTTTTCCTAATTATTCACTCTTCTCAGATCCACTAAACTTCTTGGCCTTTGAACATGCCAGGTTCTTCCTGCCTTTAGGGTCTTGGATTTGCTTGTCCTTCCATTGGGGTTTATTTATTTATTTTCTGTTAACCTTCAAGAGACTACTTCCTCTTCAATTAGGTCTCAATTCCATGAAACCTGAAAGAACAGAATTTTTCTTATCACTTCACATAAATTTACACTACATACCCTTCAATCTCCAGTATATATCCTGTTTTATCTCCCATAGCGTTTTAAAGCTACTTATCAGTTTGTTTCAAGATTTTTTTTTTTAATCTACCACATTACATTGTGACTCCCATAAAGGCAGAAACTCAATCTTATGCACTAAGGTTATCTAGTGTTAAAAAACTTCTTGGGGGCTGGGTGCAGTGTCTCATACCTGTCATCCCAGCAGCTCAGGAGGCTGAGGCAGCAGGATCACAAATTCAAAGCCAGCCACAGCATCTTAGCTAGGCCCTAAGCAACTCAGCAAGACGTGGTCTCTAAATAAGATATAAAAAAGGACTGGAGATATGGCTCAGTGGTTAAACAACCCTGGGTTCAATCCCCAGGACCAAACAAACAAACAAACAAAACAAAACAAAACAAAAAACCCCAAAAGACTTCTTGTTGTTTCACAGTCATTCAAAGCATAGCCAAGACGTTTTAACATTTTGTTTACAATGAGGCTCTATCTTATCCTAGTGTTGCAAATTTAGCATTACCCACACAGTGACTGGGCAGGGCCACTGGCATTTACAAACCAAGAAATCAAAGGGGCCAAAAATGTTTACCAAGCATGGATAACTATCCTGTCCACGTGGAACTTCCTTGCCCAAAGTTATATTATTTCTTCTATTGAAAAACCCTGGACCAGAGAATAACATTGAGGTAGTAATGAGAAAGGATCCTGGATGTGGCAGGAGGCAGTAAGGGATTAGTCCTAGAGGAAAATCAGAACTAAACCTGGACAACCCTTCTTTACACCATCATAAGGAATTAGAAATTGATTTCTTGAATGATGTTCGTTTTCTACTGGTGTTACAACACATTAACACAATGTTGGTGACTGAAATTTGCTCAACTCTATTGTCCTATAGTTCTATAGGTCTCAAGTCCTCTGCATAGGGTGTCAAAAGGCCAGAGTCAAAATATTGGCTAAACTGAGCTCTTATCCAGAGGCTCTAGAGAAAAATTGATTTCCAAGATCATACAGGTTATTGACTAAATTTAATTCCTTGTGGAATTGTATGAATTCTGAAGTCTGTGTTTCCTTTAGTGCCATCAGCTGTGGCTTGCCTTTGCTTCTGGATGCCACCCCAGATCTTTTGGATGCTTTCCAAAAGACCACCCCAACCCTCAGAGGGTTGAGTCCCACTTGTGCTTTCCGTCTCTCTGACATTTTCTGCCATGATCCTCTCTCTCTGAGATATTTACATTTCTAAAGAGGCGTAATTGGATTGGGGACACCTGAGTGATCTGGTTCCTCTCATTGTTTTAAGAGTCTGTCCCCTTATTGCATCAGCAAAGCCCTTCCTGACATTTAATGTTAACAGGATCACAGGTTCCAGGGGTGGAGGCATGAAAACCTATGGGAAGTCATTCTGCCTACCACAGGAGTCATAGAATGTTTTAAAAGAGACAAATCACATTAGCCAAATCTCTTTAAGTAACTATTTCTTTCTCTTTGGCTACCTTTTAGCAATAGGGATCTTTCTCCTCCAGGACCTATAGGAGTGATTCCTGCAGGGCCTCTGTTGGGAAAGGCATTAGAAGCCTGCAGCTGCACGTGAATCCAAGTGGTGCTGTACTCCAGCTCACACAGACAGAGCAGAGAGGAAGGGATTGTGTCTGCCTCCACAAATGGTGGGTCTCAGCTGCGTCCCCATTACTGGGAGAATTTATGAGCAGAGCACATGCCAGGGGGCATGGAGAGCTTCTCTCCCAGAAGCAGATGCTGCTGATCCCACATTGAAGCAACCTCACTCTTCAGCACTCCCAGACACTGCCTGCCAGATGGCCACAGCTGAATCCACAGCTGAATAGATGTCTGCTGTTGGCACCAGTGTGCCTCTGTGGGACTGGTTGAGGACCTGAGATGGTGTCAGGGCATCAGACACACGCGAGCAATACAAATGCTTGAGGTGTATCAGGCTGGGTACTAAGCAAGCATTTGCAAAGGCTCAAACACCACCTTCACAATATTCTCACGTGGATGGTGCTATGTTGTGCCCATTTTATACAGGGTGAGACCAAGGCTCAGAAAGAATGCGGAGCTTACTGAAGGTCAGAGAACCAGGAATTACTGGAGTTGGACTTAAACAGAGGCAAATCTTTCCAACTCTCTGTGATCTTAGATGCTGTGCCAGATAAATCTAATGTCAAGAGCTTTTTAGCCCTCTCCCCTAGGCTCCATGGTGGCATCCAGTCTCATTTTGCACCAGCTCAGATATGCCCCAATCTAAGCAGTTGCCATCAGATGAACCATCCTCATTTATAGGTCAGTGGCCCAGAATATTTTTCTCCTGTGGAACGGTATGGAAAACTGGTGAGTGGATAATTGAAGCTGACATCCAAAACGATATCTGTAGTCAAGAGAAACTTAAAGCCAAATAAATATAGGCATGGAACCATAAAAGGGTAAAAAATGCATAGTCGGGCAGGGGGAAGATCAGACTCAAGACTCACCTTTGGGATCCCAAGTACATGGTATGAAATTACAGTTGCATGACAGGCATCATCACCCTGAGCACGCACTGAGTGCTTAATCTGCACCGGGAACTAATTCATGCCAACTACACAGACGATTGCATTTAACTCACATCATCTCTATTGCTATTGCTCAAGGGCAAAAGCTATTGCCCTTCACGTATACATGAAGAACATAAGAATTCATGGTTTAAGTAACCTACTCCATGTATCATGGTAGGTAAAAGGCGGCTCTGATTTTAATCTAGGTAGCCTGACATGATAAATGACTTTTTGATTTCCCTATGCTCCATTCCAAAATGTCATGGGACATTTGCAGTTAATTTGGGGAGTGTTGAATTTACTTATAGAGGAGAAAGAGTCTGTCTTGGCACCACAGTGACACTGACCACAGTAAGTGAGACTATCCTCTATGGAATGAAGGTTAATAGGCGTTTCATGTCCTACCTCAAACATAGATGCATTTCATAAATTGTGATTGCATGAATGGGCTGAATCAACCTGAGAAAAGTGAAGCCACTAGCAAGATAAGAGTGTATCATTAAGTTGCCATATCAGAAAGATATTCATGAAAAACATGTGAAAAAATGCAGAGGTAAAGATGAGGATATATCTTGAGATTAAGTTGCTAATTTTTACATACTCTTAGAAGGAGTCATTCAGGTGTGAAATGGGGCTGTGACTGGGTTACTCCTTCAATTGCTAACATGTCCCAGCATGGCAATATGGAAGTACTAACATTGGATGACTGTCTCACCATTGACCATCAGGTTAGGTCAGGGGCATGTGCAGGGAAATGAAAACAACAGAACACTCAAGGCTTCCCTAGAAAGTTAGAGATCACCGTGGTGTGCACATTGCAGAATATATCTGGATGGGTACATGAAAACTATAACCAACAGAATGGGAATTTTAAAGAAATAAAGCATTTGTATAAACACTGATGGAACATGGGGCACAAACATACAGGTCACTGAATTTATACCCAATCTGGCAAACAGAAAGTAAATGTATAGAATTTCTTACCTAAAAATTGGAAGTCGTGTACTGTCTCCTCGGAGCTATGATAGTTACAAGAAATACACTTAGAAACATGATTGATATGCAGGTAATAAGATAGATAGCTTGAATTAGTATCTCCAAAGGAGTTGCTAGGGAGGCATTCAAAGTTGATTTTCTTCTCTCCCTTTTCTTTTTTCCAGTTCCTTGCAAAATGTAAGAGCTTAAAACAACCATTTTCATCTTTATAGATATGTCGATCACCGACGAGGATAGGTGATAGCTGGGATGGGTTACTTCTGCTCAACAATATCTAGAACCTTGGGGACTAGGGAGCAGACTCATTATACATGCTTTCTCAATCACATGGCTGGCAGTTCAGCATGGTTGAAGGATAAAACTTTATAGAGAAGACTGCCAGTTGGAATATCCAAAGATGGGCTCCTCACATAATCTTTGCTTCCTTACAATATGGTGGTTGCAGCCTGTAGGCAAATATCATGAGAGATAGACAGGTCAAAGCTATATAATAACCCTTGTTCAGAGTCCCATAGCTGCATCCTGCTGGTCAGAGCATTCTGTGCCTACTCAAAATTAAGGGAAAGGAAAATAGTCTCCACCCTCTGGTGGAAAGCAGCATGGTTCTGGAAAAAACATGGTATAGAAAAACATACCCTCTGACATTCAAACCTTCATAAGTATGATTGATCTGAATTATTATATGAAGTGGCTAGTAAGATAGCTTTTTGAAAACCTCAATCTTGCATCAGTATTCTTGCACATCTAAATATTGACAAAATTTTATTCTAAAATTCTAAAGACAGATTGAGTTAAGAATGCGTCCTTATCATTTACCAATTCAATGTCATATACATGCCTAACCTGAAAAATTAGAAATGAAAGGGATGGATTCTTATTAAGCAAGCACAGTATGTCTTCGATGAATCACTACAGTTTTTGCCTAATATGCATTTTATAAAAATTCACTGATGTGTTTAGATACATACAGTTATGTTTTCTTTTTAATTCAAATCCAACATTTAGGAAAATGCATATAACTAGTCTCCCTTTGGCCCAATTCTCTCATCTATAAAAGGGAAAAGAATGAGATGGATAAGCTAAGCAATGTGCAATTTTGGCATGCTAATTGTGGTAACATAGAAAAGTCCTATAGTCAATAATTCAGAATGCAACAAGACTTTTGTGTAAAAACTTCTTAGAGCCTTCAGTATTTTCCTTGAACCTTTTTTTGATCATAGGCTTTTTTCTGCAAGATCCCCTTACAGGGATAAAAGTCCCTGGACTCTACTTTAAAAAATGCTGGATGGATCACTCCTTCTTAATGTGCACTTCTGTAGAATAGAGTTTAGCATAACCAGAGAACTGATATCTTTCCCTCAAAATTCAAGAAGCAACACCCAAAGACAATTACCTCAATTTTGCATGTGGTCCTCCTTATTTATTTTTAACCATTTTGGCTTCTGTTATATCTTACTTTTTTAAAGGAAAAATCCATTTTGAGATGGTATCTTCCCAATCTTGATTTTTATAACATATACCATTATTTTCTGCCACACAGCCCTTATTATGGGTTAGCACTATGTCAAACTCTTCACATGCCTTATTTATTTCTCTCAATGACCCTAAATAGGCAGAATTATTAATATTCCCATTTTCCATGTGATAAAATTGAGGGTCAGAAATGTTAAGGAATTTTTCCAAGGTCACAGAGCAGAGGCAGAGGCAACATTTGAAACCAAATTTTGAGGAATCCACAGACTTATGTTAAAAGCCATCAACATTACCTTTTGTCACACAGCTATCACTACAAAAGGGGCCTTCAAATTCCAGAGATTTTTCACATTATTAATAATGAACCTCATGTTCCAGAGCATCCTGTACTCCAAATCCTACCTATTTTCAACCTTCTCAGACTGTGACCCTGTGAATTGGCTGCTGTTGCTGTTACTGCTGATAACAATAATGGTTTATCTTATTTATCCTTGTTGTTGTTGTTTTGTTGATATTATTATTATATTGTTAGTTCTAGAACCTGACTTTTGACATTGCTTTTCTAGCGTCATTTCTGGGATTCCCTCTTTAACTAAAATACAAACCCATTCTCTTGCTAAATGGCTCTTTGAAGTTCTGGGATCATAATCCATCTGACGCATCTTAGCCCCTGGACACTTCCTCTGCGGTGCAGGCTCTCCACTGTGGTGCTCCTGTTTGGGCCCAAAGTAACATCATTTATATTTAAAGTCTCCATACAGCTAGTTCATGGTGCATTCATATTGGTTCATGATGTCACCAACTCACGTTGCCATGGAAACAAAGTTGAGAGTCAAGTGCTAAGTGATTAACTCAATAAATATTTGCTGATGATCAGTATGATGAGGACTTTCTAGGAGTTCATTGGTGAGTGTCTTAAGTCCGTTTTGTGTTCTTATAACATAATACATGAGGCTGGGTGATTTATACAGAGAAGGGGTTTATTGAATTTATGATTTTCATTACTAGAGAGTCCAAATAGCCCAGCATTTGTGTCCTGGTGAGGGCTTCCAGCTGCATTGCAACATGACAAAGAAGAGATGTGTACAAGTTAGGGAGCAAGAAACCAAGGAGGGCTGAGGATCCATCATTCCATTACAACCCACTTGCTTGGGAACAAATCCACTCCTACGAGACCCAACCCACTCTGTGAGACCTATCTTGATCCATTGATGATGAAAGAGCCCTCATGACCTAATTCCCTTTCCCAAGGCTCCACCACACTAAAGACCAACTTTCTAGCATGTGAATCTTTGGGTCAAACCAAGTCCAAATGATAACCATGAGCAAAAACAGAACCAGTCTTTGCCCTCACAGAACTGGCAGGCTAATAGGGAGACTGGCAGTAAGACTCGTGCAGATAAGTTTGTAGAAACTAGATGCCCTTCAATAGACGAATGGATAAAAAAATGTGGCATTTATACACAATGGAGTATTACTCTGCATTAAAAAATGACAAAATCATAGAATTTGCAGGGAAATGGATGGCATTAGAGCAGATTATGCTAAGTGAAGCTAGCCAATCCCTAAAAAACAAATGCCAAATGTCTTCTTTGATATAAGGAGAGTAACTAAGAACAGAGTAGGGACGAAGAGCAGGAGAAGAAGATTAACATTTAACAGGGATGAGAGGTGGGAGGGAAAGGGAGAGAGAAGGGAAATTGCTTGGAAATGGAAGGAGACCCTCAGGGTTATACAGTGGAGGGGGTAGAGAGAGAGGAGGGGAGGGGAGGGGAGAGGTGGGGAGGGGGGATAGTAGAGGATAGGAAAGGCAGCGGAGCACAACAGACACTAGTATGGCAATATGTAAATCAATGGATGTGTAACTGATGTGATTCTGCAATCTGTGTATGGGGTGAAGGTGGGAGTTCATAACCCACTTGAATCAAAGTGTGGAATATGATATGTCAAGAAATTTGTAATGTTTTGAACAACCCACAATAAAAAATTAAAAAAAAAATAATAAAGTAAAGGAACAGGTGTCCTTGAGACAGTAAACCAAGGAAGCCTGATTTTAGGACATCAGAGAGATCTTATTTCATAGAGAGATCCCATGATGGAGATCTGAAAGAGGTCAGTGAGGTGGGATCATGCAAGATGCCAAAGGATAGAAGATTGGAAGCAGAGAAGAGACCCAAGGAGGAATCGAAGCTGAGACCGGGCAAAACAGACACCAACCAGTGTGGTCAGAGCACAGGGAACATGGCTGTTTCCTACCTATCTCTCCATTCAGAGTCTCTTTTTTGCATTATATCCTAAGAGCCCAGTTTGCTCCAGAAGGCCACATGCAGGAAACGGAAGTGAGTTTATTTGCTTTAAAAACAAAACAAAAAAGACTTGGACTACAACCTCAAGAGAACTGGAGGAAGTCATGGGAGATTTGGTGAAACCAGGGAAGAAGTAGTTGGATGCTATTTCCATAGCTCATCTCCAAAGGCCTTCTGCTATTATATTCCCTGTTCTTATGTTAATCCAGAAGAAATTATAGACATTATTGTCTTGCATTTATATGGAACAGCAAACTTTCTTTGAATTTCTGTACTATTGTTCAGGAGACATACAGTACTTAAAATTGGATTACCTATATTGTGTGTATAGGTAGGACAAACTTCATTTATTACAATGGTTAATCAACTTTTTTTTTTTAAGTCTAATCATTGTGTATATGTGTGTATTCTAGTTTGTAACAGAAATGCCCTTGAGGAAAGATGAAATGCAGGAAAAGAAATGTACATTTTTGAGGCAGTGTCTTATACTCCATCACTGAATAAGTATTTATTGGGAATATTTATTAAGCACTTATTATGAGCTTAACATTGTCCTAGGCTCTGGAATGTATTGGAAAGATGGTAGAAAACAAAGCAGATTTCTGTCTTTCTTTTCCTCTCTTTTTCTCTCTCTTTCACTAAGAACTGAATTTTATTAGAAAGACTTCAGTTTTCAATATACACACAGATCTGACTTTTAATTCCAGCTGCATGACCTTGAAGACGTTACCTTTTGAGATTGAAGTTTCTTATCTGTAATTCAAGAAAAATAATATATAAAGATTTTACACATAATATCTGAGAATCTTCCATGAGTTGAGATAACATATTTCAATCATCCAGCACAGTTTTGGGCACACATTTTCAAAATGAAGATATCTCAAATTTCCTGATTTAGACTCTACCATAATAGTTCTGTGCACTTTTATTCATGTTTGGTAATTATTTTAATGACTCCATGAAAAACACCATACCCGTTTGACTTGGAGATACTTAACACTAGATTATTTTAATATTTTAGAAATTCTCATACCTGGGAAAAAACAATTTCCACTTATGATTTATTCCATATTCAGTATTGCTCTTTCTCTTTTTGTAAACTTGAAGACTATGGTTAAAAAAAATTGCATTTAAATGCATGTAAAAACATATGCAAATACATACCTGTATATATTTGTGTATATATGAGTATATGTATATGTACATGAATATAAATGTAAATATATAAGCATACATAACACACATAAGTACACACACACACATTCTAGTAGGGAGGGAATACCTTTGATATTTGAAGTGGTTTACATTTTGAATGCATTATCAAAGTACTGAAGTAATTTCTGCAGCTTTGAAATGGTGATGCTACTGACAATTTAGTCCCTACTCTTTTGCTACAGGCTGTGAAAAGGCAGCATTGTTCATGGGCAATTTCCTAATCCTTCCTGGTGCTAACAAAATGGATAACTTTCTTTAAACCAAAAAACACAATGTCTAAATTGCTTATTTCAATGAGCAATGGGTTTAATATCATCAAAGTCCCAGCCATGAACACACAGATCACATCCCATCCCTTTGACAAAAGCCTCAGAAATCTCTAATTCTCAGTATTATATTTACCAAGGTTTTTAATGAACTTAATTTTTGGCTAGAATAGGTTCAACATAGTCTGTGTAAACTCAAATGTAAGTAGACCTTCTGTTTGTCCAGAGTAGAAATTTATATATATATATATATATATATATATATATATATATATATATATATATATATATATATAAAATTTATTAATTTAGTTGCCAGTCTTTTATCATTTGAATATAACATCAATCTTTTCTTATCTTTTAAGATCAGGGTCTTTATGTCATTTAACACAATCCTCTAGTGAACATATTTTCACTTCTCTCAAAGTTTTCTATGTGACAGAGACTTTGAATCTGCTTGCTTATACCACTAGGAGCTCTGAATAACCATTTATTCTACTCTCTTCTGTTTTGTATGCCTCTCCATTCATCTTGCAAGCACAAATTTGTGACCTCCATAATGTAACTACTTAACTCTATTTCTTTTTAAAAGTCATCTTTAAAAGGATTGTTTATAATAGCATCTAAACTTGCAATTGTGAGATCAGAGCCCCAGAATAATTGCTAAACTGTGCTAAATTACCTTGTCTTTTTTTTTTTTTTAACTGATTCTGCCAGTGACCTCTTTAAGCAATCCAAACTAATATTGATTGGGGTCCTTTCAGGCTAATGTACAGTTCTTTGTTCAAGCTACTGTAATTGAGAAAGTGCTCTGTAATGTGAAATATTTTATTAGGACACAAATATGTATATTATTTTTTTAGTAGGCTGGGGCGTGATGTGCCTTGGGGGGGAAAACCTTGGTTCATATGCAAACGTTTATGGCTCAATGCATACATGTCAGGAAGCTCTTCTTTGACCAACACTTTTTTGTTGTTGTTTTTATTCATTCCTGGCATTTTTTGTCCTGAGGCTGCCCTGCATCTTCTGCAACATTGCTCTAAAGACAGCCAATTTGGTGAGCTATTCTGTGACTTGCTGCTTTGTTGTATTTATCTGTTTAGCATTTACTGTATGTCAGGAATTGTGATAAATGCTTTGTGTTGATTTTTCAAATTTCACTGGATGCTCACAGTAACCTACAAGGCAAATGTTTCTGCTTTCTTCCTTTTGCAGTTGAGAAAAGTTGAGGCGTAGAGAATTCAGTAACTTGCCAAATATCACAACCTAATCAGGGATATTGCCGAACCTCAAATTCAGGCCTGTCTGTTTCTAAAATTTGGTGTTTTATTTAAATATAATGTAAATAGGCAATCCTATTGAGAAACCAGCCTCTACCTCAGAGCAAAGCCTGTCCAAGGAAGGGGACATGACCCTTGTCCTTGGAAAGACCCACAGAGCACTCCTAGGCACATACCCACCCTGCTACAACCCTGTAGTTGTTTATCTACAAATAACAGGAGAGATCTGCGGAGCCAGGTGCCTCTGACTCAGTCAGTCTAGGTGAGGACCCATAGCAACTCCCTAGCAACCACCAATCAGCATGAGACAGGGAAAATAACTGGGATGCCAGATGACCCTCCCAGTAGTTTATAGTGGTTGATAATATGTTGGGAAACCATGTAGTTCAGCATGTACTCCCCTCGTGGCTTAAACCAATCAGTTCAAAGGAATCCCCCTCTTGTACTAACCAATCACCCTTACCCAACTTGTTCCCACCAGTGAATGTGCTAATCATGTTTTAGAGTTGTTATTTGATTTTCCCGCGGTGTGTGATGATTTGCTGAGAGATGCTATGATGTATGTGAAGTCCCTGCCTTCCCCAAAGAGCGTATAAAACTGCTGCAAACCCTGGGCTCGGGCCTCTCAGCATCACCAGTTGCTGTGTGCGCACAGAGGACCGAGCTAGCTCACAATAAACACCTCTTTGCTGCTTACATCGATCTTGGTCTCTGGTGGTCTTTTGGGGGTCCCGAATTCGAGCATAACACTATCATATGTGTATAGAAGAACAATTGTAGAGAAAGATTGTCTTATAGATAGGAAAATTGTAATGTAATGTCTTAGGCTCCTATTTTTTAAAAAGCAAAGAAGGATGGCCCCACAATTCCATTCCTAGATGTTTACATAAGAAAAATGTATACATAAATGTTCAAAGCATTTTTATTGGTAATAGTCCTAAGCTTGAAGTCACCCAGATGTCCACCAATAGGTAAATTGCTTAATGAATTGTGTTACAGTAAGTACAAAGGAATACTCTTCAGAAATATAAAGGACAAAACAATTGATAAATGGAACAGTAGAGATGAATCTGAGAAACCTATTGCAATGAGCAACAGAAGCGAAGCACAGAAGGAATTGAAGAACTGGCAAAACTAACTTACTTACCAGGCCAGAAATCTGATCACTTACTACCTGGGTAAAGGATTGGGAGTAGGTAGAAAAGAGGCCCCAGGGGACTCTGGGGGAGGTCAAGAATATGCTATATTTGATTATGGATGTTGTTTGAGGGGTAGGTATACTTGTTAAAACTCGATGTGCTATTCATTTTAAATGGGTACATTTTATTTTATGTAAAACATATTTTAATAAAATGGATTTAAAGGTCAAAGAGGGCCTATGATTAAAAGTAGGAAAATTTAATTATTAAGAAATGACTAAGGGCAAAAGTAAATTGGAAGTAACTGTACAGAAGTAATAATGAACCAATGGGGTATATTTGACCTTGAAAATAGATGACTCAAAGGAAGAGGTGTCCTTCCAATATAAGACAGGAAGTTATAAGTGAAAGGAAAGGAGTGGGTGGGGTTGGTAACACTATAGTTGTCCACAGCAGTGGGCTGCCCTGGAGGCAGTAAATTCCAACCCAAATGCTCAATAGAAGGCAGATGAGCAACTATTAGCAATGAGGCTCAGGAGAGTTCTTAACTTAGAAAACTTTGAATAAGTGGTTCTATCTATGAGCCAAAAAATTTCAGTCCTTTTAAGAAAGTATATAAAGTCCAATTCAATTCCAAAAGCATGGATGAGATCTATAATTGAGAGGACATCTGTCTAGGTGCCAACATTTCAAATGATTCATTAAATTAAAATGCACAGAAAAAAGTGCCTTAATTCTAAGAAGGCATTTGGGCCTCTTTACAACGAAATACACTAATTCTGGCCCCCCTCACCCTCCCTCCATCGAAGAAACATTTCATTACATCAAATTTTATGGAGTTCATGATAAAGGCTGAAAAAAAATGTGTTCCGAGTCATAAGGAATATACATATACAGAGGATGTATCAATGTTAATATGATTTTTCTTGAAATGCCAATATATATTATACTTCAGTCAGGCATGAACCCAGAGAAGAGCGAATACAATTTTTTTTGGATGATGAGGAGCTTGCAATTTTCTATTTTTGTATCCATTCTACCCCTTGGCACTGTCCAACAAGATATGAGTGACCATTCAAAATTAACAGTGAAAATCTATCTGAATATCTGTTCCATTCAATCTTCTCTTCTCTTCCTCATTTCAACAAGCAGCGCATAAGTCATTCCTGGAACTTGGACCTGGGAGACACTTTGGTTGCTCACTCCCACTAGAGGCTATGAACCATGAATCTTGCTTATTTACCCTTTCTTATTTTATCCTTCTCATATCTAACCATTTCTTGCTATTCTCACTGCCAATAATAATTTTTGGATCTATGTCTAGATCTACTTTTATTCCCAAATCCATGTCATCTTTGTAGGGAAGACAGAGAGTCATATAAATGGCATTAACTCAATAGATACCTCATATTCTGGGGACATCAATTCATCTTTTCATATCTATCATCATAATCATCATCATCATTATTACTACTACTATTATTATTATTATTACACTCAAAGTATGTCTTTGAGCTAAGTCTTCAGCAGATCATTTCACTACTTCTGGGACATGCACTCTTTCTGTGTAATATGATCAACAAGATCCCAGGATATTGGGACTACTGTTGTCTGTCTTTCACCCTAAAGTGCCTTCACTAGTGAAATGTTCTGTGTTTGAGATCCCATGCTTGTAGATCAGGTACTTCTTAATCCCTAGAATAATGGTGGTGATTGAGGCCCTACAAGTAGAAATAGCAAAACCTTATTTGGAATATGTGTCTATCCCATAAAAACAAATGAATAAAACTTCCAAAATGGAAAAGTCGTGATAAAGTCGACTTTCTATCAAGTTGAAAAACCCTCCTTCTTGAGAAATCGCACCATGGCGAGTGTTCAGAATTGGCCTCTCTTGCCGGCAAATGGATAGTTAGAGGAGGGAGCAACAGATAATTTTGGCAAACTGGAGCTCATGCCTTTGGACCCAGCATAATAACATATTCACCATCTCTTGCGGCCACAGCTACTTCATTGGTATACCCAGCATGTGGGCACTGGGGTGGCCACTGACAAACTAGTTTTAATTTGACATCAGAGTCTTCCACTTGTTTCTTCTCTACTGTGATTGTAAACCTTGTCTCACAACCCAAAACCATAATATGTGTGAGCTGAACCTTCTGAGAAGGCCAATCCCCTTTTAGATTATTGGAGAGGAAAAATGACCACTGGTTGGAGCCACTGCCCGATTTTGGACAAGATTCCATCAATCATCTGATTCCCAAATGACCTCATTATTAAAAAGAGAAACTATGATAATGCTTTGGGTTTCTTAGCATCGAAGTCCAGTTGGAGTCTTTGTCCGAATATCCTTGAAGTACCTGAGTAGTTCCATTTCCCCAGGTTGTGATCACACGAGTAAAATGCTCAGAAGCATCATTGGAGGAAATTATTACAGTATGTATGTGTCATCTTGTTACATGGTCCGGTAGCTTAGAAACCCAGACGTTTCATCAATTGGTTGGTTTCAGATCTAAAATCTTGCCCTGAAATTTAGACACTGAATTATGACATTATATAAGAGAAATCACTTCATCCTCTCCTCCTTGCTTTTTTTTATATACTTAGTACATACAGATAGGAAGAAAGAAAAGGGAAGGGATGGAGAGAGCAGTACCTTTATTGCTTTGCTGGGTACTGTCCCTTTGGCTCCTAGAGATACTGCTTTCCATTGACCATCCCTATTACTCTCCTTCATCTTGGCTGCCACTCTGACCTTGCCAGTGGTTATGATAATTTTAGTCTACTGGCTTTTTAGTAGTTAGGAACCACCACTTTGGCCTTGTCATTGTGTCCCTGTAATTCTCATTGCTGTCAATAAACAACATTCTATGACTATTTTTCTTACTATCATTCCTGGGATGCAAAGAGAACCTCTACAGAACTTAATGACATTGGTGCCACTCCCTAATCCCTTCTGGATGACCTTGGTGAATGGTGTGCACTTGTGGAACACAATCCTCAAATGGGTCTTTTGTCATCATCGAAATGCAGCCACTCAAGTGTGTCTCTTCTTCTTTTTTTTTTCTTTTTTAGCCTTTTAATCTTTCCCCCTGCCATCTGCTATAAAAATTCAGGCATTTTAGACTTGCTCAGTATGGATGTCATGTTTTCAGGGTTGTAGAAGTCATTTTAAATACTGAATTCATAGCACCCCCTGGGATTTATAACAGGTTTTTGAATCCTGAGAGAATGCTCTAAATCAATAAACTCTCTTTCATCCAATGTTCTCCTCCAAAAGCTTTAATTTGATCCAGTACCCTGAGAATTAAGTCTCCTGGGCATTCCTCTGGCCCCTGTTAGTACTCACTGGGCAGGTCTGGAATTCCTTTGGATTATAGTCTGCTTCTTCTCTCAGGCATAAATGATTGGGGTCATGATGTTAATTAACGCTTCTAAGAGGCCTAATGCTTAGAAGAGGTGGTGAGGACATCAAGTAGGCAGAGACCACTTGCCTTGCCTTAGAAAGAATAAACTCTTTGCATTATCTTCCTGCCCAGGTAAACAGGTAGGTCTTCAGAGTGCAGTGAGGCAGGCATCTGTTTGGAATTATAAGTTTGAGAGACATCTGAATAGTTAAAAATCTCTGAAGCGTGGCTACCACCAGCTCTCTCCATCTGACATGTTGGTCTCCCATGTTTTCCCATGTAGGGTGCAGGTTTTGTCATAACAGGCCTACCCTTGCTGAGCATTTGCCCCTCTTGATGGTCAATCACTCTGACTATTCAATACTGAGCTTGCTGTCTGCTTTTTCCTGCCCGGCACTGTGAAAGAAGAGGGCTCCTTTCAAAACTACCAAAGAATACAACTCTACACTTTGTTTTTAATTGTCTATGGCTTGTTCTCAGCATTTTATTATCCATTATTGGATAATAACAAGCATCAAAATCCACTATCTTCATATTTATTCATGCCCCGCCCCCAAAGCCTACAGCATCACACTGGATGGTGTATTCCCCTCCACTGGAGTGTTCTCCTAAGTCATCATCAGGAAGATGTTAACATCTGGATGGCCACCATGTGCCAGGGGATGTTTAGGCTCCATCAACACCAGGGGTAGAATAGCCCAATTTTGGAAATTCATCTTACCTTCTGCTACTTTTTCATTCAAATTGGTAGAGACCAGGTTCTCTAGGACAGCCACTGAGACAGAGTCAGGAGGGAAAGTCTTATTGGGAAATAACATCTATGAAAGAAAATATGATGAAGTAGAGATGGGCAAGGAGAGTAACCAGAGTGGATGCGAATCTGATAGAGTCTCTGTTGGCCCAAGGGAGGAGGATCCCTGGAGGAAAGATGGCTGACATAGCATCTTGTGATGAACAGAAGCAGCTACGCCCTCTTTTACCGTCTCCCACAGAGATGTTTGAGGGGGCTTCCCCAAGAAGAATATGCCACAAACTATCACCACCCCATTCAGTCATTCACCAGAAGTCATCATGTGACTTTGGCTTAAAGGCAAAGGAGAACCTCAAAAGAACTGGCAGAGGACACTGTCCAAGGAGCCAACCCATTTACTTAGCAATGGGACTAAATAGAAGTGAAGAGGTTGTAAATACAGGACCAGGAAACTACAATTTTCTTTATACCTGCTTCTCCTGCAACAAAGATCCTCCTACCCTATTCCATACAAAGATTTCTGATTATCCAGTATTCAATACCTTCTCCAGTGCTTCTTCTAAGACACAGGGCAAGCCAATCAATTTCTTCCTCATCACTGTCTAAGCTCAAACCTCAACCATAGAATCGAAATTACTCATTTTTGTTTCTCATCCTAAAAGGGAAGGTTTTCATTCCAGAAAGATCAGCATATTCTTTTCAAGTCTGGAGCAAACTTTTAATAAGTCCAATTATGAGAAAATGTGAAAGACTCCAGAGAAAGTAGAACTGAAGAAGGGTCTTGGAAACAAAAAGCACAGTAAAAAACATCTTTAATTCCAAAATAATATATTTAAATCAAATTTCACCTAAAATAGTGATGTAACTCATGGGTTAAAATTAGTTCTGTGCAAAGGCAGAGAGTGTGGTTCTGCTACTTTTTTTAATACATATCTAGATAGATCACTTCTCAACAAAATTATTGCCTCTTCTGTAAGGAGAGGAAGATAGACTTGATCACATAAAAGATCCCTCCTCCCTCCAAAACCCTCAACTCTTAACTTCCTGAGATATTAAAGAACTTCTTTGAGAAATTTTCAAGAATCTGTGAAACTCTGAAACAGTGTGATTTTAATGAGTTTTCTTGCACATGTTGTACATCTATATATTGTATTCCCTTATAGCTACATGTTGCAGAGATTTTGTATCACTTTTGAATCTCTGCACATTTGGAAAAAAATGTATGTGAAAACTTGGCTTTTTCAAGATATCTTGCCATTAGGATTCAAAGCAAAGTAATTTTCCTGCCAAGATTTCTCCTTTGTTATCTTGTCTTTCCATCAGAGGCTCCATTCAGTCTGTTATAGAACTGGGGCAGGGCTTAGCTTTGCCCCTTTGCATGGAGTAGGAAATCATTGGCCATCTTTCCCAATGTATTTGCACACAAAGGCCTGGGGTAAAGGTTGAGAATTCATCTTGATATTATCACTTGGGTAATCAAAGAAGTAATTACGAAAATTCTGCTGGAAGGCAGTGTGATTCAGTCATGGAAAAGCAATTTATTTGCTTTTTGTTTTTATTTTTAAGCTGATTTGGCAAGGGTCCATGATTAATTTAACATTTACTCAACACAGCAATGAAGGGGGACCTCTTTTTATTATAGAGAAGTTATTACAATCAAGTTGAGAAATGATTGCATATTTAAGCATGTGATTATATCATAGTTCATATGCTGAATATATGAATTAGTAATTAAGATAACTGTAAGGCTCAGGGCATAGCATATATACCCTAGTAATTTTGTTGTTGTTGTTTTGGTTTCAAATCTTTCTGATGAATCATTTCCCACTAAATCACAAACCCCAAAGAATCACCGGATGGAAAGCAGTAAGAACATCCACCCAAGCAATTTTCAAGGTGTATTTTCCAAGATGGAAACCTAGGGTTCTGCAAAATTGACTCAGGAAGACCTCAAGAAGAAAAAAAAAAAGAAAGAAATAAAGACAAGTACATTCCAGGTCACTGTGACCTGCTTATATTTCAGCCACCCTTTTACAATATTTAAAAGCTAGATGTACTACTAAGAAAGGTCATATTTTTTCTATTTTAATTTTTGAAATAAAAGTCCTTTGTCTCACTGTTCTTCCACATGCTCATTCCATCTCAGCTTGAATTGCTCATATGATAGCTTTTTCTCCACTTTTGAGGCCTTCTATTTTACTTTTTGACAAGTCTCAGAATGATCTTTCCTGACTTGGACGAAAAATGTGTTTCCCTTCAGCATACATTCTGTTCTTGAGTGGGTTACTTGGAATCATTTTCAGAGATTTAATTACATGTATTCTCCACAATTATTGATTTAGGGATGAAGTGCATTGTTCGTCAGTTTAGTGTTACTATAGTGAAATACTTGAGATAGCTAACCTTACAAAGAGAAGAAGTTTATTTAGGTCACCGTTTTGGAGGCTGAAAGTTCAAACAGCATAGCTCAAGCTCTGGCCAGGGCCCCATGGTGGAATATGCAGAAGGAAACATCATGTCTCAGACCAGGAAGCAAGGCTCAGACTCCTATAAAAACACCCTCTTGATAACTCATTCCAGGAGGCCAGCATTCCTTTCCCAGGGCAGCACCCCAGTGACCACAACCTCCTTAAAGATTACATCACCTCCTACTGCTACTCTGGGGATCAGGCCTCCAACACTTGAACTTTTGAGGTAATAGCTGACATCCAAACCACAGCATGGAGTTTACAGTGCAGGGCTTTTGTGGGGGAATGCTCCTCGCATCCATGATGGTGTGTGGGTGGGAAAGGGATGGGAAGGGAAAGAAGTCAGGCTCCACGAGGAGCTCTGGAGTGAAAGGACAGCCACCTTCAGTAAGCAACCTCAGAACCCGATTCTACACATCTATCCCAATGTTTATTATTATTGTGTCCTTTTAGTTGCCTTAAGGAATGGTCTCTTACTTCTTTTATTAGGTTTACCATATCCCAAGCTATTAGAGGTCTAGGGCACAGGAGGTAAGTGAGGAACATGGAGAAGAAACTGTTGGTATCTTCTGGAGGTGAAGGCTGTGAAATGTCTTCAAGCCAACAAGACATGCTACTTTTTAAACATGGAGGGTGCATCACTGCCACAGGCTCCGAAGCTTCAGAGAAATGTGGTAAATCAAGATTCTAAGGTTTAGTCAACCTAGATGTTCCCATCCTATTTTTTCATAACATATATTTTACATTCTTGCAAGTTTAATATCTAATATGTGCTGTGTCCAACCAGGTTTGACACTTTTGCATAGCACAATTGCCTTGGTTTTTAAGTTAACTGTTAAATAAATGTTGTCCTGTTGCTTAGCCTTAGTTGCTGTCTCACCAGAGGAAATGAGAACATCTCCACATGCTGGCAAGGATGCCCTCTGATTTCCATACACACTGTCAATGTATATTATTTACTTTCAGCCTTTTGCTATATTTTTTGAGAGAGATGAGAACATAGACTAACATCCTCTTCTATTGTTCTTATAACTACCGTGTCCCTCCTTTTCATCAAAGGTCCAATACTCTGCAGGAGCTAGAACACTCATGTCCTCCATTGTACATCCCAGTTTGCAATGAGTAAATGTTTGATGGTGGATGACCACAGTGTGCCAGAGTTTTCTGTGCTCCACTTAGCACCAGTAGGTGTTCATTACCAGGCAAGCAGCAAGTGATCCTGCTGTAAAGTTCCAGCTCATCAACTGCTATTTCAGACCCCTCCTGCCACCAACTCTGCAGGTCTGTTACTCTGGAAGCAGACTTGATTAAGGAGAGCTTGGGGGAGTCAACAGCTGTAGAAGGCAGGAGAAGAAAGCCAGGTTGTGTAGAGGGAGAAATACAGCTGAAATGTATGCCCAAGGGCGGCCCTGATTGATCTTCCTGGAGTTTCTATTCTTAAGATGGTGCATGGGGGTTCTCACATTGGTCTGTACTAAACTAGTCTTTCTATTTCTTCCTCAATGGGTATTGATATGAACCACCTCAGGAAGGTTGTGACTGTGGGCAAAGAGTTTCATTAATCTATTCAATAATTCACAAAAGTCAATCAAAATCTTAAAAAATCAAAAATAGATGAATGGATAAACACGTGATATATATACACAATGGAATATTACTCAGCCTGAAAAAAAAAAGAATGAAATCGTGGCATTTGCAGGTAAATGGACAGAACTAGAGAATATCATGCTAAGTGAAATAAGCCAATCCCCAAAACCCAAAGTCCAATTATTTTCTCTGTTTAGCAGATGCTGATCCATAGTGGGGAGGCAGAGAATGAAGGAACTTTGGATTGTGCAGAGAAGACTGAAGGAAGAGGTGAGGCAGTGGGGAAGGGAAAGACAGTAGAATGAGATATTATTACCTTATATACGTGTATGATTACACCACTGGTGTGACTCAGTACAATGTATATCTAAAGGAATCAGAAGTTATGCTCCATTTGTGTACAGTGTGTCAAAATGCACTCTACTGCCATGTATAACTAATTAGACCAAATTTTTTTTTTATTTTAAAAAAATAGAAGGGACATCAGTGAAATAGAAGAAGGGCATCAAAGAGAGAAGGGGAGAGAAATGGAAATATTTGGGAAATGGAGTTGACCTAATCATTCTATGTGCCTGTATGAATATATCATAATTCATTCCAATTTTATATATAACTATAATGCACAATTTAAACATGGATGAATAAATATATGGAAGGCCAATCGAGTGGAGTAGGGGGATCAATACAGTGGAAGGACTGGAAATTGAAATGAAGAAAACTATGTTATATGCACTTATGAATGTCAAAGGAACCCTACTGTTATGTGGAACCATATTGCACTAACAAAAAGTAAAATTTTAAAATATGACAAAAATGTCAATCAGAAAATTAAATTAGAAATATTTTAAAACTTTGAATCTACGAATCTATTTTGGGTATTGCAAACCTGGAGAAAAAATGATCTATTTTTGCCTTCCAGTTTCTGAGAGGAGTTGCTTTAGCTTAGACTTCAGCTGGGTCCTGAAGGATAAAAGCCTACCCATTATCACACCCTCACGAACATCCTCACATAAATATTGGAAAATAGACACCATCAGCTGAACATGACCAAATTAAGTCCCTTCCTCCTCTTCATCTCAGTGATGGAACTCCACCTACCAATTGTTCAGATCAAAAATTTTGGATGCCTGTTGACTCCCATAGCTCTTGCATGCCACATATCCAATCCTTCCTGAAACCATGACTGTCCTATCTTTAAAATGGCTCAGGAATCCAGTCACCCCCTCCCTGCCCATACACACTATATCCAATACTACCCTCCTGGTCTATCCAATTATCTCTCACCTGGACTACTATAGGTTTCTCTAACTTTATAATTTAAAAGAAACCTGCACTGGATACCCATTTTACCTAGAGTGCAAATTAAAACATTGCCCCTGATTCACAAGGCCCAACCGATCTACCTTGCTCTACCTGTGTAATATCCTTGTCTACTTTTCCCTTGCTGGTTCATTTTGCCTCTAGCACACAGCTTAGCAAATCACAGGTGTTGGGCAAGTAAGAAGTGAAATCACTGCTGGAGGGAGCAGAGGAGAAAGGGCCTCCTCTGATAGAGCAGGGCAATTGAACATTTAGTTCTATAGGATGAATGGAAAACATGATGTTAAGCAAAACAAGTGAGGCACAGAAAGACATGCATATCCAGTGAACTCACTCATGTGGAATTTGAAACAATGGTTTTCGCCATCTAGTATAGACATCCAAAAGACACTAATTTAAATATATATATATATATATATATATATATATATATATATATATATATATATATATATTTAAGTAGAAAGCAGAAAGATCAGCAGAGCAGAGGGAAAGGAATAGGGGGAGGGAGACGAAGAGAGAGAGGGGAAGTTCTGGGGACTGAATTAGAACAAATTATATCCCATGCTTGTATAATCTGGTCGACATGAACCCTGATGTTATGTGTAACAAAAATGGATCAGTAAAAATAAATAAATAAATAAATAAATAAATAAATGTACAACAAAAACAAAAAAAAGGTTGAGGGTAGAATGGTAGATAGAGATTATGGAGGAGAGTAAGGCAGAGGCAGAGATGTCAAAAGTTTGACAAACAGGTACTAAGTGATAGTTATATAGAAGTAAGAAATCCTAGAGTAGTATTGTATGCTAGGATGATTATAGCTAGCAATGATGTCCTGTATATTTCAAAGAGCTAGGATAAATGAGTTTAAATATTTCTACCACAAGGAAATGACAAATGAGGAGATAGATCTAACTTTAACATTACCCAATATGTGCATGCTATATACATTTATCAGACTGCCCCATGGTATTCCATAAACATGTACAATTTTATGATTTTTGTCATAAGTTTAAAAAAATCTATTTTTTAAAAAAATAGTGAAAATCCTTTGAAGAATTTCAAATGAGAAAGTAAAATGATTAAACACTTGGTTGGAAAAGATAAGCTGATAGTTCAGAACAAGAGTGGACTTGGAAGGAACACACAAGAGTAGACGAATACTGTAGTATGAAGATAAAGGAAAACGAGAGCCCCAGCAACAGAGACAGGACTGATGATCAGACTGCAAATATTCAGGCTTTAAGAGGTGCTCAGAGTATGTTCAGTTGCTTTCCTTTTTAATTAATTGAATGTTTTATAGAAAATATGAACAGAAGGGATTTTCAGGATGCTGAGTTGAACAATCAGGAAGATACGGGCCCCATCATTAAGATAAACTATTAAGGAGGAGGAACAAATTGGAGCATAAGAGGCTTTCTCTTTAGGACATACTGAGTTGTATTATCTTACAAGTTAGATAGTTTAGGGGAAAAAAAGGCAATCAGACAATAGAAATTATTCAGAGGAATATCTTGAAATAGATCAAAGTTAAGCATACTCAATATAGGTATTGAGTATGCTAAAAGAAAAACTTCAGAAAAATTAAATCGAGCAGAGATCATTTGAGCAAACAATGATTCATGCATTAGGCAGTATTCAGAATTTGAAGAGGGTCAGAGAGCTGAGCACAACACTGTGAGCAGTGAGTATTTTATTTTATATTAGATAAACAGAGAATAAAGGGGAGAAATTACCTGATTAATGACAGTTTGGCATTTATCTTCTTTGGGTATGGTGTAATGAGTTGGCTAAGACCCACCTCTTGCAATTGGTCAAACTCAGTTGCATGTAAAACTCCTAAGTTAGGTTTCGGCTTGTTTCTGTAGTAAATTGGGGTGCAGTTCATTATTTTTAGAGCTCATTATGTTCAAAGTTTGGAGGCAGCCTCAGGCAAATGGCCTCCTGCTATAATTTTTCAGGAGTCAGCAGAGAATGGCAACTGCAAACAGGAGGTTGGTCTTGAGAATACCAATGTCTAGGCATAAGTTGAAGTGGAAGTAAAGGATCACTCACTCAAAATAGACACAAGGGAGCTGTTGAAGTCTGGGGTACAAGTTACTTCCTTGTGACCTCTCCAAGTTATAACCAGGAAAGATAGGCACAGATAACCATGTGGGCATCAATACACCACATTATTCATGTCTTGATAACTCAAAAGTTCAGTTTTCCAAAAATCATTTCCTGGAATATTTCCCATGTCAGCACACCAATGAGCTTCTCCTTGTATCAACAGATAACACTAAGGGAGAGTTGAGGGCATAGGAAGAAAAAGGGAAGTAGAATTTTCCTTTATCTCTGATTTGAGGTACATAATGGCTGAGTTCCCCCAATGGTTTCAACTTCTCACTGAGAATTTTCGTTCTCTGAGGAATAAGGCGACCCTGTCTCTGATTCTAGCTCCCCATTCATGGGTTTTACTACTCTCACCCTCTTCTCTTTGTCTATCCATTCCTTAGAGTGATAGCAGCTTCCCAATATTAGTAAAATCTCTCTTTTTCACCATGTTTCATTTGAGTTATCAGCTCTTCCATCACTTCTGCAACCAATTACCTGTATTAAATTTGAATTACCTAGAATAGTCTCTGTTTTCTTGACTCAGTTGATATTGATTCACAGATTTCTTATACATATATATTTGTGTGTGTGTGTGTGTGTGTGCATGCGTGCATGCGTGCGTGTGTGAAGAAGAGAAGGAATGGCTAACATCTTCCTCCTTTGGAATGTTATAGCTTGGAAAATTATTGCATTTTCCTGCAAGTAACTGGAAAGCCAGGAAAACCTGGTGTGGTTGAGCCCAAGGAGAACGTGATCTTCAAAAAGAGGGAGAGACCAATAAGGTGAAATATTCTAGAAAACCTCAAGTTAAGATAGAAACTGAAAATTAGTTGTTGGATTCATCAGCTAGAGAACTTTGATGGGTTGTGATGGGCCACTTCAAAGAGGCATTAACCAGATATGAATAACATGGAAACTGAATAGTGAGGAAGTAATTCCTGTGTGGCTAGACATTTCTTTCAAGCAATTTAGGAAGGAAGAATAAATATGGTGATTCAAAGAATAGAAATAACAAAAGGGAGATTTTTTTGATGTTATTGTTTTAATTGCAAATATTTGTGTATGTTTTCATATTGGTCGGGAAGAACCACAAATACTGAAGGTGCAGGGGGAAAAAAGTATTTATTATTGAAGCATGACTTCTCAAGGGACAATGTAAAAAAAGAAAAACAAGAATGCAAGATACAGTGTACAGATGAATCATGTAAGATGATTCATTCTTTTGAGACAAGACAGTGAGGTAGAGATAGACAAATATTTGTTGAATTTATTTGAACATCATTAATCACTGTCCCATTTAAATTAATTCAAGACATATATTACTGCTAGTCAAAGATTTCTATTTGCATAGAAAAAAAATCTCATGTTATCTTGCTGATTTAATATAATCTCAGCCAGAGGAAAAATAGTCCCAGTGTTCTCTGGGGGATAAAGTCACTTCTTCCTTCTTCTGTCACCTTGCCTGTCCCCATCATTTCCACCAGTGATGGTAAGTGCTCCCTACCACCACCACCCAAAAATCTAAAATTCTGACAATGCAAAATACTGGCAAGAATGGGAACAACAGGAAGTCTTATTTCTGGTAAGAACACAAAATATTACAGTCAAGTAGGAAGGCAATTTGACAGTTTCTTAGAAAACTAAACACATTCTCACCTCAGGATTCAGCAATCCTATTACCATTCATTTTCTCAAAGGAGTTGAAATTTTAGGTCCACATAAAATCCTGCATATGGATGTTGGCAGCAGCTTTACTCATAATTTCTAGACTTTGGAAGCAAACTAGATGCCCTTCAGTAGGAAAATAGATATAAAAAATATATATTGTTAATCTGTATAGTGGAATATTATCAAAGCAACCAAGTATGATTCTAGCAATATAACATTCTAGAAAAGGCAAAGCAAAAGGGGTAAAATGAAGAGCATTAGCTGCCAGGGGTTTAGAGAGATGGAGGGATGAACAAGTAACTCGTAGAGGAAATTTAGGATAATGTAATTATTCTATATAATACCATAGTGGTGGACAGCTATCATTGTACATTTCCCCTAGCCCACAGAATGTACAACACCCAAAGTGAGCTCTGATGTAAGCTATGGACTCTGGGTAATAATGACATGTCCTCACAGAAAAGGTGCCACTGTGGCAGGTGTTGTTGATGGTGGAGGTTACGGATGTGTGGAAATATGGCCTCTAAGGGAAATCTCAGTCCCTTCCACCCAATCTTACTGTGAACTCGAGGTTGCCCATCATCAGAACCTTTTCCTTTCCCTTAGCTCAGTTTTCAAGATCTATATTAAATGATTAAATAGAGGGTGGAAGAAAAAAAAAAAACAAGAAGATGGAGCAGTGGAAAACAGCCAACTCTGCCTCAGGCATAAGGACAAGGCATAACTTCCAAAGTCAAAAATCTCAGTGAAGTCAACCTCACGACTTTACGGCTACCTTTATTCTGCTAGTTGCCTATAGAGCTTTAAAGTATCAACATTGAAAGATTCCTTATTACAATATTTCTTTCTCAAAATGTATTCCAAGAGCCTTTTAAGTTAGAAATGCCTGGATTGCATATTTTAAAGTAGATAACTCTGGTCCTAACAATAACAGTCTCCGGAAGTAGAGTCCTTAAATCTGTCTTAGTAGTAAATACTCCAGGGTTATTTTGTATAAACTAAAGTCAAATAAATGCCATCAGAAATTCCACTATCCACTTTTCCTCACTTATATTTTATTAAGATATAATATAGTCAGAGAAGAACATAAGTCCATTAATTTTAATAAAGGGAATACATCCTGTAACCAGCACCTGTACCGGGAAACAGACCCAAATTGCAACCCCTGAAAGCCCTCTTGGATCCTTCCAACTTGTGCTTCCTATTGAGAATGACCACCTTTCTCACCTACAACATCATTAGTTTTGTTTACTTATGAACTTTATGTAAATGAAATAAAATAATATGTACTGTGGGAGCATTGATTTTGTTCACTCAATGTTAATTTGTGAGACATCTTTGAACCATTGTGTTTGGGTGTGGTTTAATTTTGGTGCAAAAGTCTATTGCATGAATATGAAAAAAATTATCCTTTCCATTGTCAACAGACATTTCAGATGTCTATTGTCTTTCTACTTTGTGGCTCTTACAAATATGGATGGTATGAACAGCTTTATACATGTTTTTTGGAGCACATGAACATACACTTCTCTGTTGGGTAATATGTTTACAATAGAATTGCTGCATCATAAAGTATGTTTTTTGTTGTTATTTTATAGCTTTATTTCTTTATCTTTCAAACCGAATAGAGCCATATGTCACTAGAGTATGCTGACTTTTATTCTTTTGGATAAATACCAAGGAATATTATAGGTGGGTCATATGATAGGTCATTTCCTAGCATTTTGAGAAAACTTACTGGCAAGAAACCACCATACAACAACCCCATGGTGGTTGTACTAATTTGCAATTCCACCAACAAGGTGTAAGTGTTCTGTTTTCTCTGGATACTTGCCAGCATTTATTATTTTTGTGTTCTTAATGATTGCCATTCTGACTGGAATGAGATGAAATCTCAGCGTAGTATTGATTTGTTAAAGATGTTGAACATTTTTTCATATATTTATTGGACATTTGTATTTCTTCTTTTAAGAAAGGTCCATTTAGTTTATCTACCTATTTATTTGTGGGGTTATTTGATTTTTGGTGTTTTTTTTTTTTTAAATGTATTCTGGATCTTAATTCTGTGATAAGAACAGCTGGTAATCCCCCCCCCCCCATTGTGTAGGGTGTCTCTTTATGCTCTTATCTCCTGTGCTGGGCAGAAGTTTTTAGTTTGATGCCATCACATTTGTTGATTCTTGGTTTTAATTGCTGAGCTGTAGGAGTCTTAGTGAGGAAGGTGATGCCTATGCTTTTATGTTGGAGAGTCAACCCCATGTTTACAGCATCACAATTCACAATTGTTAAGTCATGGAACTGACCTAAGTGTCTGTCAACAGATGAATGGATGAAACACACACACACACCCCACACACACGCACATAAACACACACACGATGGAGTTTTATTTTTATAAGTTTGACTAATTTGCAGGAAAATAGATGGAATGGGAGAACATCACATTAAGTGAGACAAGCTAGACTCAGAAAGTCAAGAGTCACATGTGTTCTCTAATATGCAGAAGTCAGAAAAAAAAGAAAACGGATGTCAGGAAAAGAGAAGAGAAATGAAGAAAGTAGAGAAAAGGGAAGAATGGAGGAGAAAAGGAAGAGAGGAAAAGGGGCAGTACTTAGGAACGAAATAGACCAATTTTGCTATGTGCATGTATGAATGTATCACAAAGAACCCCACTATTATTATAATACACTGACAAAAAGTAAATGTGAATTTAAAATAAAAATAAGCATTAAAAACTTATTATAGGACCAAACCAAACTCTGACCATTCTCCACAACTCACTGAGTATCAACTTTCTTTTCCATTCTACTTGTTGTGATTAGGGATATCACATTCTGATATTAATTATATTTCCCTAATGACTGTCACACCATTGTTTCCTGAGTTAATTGGACATTTTAATACTCCCTTTAATGATATGCTTGTTCAAGTTTTCATACATTTTTAAATTGTGTCATAAGATTTTTTTGCCTGTTGTAGGGGTCATTTATACATCTTGGATTCGATTTCATTGCTAGCTAAATGTGTTGTAAGTAACCTCAAATTGTGTGACTTACCTTTTCATTCTCTAAAGTTTTATTTTTTTTTAAACAGTCCTTCTTAATTTGAATGCGGTCAAAGTTATCCTTTGTCACTTTTTGTGTCCTTCCTAGGAATTATTTGCCAACTGTAAGTTAAAGAAGGTATTCCCCAATATTTTTTCAGAAAGTTTCATAGCTTTATCTTTCACATTAAATTAGCCTACAAAACTGGAATTCATTCTTAAAAGAATATCTGTATGGTGTGCCTGAGGTATCTCCCCTCTTTTTTGTATTAAAAAGAAGAAGAAGCCGAAAGAGAAGGACAAACCCTGTGTCGCTCACTTGGCAGAGAGGAAGCTGGTCATGGTGTTAGAACTCACTTTCCCACTGCTTCCTTACTCTGATAGGATTATTTCAGCCCTAAGCATTGATCTCTCCAGGCAAAATATCATCACCAACTTAGGGTTCCATTCAAGATTTTATTTCTTGACCACCCATTCTGGTCTAACCACCTTGAACTTCTTTTATTCAAGGCAAAACAGAGAAACAGAGATTCCAAAAGAAACTTGGTCCCCTGACACATGATTCACATACCTGGTACCTGTAGTACCATTTATATAACATAACTTCAAGTCATGGTCCCAAAATACTCTGGTTCAGTTCTAGTCTGTGTCACTGTTTGATATTATCTAGAGTGATTAGGAATTTCTCTGTTTAATCAACTGTAAAACAGAGGAGGAGGATAAGAGTGGCTTCAAATATCCTTTAATTGAAAAAAAAAATACAAAAAAAAATAAGCTATGATTCTGCTACTTTACTTTCAAAATAGCCTCTCAGTAATTATGGCAATGTATGACACATTCTCTTCCTATTCATTCATTGCAAACTAAGAAGTGCTGAATATTATTAAAACTTAAGGACATTCTGTGAAAGAAACTCAAACTATTTAAATTCTTGCAATCCATGAAAAGTATCTTATCTCCTCATTGCAGTATGCCAAAGGATTTCCATTTTAAAACCCAACTCCAGTCTGACACCTTCATTAACCACGCAGATGTGTTGTTTGATGTGTTATTCGCTTCTAAAATATCCCAGTATCCAACTGTGCAGAAAAGACAGATCAAGAGTGAGGCCAAAGAATGAATTTTATTAATGATTGCTGCCCAGTTTGTATACATATCTCAGCTCATATCCTGAGAAATTCTTTTGCACTCAATCCATTTCTATTACAGTCCTGTATTGTGTTAGCACCTCATTATCTGTCTGAAAGACCAATTCAAAGTGAGGTTTAACATGCTGAGCATTTGGACAGCAAAGAACAAGATTTCTTTTTTTTTCTTTTTTTTTTTTTCTAGCAGGAAATTCCTGGGAGGTCTCTGGCCACTTTCTTTTTATCACTGACAAGTCGGTTTTGATATTTGAGAATGTAGAGATCAATACCAACTTAGCCGTCAAAATGACTTGACAGAAGAAACTCTCTAATACGGTGCCAGGAATAATACCCCATGTCTTAAGACCCATGCTATAAACTTTTCAACATTGCCCAAGTGTCCCCACAGGGACATCCCCTGTATAATCTCAAGGTGTTTAAAAAGGCATATTAACCTACTTCTGGATCAGACCCACTCATGGCCCTCAGACTGGAGTACAGACTTTATTCAGGCATCATTAGGGATCCAGGATATCGTGCCACTATTTTTAAATGACACGAAGAAGGATGATATCTTATGGGCAACACTGTTGCAAATTTTTAACAAATACTTTTAATTTTATTACATCTTTCACCCAGGTGAGAAGCTGTGATTGGAAGATAATTTCTAGTCACAAAAATATGGAAATGAATTAAATTGAAGACAGTTGTGCTAAAAATTAGTCCTCAGTGTTCTGTTTCTGGATTGCAGAGATGGCTGTAGGTATCTAGGTAGCTGTCAAAATACATTGAGTTTGACATACAAACGCATACATTGCATTTATTGTACATAAATGTTAAAGTTTATTTTCTAGTGAGCCTTTCAAAACAAAGTAGAAGTGACTTCGGGAAGCTCTGGAGTTGAAACAGGATCCCAAGCAGCCACCTTCTTAGAAGGGGCACAGAATGCTTTGTACCAAGGCAACATGTTGGAGGAGAGAGCATTTGGGTTGGAGTACCAGGAGCCAAGGTCTTTGATGGGGAAAGGTGACAGGTGTGTTATGATCACACCACACCTAAGATAGCATTGCCCATTAATAGCTCTGGGGGGAATCAAGGCAGATTGATATGACACCAGGAAGCAGAACTGGAAATGTAGTACCACAGTTGATTAGGGACTAGTGTGGCCAGCTGCACAAAGGAAGCTATGAGGAAACCAAGTAACTGAGAAGGAAGGAAGCAGGTGGTCGAACAGCTGCTTCTGCTGATCTCTGTTCCAGGGACCTTCATACCACCTATTGCATTCAATCCTCCCAGATGCTCTCTCTGCAAATGAGGAACTAGAATCTCAGAGTAGTGAAGTCATTGCTTCAAAAGGTCTCCATGCCTGGTGAGACTGGCACTGGCTCAGAACACAATCCTGAGGATCTGTGGCTCTCTTAGGAAAGCCCAGCAGTAAGAGATGAAGCTGAGGGACTTGAGAGAAAAGTCACAGTTCTGGCCCATGTTCTGGGCACTCATTGGGAGAGTTTGTGATCTGTTTTCAAGACCCTCCCAAGGAATTTTAGAGAAGTAAGAGTAGAATGAAATCCAGGGTTGTACATAAAATCACTCCTTGGTTTTTGTACAGAATTGGTCTTAGTACCCCCAAAGAATCAAAATCTCAGGATGCCCAATTCCTTTGTATAAAATGGCATAGCAATTGCATATGACCTATGGGCTCTTTCCTATATACTTTAAATCCTCTCTAGATTACTTATGATAACTAGTGCAATGTAAATGCTCTGTGGATAGTTGTTGTGTTGTATTGCTTAGGGAATAGTGACAAGAAAAAAAAGTTTGTACATATTCAGTAGAACCATAATTTTTTAAAAAAATATTCTTGGATAATTTGAATCTGCAGATGCAGAACCAATATATATGAAGGACCAACTGCAATTCTGATGCAAAGTTTATAGTTTTGGATAAGAACGAAAAAGCCATTCATGCAGGTCACAGGTAATAACTATGCCTTCTTAAAGAAAGTAATGAGTCACGTCCTTGGAATCACAGGGAATGATAGCAAGAGAGAACTTGAAATAAATATTCTCTTCTACTACACACCTCATAGAATATCTAAAACTCCAAATGCTGGAAGAATGTGGAGCAAAAGAAACTCTTTCTCATTCATTCCTGGTGGGAAAGAAAAATGGTACACCTAGTTGGGGAGAGTTTGGCAGGCCCACCCTATCATATAGCAATCACCCCCTACCTATTTACTCAAATGAACTGAAAACTTGTGCACAAATATTTATTGCGGCTTTATTCACAGTTGCCAAAATGTGGAATCAACCAAGATGTCCTTCAATATGTGAATATATAAACAAATTATAGTATAGCCAGATAATGAAATATCACTCAATGATATAGAAGAAATAAACTATCAAGCCACAGAAAAGACATGGAGTTATCTTAAACGCTACTATTGACTGAATGAAGATAATCTGAAAAGACTGTATGCTATATGATTTTAATTACATGACATTTTAGAAAAGACAAAATTAAGGAGACCATACAGTAATTGCCAGGGACAGATGAATAGGTTCATCACAGAGGATTATTAACTCAGTGAAATCATTTTGGATGATACCATAATAAAGAATACACATCACAATAAAATTTTTAAAACTGATTCAATATACAATGAAAACATTGGAGGCTAATGTAATCTGTGGTGTTTAAAATATTATATCAATATTGGTTTATCAATTGTAGCAAATGTACTATGTTGATGCAAAGTGTTAACAATAAAAGAAACCAAGTGGAGGATGGAAAGAACTAAGTTAGTATATGGGACCTCTCTGTAACTTACAACTACTCTAAAAAATAAAGTGTATTTAATGAAAAAAAAGAAAACAAGAATTAAGATTATAAAAACAAGCGTCAGGTTTCCTTTGGGGGCTACCATAAGCTGTTCACCCTTCTTTTGAGGAGACCAGTTCACAAGTGGTATTTGACTATGTTGGACTTGAAGTTTGTCTCCAAGAATCTCAGACTGGTGAAGCCAGAGTCACTTTGGTATCATTCTGTGTGATGCCCATGAGTATGATTACTTCACAAGGGCACTGAGCTTTCCCACTGGTTAGTGGGCATTTCATAAGTGTATCTCTCCAGTATCTTTCCTCAACCACAAGATTCTGATAGAGATGTCCACCCTGGTTCAGGGCCTTCACACTGGCCTGGGCAATCTTGGTATTACATTCCTTCTTTCTGCATACACTGAAATTGGTCCAAGGAAGTAGATATCAACCTTAGCCTAGCCAATCATAGAGAAGACAAATCTGAATGAAAGGGGAGCAGAAATAGGGGAGAGGATCAAAGGGAAGGGGAGGAGCAAGAAAGAGAGAAAGAATAAGAGGGAGCACTCTTCCCAAGATAAAGATCTGAAAGAACATGGCCAACAGGGAGCTATCAGATCTACTTTTTCTACCTGTCTTGTCTGAAAGAGAATAAAGCTAATCATAAACAAACAGTGGAGAGAAATGGAGAAAGGAAGAAGAGACGCATTTTAAGGAAAAGAAGAAAAAAAATAAGATGATTTTTATAATTTTTGTCATTCTGATTTTGGGGGCTTCTGTTACTTTCTAGGTGTGAGTGTCCATCATTTGCAGTAATCCTACCATGCAGTGAGCAGAGGGCAGCACTTATTCCCTGAGTACATCATTACCCAAATCCTTCCCTGTCTGAGATCCTTGCACAGGCTGGGTGCCTGATTTTGTTCCAAATCTCTACAGTCACTTGTGTTTCCAGTAAAGTGGAAGAAATAGGTTCATTACACCTACTGGGAAGACGTGTTCTAAAGGAGTTTTAACACGTATGGGTTGAAGAAACAAACAAGCAAAAATATAATGTTACCTCAATAGCAAATCCCAAAGATGATCAGAAAAATCAGAATAGAGATTTCAGACAAAACATTGTCATGAAATAGTAGCATGGCTTAGAAAATAAATTAGCCTGGCAGTTGGCTGCACATTCTATGAGGGTTTCCGAGGCAGAGAGGTAACTGAGTGAGGAACAATAAGGTAAGGAAGGTACATGGAAAAGAAGTAAAATTAACCCCGACGAAAGGCCTGTTGCTGCTCACTTTCAAATGCATTTTCTAAATTTATTCTTCAATTGTTTGTTTTGTGGCTGTTTATTCCCCATTTTACATGCGATTAACTGAAGTCACTAAAAAGATTAATAACATGTCCTGCTATTAGGTGGCTGGATCAATGTGCTTAATCAGATTTATCTGAATGATGTTTACTGTCTACCGTTGTGCGGTGGAGGGAGACAATGGGTGGTTTGGGATAGAGTTTTCCTACTATATCATCTCATGAAGAATTTTCCTGATTATTTTATCTCTTGAACAGTTCCTAGCTTTTTTTTCTCAGTTTCCTTCCCCTTTTTGTATCCATGACTGAAATTATTAGCAAACCTTTCTAAAGAGGCTACTGTGGTTGATTGTGAAGCTACAGAAGAAAAGACAAAGGAGGATATGGAGGAGACAGGGGAGGAGGAGGTAAAAGAGGAGGAGAGGAAGAGAAAGAAGGAACAGGGGGAGGAGGAGAATGCTGTCTGGCCCTCCCTTGAGCACTGTACAGTATTTCTGGGGAGACACAGCCAGGAAGAGATTGAGTGGGATATGGTATGTGCAATAACGGAAGCACATTCAAAGAGCCAGAGAGCACAGAGGCACAAATGTCTAGCTCTTCTTGGGATTTGGGGGAAAGGTTTCACAAAGGAAGTTATGTTTGGAATTTGTCTTGAAGGGTGTTGACAATTGGAGAAAATGTGACTTCTTGTGAATTTATAATATTAAAGGAATTTCCTCTTTTGATTAACTTCTCTATGGTGAGCAATTGCATTTTTGTTTCTCCAACATAGTGTCTCTCTCTCTCTCTCTCTCTCTCTCTCTCTTTCTATCTTTACCTCTGCCACTATATCTACCTCTCTCTTTCTTTCCTTACCTCTGCCTCTATCTCTATCTCTCTCTTCATTTTACAAAGTTTTTTTCCTTTGGAACCAAACTACCCCTTTTATTCTCTCATCTCATAAATTTTCTGTATCTTTGACTCCTGCTAATAAATCAGAGTAAGACGTTGATTCATTGAGAGATTGAAGCATGACTAAAGTTTGGCCAACTAAGAATCACACTCATAATTTTTGTTTTTATTACATGTCATAGAATAAGGACTTTCTCAGTGCTTGTCATCTGAGAGGATGTGAGGAGGGCTTGCCTGAGATTAAAGTCAATTAGGGAAGACATAAAAGAAAGATTTTGATGAATTTTTACAAACATGAATCTATTTGCACTAGTGACACCTCTATATTCCATAGGCAAATTAACAAATAAAACTCTAACTTGATAGATAATTTCACTTTAATATGGTGAATTCTATGGAGTAACATATTTATATTTTAGTTTGGACTTCCTAGAACCATATTTTAATGAATATTAAGATGTTTCTACACATAGTAGGCAATCAAAAAGTATTTGGCAATCAAATCAACAACAATCCCCTGTGAGCCTACTATGCATGAATTGCTGACCTTGGCCTTAGGATATAGATAAAGAACAAGGAAGCTCACATCCCTGTCTTTCCTGGAGATAGACATGAAGCCATCAATTTTAAGACCACACAGTGAGATAAAATGAAATAGACTTATGGGAGGAAAATGTAATGTAATAGACAGACGGAGAAGGATGACTGGACAGACCTCAGACTGTTGTAACTGGGGTGAGAAGAAGGAAGAGTGAAGGGAAGGAAGAAGGAGGTTGAGAGAAGAGGTGCTAGGTGAGAAGAGGAGAAGAGAGAATTTTATTCTCTTCATTCTTTCCTCAAATGCAGCTAACATGCCAGGAAGTAGGCAAGTCTGCATGACCTTGACCCAAATGCCTCCAAGTAGCCTACTTGGTGCTAGAGCGGATTCAGTGGCAGGCATTGTTTTGAAGTAGCAGGCACCTTCCTTAAGCAGAGGTCACTCCAGAAATCACTGGCCAGCACCAGTTTTCACATAGAATAAAGGACTATAAATCCATGTATCAGGCCAGGCTCCAGTGGGGTTCACAAGCTTCCTCACTTGACCCACACTCATCATGGGTAAGAGGCTGGGCCACACTCCACCAGTGCACTTTACCACTATTGACTTCCTGTGGTTTTCAAAACTACCCTATGATATGGTCAGTATATATTATCTCCATTTTATAAATGAGAACAATCAGGCTCAGGATCAGTTCACATGTGGTTGTTTCTGTTTTCTTCTACTAACATCATCTTGCATACAGACATCAGAATCTTTAACAAAGATCCTGAATAGGCTTCCATAAGTCAATATAATATTTGGAACAGCTTTATAAGAGTTTAAATAATATTGAGTCTAATCATTTTGGAGGGGGGGGCATTGAATTTGCTTAAATTTATTTTATATTGGAAACACTGCTATCATAAGCATCTTTATTTATAAAAGAATGGATCTCTGGTTCTTCCCCTGCAATGAATTCCTAGAAATAGATTTACTAATATGAGTCATGTCATAGTCATGACATTTTTTTCCAAATTTAGGAAAGGTATTATTTTATAAAGCATGTAGCATCTAAGTGATGCTGAGGACAATCCTTTTGAAAACCAGGGTTCTAGGGTTTCTTGGGTGAAGAGGAGTGCTGGCAATCCCATGCATTTCTTACAGATTCCATTCACCTTTTCTTCTCATCAACACTAAATCATAACGCTGCCTTGAACAAGTGAATCTCACTTCCTAAAACAAAACCGTTTGGCCATATATCAGTGATAGATAGTTAAACTCTTTTTCTCCTTAAGTTATGAATGTGTATATATTTTATTTTACTTATTGATAATATGTTTTAACTGTGAATCTGTGAATACTTCATTGATTTGAAAGTGAAGTGAATCCTGTTAGCCAGAAAATCCCACAGCAATGAAAATGATCTCAAAACATGCTCTCTCCGTAGCATAAGCCTCTTTCAAAAAGAAGTTATTTCCATTTCTTCATGAATTAAAAATCATGTACTTAGAATGAATTTTATCCTAGATGTAAAGGATGAAAATCAGTCTTGAAAATGGTTTTCTTTGGTTAGAATTTCAAATCACTTCACAGTTTACTGGCATTTTTTTTCCCTCATCACCAGAATGTTTGGTTTATTTTATAATTATTCATCCTCAGTTCACCTTGAATTCTTTTCATAAACTTTCTAGTTGAGAAAAAAAATGAATTTATAGAGAAGTTGCACAAAAAGAACAAACTTCCTGCCTTCCCTTCGCCTATTTTCCCCTAGATTAACTACATATATAACTATTTCTCCATACTATGATATTAAGATCTATATAATATTATTAATTGAACTTAACAGACTTAATTTGATTTCCTCCATTTTCCCACGAATGTTCTTTCTCTGTTTCAAAGTCTCATCCAGAGTACTGCATTACATTTTGTATAATTGGGCTTCTCTGATTCTTTATACATCTGACCTTGTCGATGACTTTGTCCCTGTGAAAAAGGGGTCAATGAGGTCTCATACTAGAGTAGTTCCTTCCCCTTTGCTTGCCGTCTTAGTGCTATGTTCCATCCATATTCCCTTTCCGAGTATTTTTAAAATCCATACCTTTTAAAATTAATGAATTTAACCAAAACCACATCACATAATCCATAATTCCACGTCACTCATCAGCTCCAAATGCAGGAGCTCACGACACAAAGGCTAAGGAAGAACAGGACCCTTGTGAAGTTTCAGAGCTCTCACCCTTTCATGGGCTACTTCAAAGATCGTTTAAGATCTAGGACTCTCGAAAGAAAGACAGAGAATCAAATGGTGCCCACTTCAATGAATGAGTCCAGAGCTTAAAAACATATATTTTTAGATGAATGGATATAAATCCCATTTCTATATATGCACATCAATACAAGTTCCAGTAATTCCTTTCCGTATCTGCATAGATTGGCTTCTATAGCTCCTGGAGGGTCTCTGACCCCCTGGGGAGACTCCCTAACTTCGCTGAGGCTTTACTTTTGCTGAGGGGAGGAACGAGGGCACACTGGGATTGGTCCACGGTGCCCTTCCCCACAGCATTCCTGTCTAATCCTCACCCCTTCGGTATCTCTTCCTTATTAAACCAGGTTCAGAAGCTCACTGCATCTGCTCCGAGTCACTGAAAATGGTCCTGAAATATGACATCTGCAGTGTTAGGGGGAGCAGGACTTTGCTGTGTGAGATTTAAACTTTCAGCAGGATCATAGAATGTCTGTTATTTCAAGTTGGACTTGATTATTTTTTCTAAACCGCCAGACTTTCAGACCATACAATACCAGCTTTCTTCAAATGGAACTCTTTAGTTCCTTTTATGGTAAAGTTTAATACTGTGAACATATGGAGGGTCTGAACGTCTGCCAAATGTTTTAAAAGACAAGGTTATAAATACCCCAGCAGCGAGCTTTGTTCCTTAATGTATGGCTCTGTTACTCCAAGTCAACGTGGAAGATAAATCAGAGCACAGAGCTGGCTTGGGCATTAACTTGATATTTCTGGCAAGTATTCATAGCATCTCATTTGGAGAGAGAAAGAGAAGTGGTTGTTCTGAGGTAGCGTTAAGAGAGTGCAAAAAAGAATTAAATTTTATAAAAAGCGAGGAGCAGAATAAGAGCATAATTGAAATATCTAAAATGTAAATACACAGTCTAATTTTCTTACCAGCAAAGGGAAGCTTAAGGAGTTATAATACCAATGTCTATGGGGTTGGGGATTAGACTCTTTGGCCCCTTTCATTTAGATGGTGAATTGATACCTCTCAATTTCTTTGTATTACACTCCTGGCTCAGATCTCTGCAATTTTCTACTGCCTGATTCTCAAGCTCTCTGCCTCAACATGGACTTGACCCTGCATGACTCACTTTGGGACATCATCCTATCATCTCTTTGTCTCTTCCATTTCTCTATAAATAGGGATAGGCTGACCTGCCCTCTGCACCCAGCATCTCACATTGCTGGTCCCATTTGTTGCTGGGCTGGAAGCTGGCAGGATCTTATCCACTCCCACAGCATGTGACGTGGTCTACCATGTCTGTGAGATGCAGCGCTTCGGGTGAATGAACCCCAGCATGGTGGGAGGCAAATTCTGTGCATGAACTTCCCAGGTCACTGGAATAACATTGAATAATTCATGGCGTCTTAACAATAAGTACAAATAGGATCCTGAGTGGTCTGATGTAGCTTCCAAAGGTCCAGGGACTACCTGGACTTAGCTCATTCGTGTAGCAAGATATAATTAAGGGAAGAGGACTAAAAATCAGAAGAACTTTGGTAAGACTGTTTATTTTCCAGTTCTTAAATGAAGATATTTTTTTTCTTTTTGGTATGCTCTGTAAATCTGGACTTCTCTCTCTCTAAATTAGGAATACCAACAAATATTATTTTCTTAGAAAATTGATAGGGGACTCAGATGACAATGCATGAGAAAGCTCATAATAAAATATTCTTAGCATTTGTATGAATGGGTTAGATTCTGCTGATATAACAAAGAAATCTCAATGGGTTACAGAGTACTCTCTTTCAGGAGATATACACTGTCAGTAGCTTGCCACTCGGTACCAAGTATCTTTCCATCTCAGGATCCAGGCTCACCCTTTATCTGGGATATTGTTTTCTGACATTAGAGAGAAAGACCAATAATAGAACCTCATTATGGTCCTTGAATCTTGTTCTCAAATGTGACATAGGCCGCTTCTGTTCAGACTCTGTTAACCAAAGCAAATCATGTCTCCAAATCTGACTTCAGTTAGGTGGAATAGTGTACTCACCCCACAGGAGGGATCCTTAAGAGATGGAACTATCACCCCCTACTTCTAGAGAAAACCAGTGACTATTTCTAATAAATAATACAAACATAAATCCTGGGGTGGAATAAGACACCTGAAGGTCCCTTGGAGGTGTTCCTGGTTACTAGATATCTCCTTTAAAACAAAAAATATATTAAATCAAATAGAAAAACTCTCACAGTTGTTTTTCCCCTGCATTACTTTTAGCCCTTGAAGAGCTATTATGAAATTGCCTAGAAAGAAGAAACATGTCTGCAAGAAAATCTACAGGGAGAGTAGAGGAAGAAGAATCTTATGAAGAAAATTAGTAGGGAGTAAAAAGGAAAGAAAATAAAACATCAAACATGAGAACTCTGTCACCAGGATTAGTGAATAACACAAGTATTAATATGGTACCTCCTCAGTGACACCAGAATTCATACTCTCCATCTGCCAATGAATGTGGCACCTGGGGTTAGACTCTGGGTCCCTGAGTTTTCCTCACTTCCTTCTAACATAAGAAGAACTCAAATGAGTACATTTCATAAGTTTCCATGAAGCAATGACTATGAATCGGCAAATCAAAGAATGTTAGACAAATGAATATTAATGCAACATTTTCAGGGGTTGTAGTCTAACAAAATGATGTTTGACTGCCCCAATAATAACCAGTGTATCTATCCTTCCATCCATCCATCCATCCATCCGCCATCAAGTGACTAATTTAAACTACATTTCCCTACATCAATGCTTTGAAAAAAATACAGAGCTCAATGAAGATAAAAGTATTTTCTGAAATGAATGGCTTATGGTCCATTCATAATTGTACACATTTATGTTCAATGAAAGAGGGTAGTCCTCCACATTTCTATCTGTGGAGTTGATGTAGGAAAAAATACAGAAAATTTGTAGTTCTAGATACTTTTTTCCCCAAAATACACTCTGTTCTCTGTTTGTGGCCTCCCTCAGGACTGAGTTTGGGGTCCTTGTGCTTAGAAAACAATGCTGTGCATTATAAACAATGCACATATATAAATCCATATTTATGTATGTGCATATACACGTGTATATGATTTAATGTATACATAATGTTGCTTCCCTTGATAAATATATATACTCTATGAACCCAAACATTTTGTTCACTGATAAAATTCACAGTGCCTAGAGAAGCATCTGGCACAAAGGAGGCACATACAAAATTCTTTGACTTAAGCTAATTGTGGTTTATTACGTTGTTTTTCAGGTTTGCATTGATCAGCTTTTGCTTAAAATAATGCTGTATAACAAACAACTCCTTGGGATTATCAGTGACTTATACTGAAAGAATACTTCTAATTCATCTGCAGGTAGGCTGTGCAGTCAGATTCACACGTCTCTAATACCAATATCTACACTGAAGATAAACAGAGTATGCTTATTGTATGTTTTTCTCATGAGAGAGGGTAGATATGCAAGATGCTAAGTAAACACACACACACACATACACACACACACACAGAGAGAGAGAGAGAGAGAGAGAGAGAGAGAGAGAGAGAGAGATTTAAACCCTTCTCTTGGATGTTTCATTGATCATGATCAATCAAATTCTATTGGCCAAAAAAGTGTGCACATTGAAGCCTAACTTTAATGAAGTAAAAAATGTATTTCTCACATGAAAAATGGAAAGAAACAGATAATATATGCTAAACAAAGCTAAAAATCCACCAAAAGTATTCTCATTTTATAGGAACATTTCTGCCAACTCCTTTGACAACACTTCCCTGGATTTGAGTCTTATCTGAGTCCAAATTTCATCTGCTTTTCTCACAGCTTCTTAACCTGCCGTCTGTGTCTATGTTTCAGTCTTCTGAATAATTCTTCCACCCATCTCTTCTCAGAAAATTGAATCTCAAGTTGGACTACATTTTCGGCAACTCTGGCTTGATGCTTCTGTCTTGTTGGATTCTGGACTGCGAGTGGTTGAGCCCTCCTCCATCCCACAACTCCTTTATGCAGCAAAGGATATCCCTAGGACACCACCAGAAGCAGCATCTCTGAATCTCCAAACAGTCTATGACAAAATAAGCCATATTTGAGTCAGCTATTAGTGTCCTTTAGTTCCCCTGTTATGGATGAAGCAACTTTTCCATTTCAGAACTTTATGTTTTATGCAACAGGATCAAAAGGTGTGAGCACGTCAGATGCAGAGAGGAAAGAATCCAGAGGGTTGCATCGCATAAGCAAAAAAAACCCAAAAATGCATGAAGTTTGAGAGCCAACCTCAAGATTGGAAATATGCGGGGCTTATATGCACTACAAAAAGAGAGTATGGTGCCTCATTCCTCACAGACTGAGAGAGTGTTAAAGCACCTCAAAGTCTGGTACCAAAGTTGCCCATCTTTAAGAAAAGGGCTAAGAGCCTGTGGTTGGTGACCACTGTGAATTAAGAGGGATCCTCCTTCCATGGAGACATAACTGTTTAAGCCTCTGGAGATCTTTATGTGACAGGGGGAAGGAAGAGTCAAGAACGTCTGATATTGAATCTCCCTCCAAAGTGAAAACAGAAGAGATATCTGAGGAGATAAATTTTGACTTACAAAGGTCAAGCCAGCAGGACATTTCAGCAGACCATGATATAGAGGGAAAAGTGCGCCCACAGATGTCAGGGTTTGGGATGTCACTAATTTCATCCTCATAATTCCCTACTCAGTCTCTCTATCCTTCCTTCTCTTACCTTCTTCCTCTCCTCTCCCAACTTCCCTAACCTCCACTGCTTTGCTCTGTGTATCTCTATTTGGTTTTGCTTTCTATTGATTCTCTCCTGCTGCTCTCTTCCTATATCTGGAAAGATGCTTATGGCCAGCAATGAACCTGTATCCTTCTTATAATGCAGTAAGAAGCCCTTCCGTCTCCATTTCTTGGAAGAACCAGCGTAATTCAGACATTCACCATCCACACTCATCTCTGTAGCAAAACAAATGTTTTAACACCGTGTGCATGCAAGAAGAACACAAGATGGTCCCCTGCAAACTATTGACAGGCAGGTGCATCTCATAAGGGAACAGGAACCACACAAATTGCAGATAGCACTGAAAGTGTCTATGATGTACAGCAGTCATCACTACCATATATGCCCTATGACCAAGAACAATCTCTACTACTAAAAATCACCAATAACTTTGGAGCATGGCTGTTCATTTCTTCTACCACTCACTCCAAATTCCAGGGTACTTCAAATTTGGAACAACCTTAGATTACAATTATCAGCAGAAAGTTAGGAGGAGCCTTGTATTCATGTCACATGGATATTTGGTCATCACCATGACCCCTACAGACTATGAGTTCTTAAGATTAATAAAATATCACTTTAATCTTTTTTATTTCTCTCTGGTCTACTACCATGGGAATTGCAAAAACTTAACAATTATAATTTCCTACATACATTAAAAAATTAAATGCAGAGTAAGTTAGGTTATAGTGCAAGTGTTATGGTGAGAAAGTTATTTTTAAAATGCATCAGCGGCTCCCACACAGTCGGACCTTAATAAATGTTTAATAATGACTATATTACTTTACTTTCCTATAATTGTTTCTGCCATTAAAATGCACTTCTACCTTTTGGAAGAAAACAATAAGTGATTCTTTGTTATGAGAGGGTTAAGGTTTTAGAACAGTATGTCATTAAGATGAAGATAAGAGGAAGGCTAAGATTTTGGAGCAGTATGTCATTTAGATGCATATAAAGGACATTTGACTAGCCAGAGCAAAACAGCTCAGGAATGTGTGCTTCTCAATTACTGGTTTAATCACACATATAATGTATATGTTGGGACTTCAAAATTCAATCAGTGACATCTGCCACCACTACATTCCCATTGTTCTTAGTATGGTGATTTTCAAATAGTCAATGAGAAAATCAATTCATTAAGCATTTTCAGAGATCCCATGAACAAACAAAGGTGTCTTGTGATGTAGATAATGGAGAGAGAAAAATAATGAAAGTTCTGATTTTTTCAGAAAGAAACAATTTCTGTGAAGTTTAATACAGAGCAGGTTACAAATATTTTTGATAAGAGTGTTTTGCATGTGTGTTTGTATATGTTGGTTATAAAGGCATGTAACATACCATTCATGTAACATACCAGACACATGTGTTTTGAAACACACTAACAAACACATTCCAGTTGATGCCACATTCTGAACTTAATCACATTGTGAGAGCAAATTCTTAGGCAATGTGATAGATAATTCATTAAATTGTCATCTCAAAATATTCCAATGTGTCGTTATACATGTGCATTATACTTATGTGTTGACCCACACAGGCAAGTAGTCCTTTTAATTTTTTCTTGTTCTTTTATAACAGCCATGTAACTAACTTTCTGAAACAGCAACTTCCAGAAATTATAAATGGTTAGAGAAACCTGGAAACATGAAGAAATCTTTCATATCTTATCAAGTATTAGTTACAATGAACTTTGATTTTTTTCAGTAAACCATATATGGGATATATTATTCTGTTTCACTTATATTCTTGAAATCCCAAGAGAAATATATTTGTGGTATATATTATTCTCCTGGTTTTACTTCTAATTGAACTGCCTCAGGTGCTAGGGTGAGATTGATCACATTGGTACAACAGGAAGTAAGATCTGAAACCAGAGTTTTGAATTTCAACCCCTACATGGCATGTGGTTGAAGTGCTTGATGTCCAAAGAACCCTATATTGTCCTGTTTGGTAACACAGATGCACATGGAGACCTGAGGTAAAAATGATGGATAAGCCTATGCCAGGAATTTTCCACATTACTTTGTGTAAGCAATGGAGGATTCTAAATGTTGGCATGAACCATTGAATCTCAAATATCACCCTGATGGTACTGGACAAAAGGGATGAATTAGACTGATGGTAGGAAGAATGAATGTTGGCTAAAGACATATATATTCATTTTTATATCAAAGGCTGGAGTGTAGACAGAAAGACAAGGGATGTGGGGTTTATTAAGGAGGTATACACTGTTAGAATTATTGAACAACTGGCTATGGGTCTGGAGGATTCCTGCATGTTGGGAAAAAAAAAAAAAACAGTCATAGTAAGGTGGAACCTGAGAGCTTCCTGTATCATCTTGCTTTCCCACCTCCTCTCAGGAATTCTTAAAAGTAGTGTGATACATGAAAGAGAATATACAGGTAAAAGTGAAAGGAAGCCCATTAAAACCACATCTGCCTGTGGTCAGCAGCTGCCCTCACTCTTACTAAGGGCAAAAGGAGAGATGAGATCTTCCCATAGGTAAAAAGAGAAAGGGAGAGAGAGAGAGAGAGAGAGAGAGAGAGAGAGAGAGAGAGAAGGAAGGAAAGAGGAAGGAAAGGAAAGAACAAGACATTTTAGGCTGTGGCTGGGGCTCAGCGGTAGAGCCCTGAGACACTGGGTTCAATCCTCAGCACCACATAAAAATAAGTACATAAAAAGATATCATCTCCATTTACAACTAAAAAAAATATATTTAACAATAAAAGAAAAAACATTTTGCCTTGTTATTCAAGAAGTGTTTTATTATTGTCCAGTTCAGATTTAAGGATATGAAACTCACCTATTTAGTATTAAAATATAGAAACGTTGATATGAGCAGAAATAAAGACCATTATAACCCAAACTCTATGTGACAGAACTACATTAATATAATTACTCCTTGCAACAATTCTGTGAGTTGGGAACCTGTCTGAGACCATTTTCTATTGCTAAGAAAATACCTGAAGTTGAGTACTTTATAAAGAAAAGATATTTATTTGTCTCGCAGTATTACAGGCTGGAAGTCTAAAATAATAAGGCCGGCCTATCAATTTGGCTGCTGGAGAGGGCCTTCTGGTGGAGGTCATCATGGTGCCAGCAGGGTGAGATTAATCACACTGGTAGGACAGGAAGTCAGAGATCTGGGGTGGAGCTAGTCTTGCTCTTTTTATAGTAACTGGGCTTTCATGGTAACTCTCTCTTTCAAGGGCACAATTCACTCTGCAACATCAGCATCAATGCCTTCCAAGGGCAAGGTCCTCAATGACCTAATTATTTGCCACGAGGTCCCACCTCTTAAAGGCTTCCCCACCTCTCCACATTGCCACACTAGGGCCCAAGCTTAAGCACACACACACATACACACACCTGTGGTGACACACTCAAACCAGAGTTAAGCAGTACTATTATTGGGATAAAACCAACTAATTTCACATAAAAATCTTGCATCAAAAATTGCTTGTCAAGAAACAATTCATCCCTGTGAACTCAGAGGCAGGGTCTAAAATGAGCCTGCTAACTTTAGGACAGGCGAGAGCAAAGGGAAGGAGAGTGGGGAACGTGGGTGTTAATTTTATCTATTTTTGAAATTTGCAGTATTAAATGAAGATAGTGACTCTACAATTTTGGACCTTGGGTTGCTGACTTGAGAAATTAAACTTAATAAAAAAATACATCTTAAAACTTTTTTTCTTAATTTTCAATATTCTATGGTTAAATAGAACTCTGTTTTGGTAGCACAGGCTGGTCATTTGTAAAACTCCTCATGTCTATATCCATTTTACATTATCTTGATTAAGAATAAATCTTCCAAAAGTGAGTCTCAAGATCTTGTTCAACAACAGGGTCATTACCAAGAGACTGGAGCTGCTACGTAAGATGAAAATTACTTTCCAACCAAGTGGCACAATGTGCATCCTCCTGGGTGAAGGGGAAGGAACACAAAAGAAGACCTTTGTTAAGATATATATCACTCATTTAAATCAGAAAAAAAGAAATATATATATATATATATATATATATATATATATGTATATATATCCCATAAATGATTTACTGATAAAAATATATATATTTCTGCAAACTTTTAAAGAGAACAGCTGTAGCAAGCCATGGTGCATACTCAGAAAACTGAGTATTTGCAATTCTGTCTCTAGATGTAACCACCACAACACCCTTTGTCCTGACACTGTTAAAAGATAAAGACCTGAGAAAATTCTCTGCGGAGACAATCTCATTCTGAAGCTGAAGACCTATTTTTAGTGTTGGGGGAATTAATAATAATGTTGCCTAGGCAGTAGGTGTCAGATTAAAAAAAGGAAGTCAGTATCTGAGTGTGTTCATGGGTCAATAGACAGACCTCAGTTCCACTGCTGGGCTTGTCTTCACCTGCTGTTTCTCATGCAGGCCCTGCAACAAGTCAGAAACCAGGTGGAAAAAAAAGAATTGACACCCTTATTGGGTCTCTGATCTCAGAAGAGGTTGCATAGGCCAGGAAAACAGACTAGAAATAGAAGTCAGATAAATAAGGTATATACTGGTTGTACTCTTTGCTACTAGTTGTTAAGGGAATATGGGAGGTGTTTTGAAGCTAAGAAATGAAGCAAATGAGCTGTGTTTCTGAGAAGGAAGTTAACCATGGATCTCCAAAAAACTCATGATTTAGATCTCTGGTTCTCTGGATGGCACAGTTGTTAGGCAGGTCTCATCCAAAGGAAGAAGGTGTCCACCCAAAAAGGTGGGAGGAATTAATTTACCCTAAACATATAGGAAATGTGATCACAGAGACACTTGCTTGCAGTGACTGTGTAAAGATGTCAGGAAGAGAAGACTTAATTGCCCACTGCTCTTTTAAAATGTAGGGGGTCAGAATAGCATTTCTAGAATTCAGTGGCCTTCTTCAAATGTATTCAAATAATATCTTCCAAGAAAAGGGAAGTGTCTCTAAGTTCCCCCAAATGATCTTTTTCTTTCCCTCTTTTTAATTTCTTTTTTTTTAAGTCCAGAAATGCACATTTCAAAGCAAGAACTTTAAACCCAAAATATCTAATTACGAATAAAAGGCTACCTCTTTGCTCTTGAAGAATTGTCCTAACTGGGTTGCTCTAGCAGTAAGAACAAATTCTTTTCATCAAAACTTTTGCCTAAAAGTCAGCATTTTATGCTGACGAGGGCAGAAGAATTTTGAATCCCAAGGGAACCTTCCTGATTTTAATTTTTAATTAAATCTTTTCTTGCTGGCAATAATATAGTTTAGGAAAAGGTCATCTACAAAAATCATGATTTTTAAGTGAAGCCAAGAGAATGAGGATAGAAAATGTTCAAACTCTTCCCTGATTTATTGTGATATTTTTAGAAATTAATGCACTGTTTAGTTGAAGATATCAATATTTATTAATATTTACCGAGTACCTACTGTGACCCAAATGCTGGGCCAGGTACTTAATATGTTTAATTGCTTAATATCAACTCAAACTACTTGTAAGATAGATCTCAGTTTTAACCTTCTTTCCCATGTGAGCAACTGGAATTTGAGGAGGGTAATATCAAGTAACATGTCCCTGGTGGGAAACCTAGATAGGGGAAGACTCAGAAGTTAAAACCCAGATTTGGAAATTCAGCACATAATTATGGAAGCATAATTTTTCTGAGTAAAGCGGGGGAAAAAAAACAGGGAAATAGCATTAACACTGACGCTTAGTAATATGTATATCCAGAACTGGGTAGAAAGAAATTGAATTCAGTATACAAATTTCTATGAAATATTATAATCATCCTTATGTGCCTTATGTAGAAAATGAGAATGTATTGGATTAATATAATTCTCATTTACTGATACTTGATATCTTCCTTTTGTCAGTAAATGTATTATGTTTCAGCATGTGTGAATACATGAATGTATAACATTTGCTGCTAAAACAAAACAGCCTAATAGCCCTGTAAATGCCCATTCAATTCAGTGATGAGGTCAGGTGTGGTGGTGCATGCCTATAATCCCAGCAACCCTGGGGGCTGAGATAGGAGGATTGAAGTTACAGGCCAGCCTCAGCATCTTAGGAAGGCCCTCAAAGATTTATTGGAGATGTTGCTTAGTGGTAAGCTCTCCTGAGTTAAATCCCCAGTATCCCCCAACCAAAAAAAAAAATGCGATGGGGGATAAAAAGTTTGCATGGCTACAAATTTATACATTCACTAATTCCCTTAATGCCAATAATAGTGTCAAAAATAACACTATTAAATCCTTTGTTTTGATCTGGAATATACTTAAATATCATTGCTCTATCAAAATACAGAGAAATTCCACATTACTATGAATGCCATTTTTAAGTTTCCAAGTATGTGGCAATGAAAAATCCATTAATGAAGGAAAGTATTTTTTTCTTTGGGGCAGAAAAGCATACCACTCTAAAATGTATAAATGGAATTCCAAAAGAAATTGAAATACTTATGGAACTTAGAAAGAAAGGCCACATAATTATCATGTAATTATAGTGTTTTGGGAGCACTCAGAAACCTGGCAAACACTTAATATATTAATAGGATCATCATTGTCCCTACTCCAACAGGGTAGCTCCGTGTGAATTGCTTTTATAAACCAATCAGGATCATAGTTATCCTTAGGAAATGAAAAATAGTAGCAATGTCTGAGATTCCTATAGTGCTTTCATATTTTTAAGAGTCTACAGTTTCATTAGTCCTCACAGAAACCCTAGGAAGGGCAATAATTGTTCTTCTTCAGAGAATAAAGCAGAGGCCCAGGGACCTACTTTCGCTGTCTACTTGGACTCTGAGAATGGCAGAACTTTTATGATATTGTCATTTCTGACACCAAGTCTAGTGCCACAACTTCAGAGCACAATGTAGTGTTCCCAGTTCCCACACAGAGCACCGCAGTTCAAGTATTTGACCTAATACTGGACCGTGATTTTGTGCATCACTTATCCATTTTACAGACAAATAAATAAGGGCCCACTCTGTGCCTGGGACAGTGCTGGATACTGAGAATTAACTATATTGAGCCCAAACTTTCTCATCTAAAGGGGCATTTGGATATTAGGCAACACAATCCTGAAACAGATGATGAAAAACAGACTGATTATGGAAAGAAGTTGAATAGTGGAGATCTGAAAAATGAACAGACATTAATTAGGCAATGTGTGTAGAGTGCTTATGGGTCTGTGTGCTGGGGACCAAAAGGCAGATGGCACAAAGACCAGGAAATGACCAGGATGAGTGACAGGAGTGTATGTGAAGAAGTAGATGAAGGCCAGACCCTAAGTGGTCCTTCAGGCATGAGAATTCCTCACGTCTCTAAAACCAGTGGGAGCCAATGGATAATTCTTAATAGGTTTGGAAGGGGAGGAGGGGGTCTATGTTCCCATGATAGACTGACAACTTCAAGAAGATTCTACCAAGCTGGGATCCTCTAATGGTAACTAATGAGATCAACTAAAATTTCCATTGTAAAAGTAAACACTACTGGATCAAAAATCAAGCCATCCATTTTTTTTTTTTTAAGAAGAAGCTAGACTCATCGTTTGCAAATGCTAAGAGAAAGTCACAATACTTATTATTAGCCTTTAAATATTAGGAGAGTATAAAATTGCACACAATTTCAGGAGAGATGATTATCTGAGAAAGGCTTGAGTCCCAGCCCTTCTCCTTTCAGGCAAGGAAACCGAGGGTCAGGAAGTGAGTTATTAGAATTCACAGAGCAAGGGAGAGTCAGGAGGGTGATTTCTCTGGCGCCTTAGCATTTTTCATTACTAAGGAGATGTGAGTAAATTTCCAGGGGGTCTAATCTCCTGCACTCTATGCAACCAAGATAATATGGCACCTTCCGATAACAAAGAGCCACAGCTCTCAGACGCCTGGCAAATATCCATTTCAGAACCAGTGGGAAAATTAAATGCAGGAGGCACACACACATTTGTGTATTTTCCATATCAGAAAATGACCTTGTTAACTGTCATCTTCCCATTGAGGCATCTCCCTCCTCACAACATTTATTAAATTTATTGATAACAGGTATAAATATAGTTACTAACTATACATTCAGCCAGCACCTATTCATCACTTGTGTGTACCGGGTTAATAATTCAATTAAATTCAATTCTCTTTTACAAGTATTTGAAAGGCATCAAGACAAAAGACCACAGATGATATTTTGAGCATTGGTTTTGATGCTTCCTGTGATGTTAGGTGAAACCTGTAACTCCCATAACTTTCAGCTTCCTCATCAGTAAAAGGAGGATCATAAATCATAATGACCTCACCATGTATGGGAAATTGTAAATGAAGTCACCCAGTCCCCAGCATGTGGTGTTTAATCAATGTTTCCTAAATGCATGAGTGACTAGAAAAAACACTGTGGAATTTTTTTTTCCCCTGCTTTTAGGTGATTCCGTGTCTGAACAGGTACTTTGGATATTTCTCTACTTGGGGGCCCGTGTGAAAAAGAGCCTATCTATTCTTTGGGTGCAGCCAAATGATTCCATTACTATAAAATATCCCCAGGGACTATGAAGCCAACTTGAAAGGCTGGGCTGTGTTTTCCCAGGTGCTGGGACATCATTACAAGCAGGAAGGAGACAACAATGACACTGGTTTCTCAGGCACTGAGAGATTCTACTCAAGTGATTATATTTTCACTATAGGATGAAACTCACTAGAAGCCTTTGTTTCACTAGAAGTCTTTGTTTCCTTTCTTCCTGACACACATTGATTTGGTCCAACAGTGAACTGCTAACTGTGTCCTCCGTGAGACTGTGTGTGAACCCAGAACTCAGCTCCGCTGGGGAAGTCGAGGTGTCTAAGTGCATTAGGCTTCACTGCTGGTGACAGAACAGCAGAAGCCAGACGCTGCTGGGGAAACCATTTGTGGGTCAAAGTTCATTGACCATATGGCCAGTTTCCATGTGCACCCATTTCTGGCGTATCCTGGGATATGTCTGACAGCACCCACCTTCAAGATGGGGAGGATACTCGTATTTGATCACCGTGTTTGAAAATTATATACTCTCTTTATGCTTTTACATGTGAAGAATTCCACTGAGTCCCAGTGCAATATATTGAGCTTTTTTTAAAAAAAAATCTACAAATTGATGTAACAGAGAAGACAGAGGGTTCAGAATCAGTTGGATTTGGGATTGATGCCAAACTCCTTCTCATGCCAACATCACGACTTTGAGCCAACTATCTTGCCTCTCAGAGCAGGGCCAGAACTAGGGTGGTAGAAGAGAGGCCTCTAAGGCACAGAATTTAAGGACAGTGCCCTTAGGTTTTATATCTAAGTGGCTGGTTTGCCTCACCTTCCTACTGGCCCTGTCTCTGAGCCTTAGAATTTTGTCAACTAAGACACTGAAAGTCTTTACTATTCTACACAGCACAGGCACCTAGAAAAACGGTGGCTTTCACCAGCAGCTTTCAAAAAACACAAGCTCCTGATTGAGCCAGAATGGCACCCAGATGTTACCCCTCTCTCCCCTTCCATGCCAGGGCAGGGTGGGACTCTGGGACCACCCAGGGAAGCATGAGAAAGCAAATACTGAGGGACAGACAGCCGTGCTGAGATCCAGGGTACACATCAAGACAGGGGGTTTTCTGGGGCAATGGTGGTAAGCCAGTCCATTCTGCTCCGAAGGGAGCCCAGTGAGTAAGGCAACAGCATCCACAATAACATTAGGAATAACTTCTGCTCGCTTGAGTTAGTGTTAGGGAGCAAATTAACTCCATACAACAAATCAGTGTTCCCACAACAGAGAGTCACTGTTAATTTCTGAGTCCGTTATTCACTCTATCATACTCTCATAGAATGAGGACTGCCTTCTGCATAAAGGTTTCTTTTTCATTTCTTACTTAAAATTACATCATGACTGTTAACTCCACATCCTGAAGTGTTCGTAAATGGCAAATTTTAATGTCGGATAAGTAGGCCATTTCATAGATGTGACATATAACTAATAATGAATTTTAAATGCTGGCACACAGAATATTTCGGCAACAATTTTGTACCCATTTGTCCATCCACATGCTTATATGTTAACATTTCTTTTTAAAATTGAATGATAAATCAAATATCATGAACATTTTTTAAGGCTTCTGGTGAAAAAATTATGAATTTCTTTTGGGAAAATTGTATCAATTTACATTACCCAGGGTTGGGTATTATGGACAGTTATACTGTACCATGACTGGCAGTTAAGGGAACAGCCTGGGCCTGATGCTGTTTATCCACACACAAACCCTCTGGTGCCTGTGATGATTCATCTCCTACCGGCCTGTCTTCCTCTCTTGGGTAGCACTACTGAGTGCTGTGAGCTTAGGGACATATTCTCCCTGGGTATAGCCAAAGGAGTCTGGGGCATTCCTTATTTCTCCTTTCTCTTCTCCAAATCAAGCTGTGGTGCCCAAGTTCAGCTGGAAAAAGAGTCAAGAAACTTCTGGGTATTGCATTAATACAGTGAAAGCCTATTCTACATCTCTGAGAGACAGCAAGATTGCTGAAAAGGTTTATCTAGGCCCTTCACTTAAGTTACCTTTTATTAAATGTACTGAAGTCTTACAACATGGACAAGTGTTATTATTGCCTCACTAGATGAGAAAATAGATTTGAGAAATTCAACAATCTTCACAAGAACAATCCAGCAATGAACAACCACGCTGGCTTTCAAACCTAGGTCTGGCCCAGAGACCAGCTTTTTCTTGTAGTGTCATCCTATCTCCTAAGTGCCTTTGGCTCCAGGTAAACTGATTTGGACATTGGACTTAGCACACATTTGTTTTTTCTTTCTTTCTTTTCTTCTTCTTCTTCTTTTTTTTTTTTTTGTGAGTGTGTGGTGCTGGGGATTGAACCCAGGGCCTCATGCACATGAGGGAGCACTCTACCACCTGAGCCAATCAGCACATTTATTTTTAATCCTGTTGTTCTAGATTCTGTTTTAAAATAACTATTTTTTTTCAATCTTTGATTTTCTCTCTGAAGTTTTTTAGTTTGTCTAACTTCCTCTGGTAATCGTAATTGGTAACTCAGTATTTACATTGTCCCTGGAACTTTTCCAAGAACTTTGCTTCTAGGAAGTTGCTTAAACTTCAAACAGCCCTACAATGTAAGTACCAGTATTCTCTGCATCTTTTTGTGGAGGGATATCCTGTGGATCAAACCCAGGGATGCTTTACCACTAAGCTACCTCCCAACTCTTTTTTTTTTTTTTTTGAGACAGGGCCTTTCTAAATTGGGGAGGCTGGTCTCAAACTTGGGATCTTCCAGCCTCAGCCTCCCAAGTTGCTGGGGCTACAGAGGTGCACCTGAAGGCGGTAGTTAGACGTAGGACTTGAAAGTTGCCAAATATGAAGGAAACATCAGTTGCTGCTCTATTACCTTGCACTGAAAATACATTCAAAGCTGTCCATGGAAGCACTTTGCCATCTTTTCTGTACAGGATTCATGAATCTGATCTTCACACACACAGCACCTGCGTGACTATGACCTACACCTGGCCCTGCTGGATTGGGCACATGCTTGACATTAATTGCCCAAATGAGTTCAACCGAAGAATGGAAGATGAATTTAAGCAGCCAACCATCCAACAAAGAAATTTCTATTAATATTCACAGATCTGAGAGTGCAGCAGAGCAGAGACTCAAATTGATGCTGGTTTTAATCTGGTGGTGAATACATTCTACGCTTCTTGGTGTCAGAGTGAGTGCATATAATTCCTCAAGACCACTGAAATACAGTGGGTACCCACAGCCTGTTGTGGACACAGCCAAGTTTGTCTGCAATACCTTCTTCCAGTTAAGATAAGAGGCTATTTTTTTATAAGACTATGGTTTTGTCCACTTGCTGGTAAAATATCTGAATGGAAGTAAAAAATGTGTTTTTTTTTTTCCAAGATGTTTTCCCTGTCAAGTTCAATATCTTCAGGTATTTGGTGTCAAATAGTAAAAGAAAAATCCAGGTGATAGATTAAATCTCTCTTTTTACATCTACACATTTTATGATGCATATCAAATGGTGTGTCATAAGGGCCTATTTCTGGTTTGAACAAACAAACTAACACATAGTTCCCAGAAAAATAGAAAATAGTCACACACCACACAATCTCAGAGCTCAAGATGTTGCACCTTGCCATAAAAGAGATAGGTACAGATAGTATTTGGCAGGAAGAATTCAGACTATGTGTGAGGTAAGGAGAGAGAATGTAACTTCTTTTTAATATATGGAAAACTTTGGAAATAGATGAAAAACAAAATAGAGCATTTTGGAAAGAACAACTTAGAAGTTACATAAACCCTCCATTTACTATCTGTGGTGACCTTGAGAAAATCCCAAAGCCTCTCTGAACTTTTACGTAAGCCCAAGACAGGCTAACATTTCTGTTAGTGAGATGGCATATGTGAAGTCCCCACCGATACTGGGCAATTTATCTTGTCATTCATTTTGTATCCAGCACAGTTTTAAGAATTGTCAGTGAATTATCTCACTTCGAATTTCAAAACATCCATACCCAATAGGAATTATCATCTTAAAAATGAGGAAACTGAGTTTCAGAGAAGTTAATATATTTGGCTTGTAAGTGACACAGCTGGATTTGAACTTGGATAACTGGACTCTAAAAGAATATTCTTCACCATTATGTAGTGCTGCTTGTCATGTGTGAAAAATTATTGACATGTGGATGACACCTCAGGATCCTCAGTTGAAGAGTTGGACAATTTTTTTATGAGTTCCTCTTATGATAACACATAGTATGGTCCTTAGTAGTGGCCCAAGAAGTTTCAGACTTGTGATCTGAGCACTTGATAGACTTTAAACCTGATTCAGCTGGAAGTGGGAAATTGTAGCATAGAACTGGAGCATGTGGGTTTTGGAGACAGCCTGTGTCTTGCCACTCAGTAACTGGGTGTCCCATCCAGAGCATAAATTGCTCCTCTGCTTGTTGTGAGTTCTAATTAGTACCATAAAAATAGCATGATTAAAGTTCAAGAAATATTAATAATTGTGATGGAAGGCACCAAAGTGTTTGTAATCCTGGTAATGGTTGTCAAAATAATAGCTATAGATTCAGTAGAAATCACAGAAGCAGTAGAAATGTATATTTGTCAGTTTACTAGGGCTGCCATGATAAAATACCACAGACTAAACAGTCTTAAGTTACAAAAATTGATCTTCTCACAATTCTGGCAGCTAGAAATCTGAAAGGTGTTTCCATGGTTGATTTCTTTCTTTTCTTTTTTATTGGGGGGGTGGGGGGGTACCAGGGATTGAACTCACAGGTACTCAACTACTGAGCCACATCCCCAGCCCTATTTTGTATTTTATTTAGAAACAGGGTCTCACTGAGTTGCTTAGTGCCTTGCCATTGCTGAGGCTCTCTTTGAACTTGAGATCTTCCTATCTCAGCCTGCCAAGTCGCTGGGATTACAGGCGTGCGTCACCAGACCCAACTCTATGGTTCATTTCTACTGAGACCGCTTTCCTTGGCTTGTAGATGATATTCTTCTCTCTTGATCTTTGCCTGGCTTTTCCTCCTGTATCCTAACCTCCTCTTCTTATAAAGACAACAGGTATATTGGATTATAGACCATCCTAATGACCTCATTTTAACTTGATTACTCTTTGAAGACCTTATCTCCAAATACATTCCCTTGGAGAGCAGAGATTAGAACTGCAACATCTAGTTTTGGGGTTGACATTATTCAGACCATAATCATAGGCCTTCCAAATTTCTCATGGGTTCAGGAGAACTTCAGATTTCCTTATGGAACTTAGGACACTCAGCCTTAGAAGTAATGATCTGCATACTGGGTTCAAACAAGACTGGATTTCAGTCCTCAACCTAGAAAGTACCACACCATTAATGTGCATATTAAAAAGTCCCAGTGGTGGTGGGGGTGGAATTTGGCATGTGTGTGTTTCAAGGGTGGTAGACACTGGTATTTAAATGAGAGATGCAGTGCAGAAATAATCCCGTACAATGAAAAAATTACCTTATATTCCATCTGACTTGTGGAAGTCTACCAGGTATTCAGATAGATCAAAAACTTTATGATTATATATGCCTAGATCCAAGTTCATTTTGCATATGGATGAGTGGAGTTTATTTCATTGCTTAAATATACACTAATTTTTTTCAGGAATATAACTTCTGTATAATTCAAGAAAGACAGTAATTTTTAAAACTTTGACAAAAGCTGTTTACCTTTGGAATAACTTATCAGTATGGAAAAGCCCTTACTGGCATTTATGCTTCCAATACAATAGTCTGTTTTAGTCTGCAGTTTCTATAGTCCATTCATGGTGATTTTGTATATGGATATAGGCATATCTTACTACTTCATTATATCTTCTTATAAGGTAAAGTTGGATTTCTTAAGGGATAGAGTTAGTTACTTTTTTTATTATACTCCACATTCCTTATCTTATTTTCTGTATTACAATTACAATATTGCATTAACTTCTTAAATTATGTATGTGTATAGTTTATATTATGTATGAATTTAATTTCAGGATAATAAAAGGGAATGTTTATAAAATAGTTGTTACAAAAATCAACAGAATTCCAAACAACCACATCCAGCAGTCCCCAGGATTAGGAAGGTGTCATGTGGCTAAGGGTCCAACTTTGGACCACTGGCCTTGAAACCAAATCATCCAAAGCCATAGGAGAAAACATCTTCTAAAAGAGGAAAATAAACTTGCTAAGGTCAGAGTCAGAATTGTGAAATCAGACTGTATGCAGGATATAGTGCATTCGAACCTTAATTCTGGACAGGGCTGTCCCACCCTGACTGGTTGACACAAAAATCCAACCCAAACTATGAGCACAAATAGAAGGAGCTTTGGGTTTGGGGAAGAAAAATAAAGTTAACATGCAAAGTTTGAAGACCCTGCTACATCTCTTCTATTGGTTTCCTTCTGAGGACTGGTGATTTTGTTTGTTCATGGCCCTAAATTAATTTTTCACATTTACTCATTCAGTTTAGAGCTCTATGAAAGAAGAAGATAAAACAGAGTAATTAACTTATTGCCCTGCAATTATTAAAAGGCTATGATGGCAGTCCCCATAGAAATCTCCCCTTTGTGTAACACTCTTGGAAGAAAATATTTTCTTCCACTTTGCTTTCTTTCACTTATTTGGTAGCTAGTCATGTGACTCATGCTGTGAGTGAGCTTGGGCAGCAGCATTCTTCTCCTTAATTTTAGATATGTAAATTGAGTCTCTTAGCTTCACCAGGATTGTCATGGCTCCAAAAAATAGATAAATAAAAAAATTAATTAATTAAAGTCATCAATAGGCAAATCAAATTCCATCAGAATCTACAATGATGCTCCAACACACACATAACAAAATCAAAATTCCCTAGAATGACATTTGAGCTTTGCCTGTAATACCTTTTTTCCCTTCCTTGAGCTTCATCTCCCAACCTATCTCCTCCAAACTACATCTAATCCAACCATGCATTACTATAGCCTATCTCTTGTCTATCATGGCCTGTCATCAAACTATTCTCAATTCTCTGGTTCTACTTGGTGAATTATTGAAGACACCTTCTTACCTACTCCTTTGTATTTCATTGTCTTCCCACCATACCACCTGGTATGTTGGAGTCTCATTGGTGAGCCTCTTTCTGGGGATCCCCACTCCATCCGACTGTATGTTCTTCAAAGGAAACACAGTTTTAGCATTTATCTTGTAGTCTCAGTCACTAGACGAGCACTTGGGAAGCTGTAGCATTGTGAGGTTAAGAATAGAGAATGAGTGATGAGTCCAGAATATTAAGCATTCGATCTTCTAAGGTGAGTGGTTGAATTATCTTCTCTTTTTGGTTGTTGTAGATTTAACATTCTCATCCTTCCAGAACCAAGGGACCATGTCTTTTTAAATATACCATAATTGAGCTGAAATCTCTCCACTTGCATTGTTTCACACTGATGACTCTTTCTCTTATGAATTCAGCACTAAAGAATGAGGGGGAGAGGTGATACTAAAGAACTGGAAGTAGCCAATCAGTATTGCTTATAGAGCCTTGTAAACAGTTTCTTTAATTGAAAGAAGAGTTTCCTCAAAGCTATAAGCAGCTAGGCCATCCACTTGAAGGTAAGTAATTTGAATCTTGGGCAGAAAACTGGAGCAGAAGTCTTTGATGACCAATGACATGGTACTTGAATTGTCCTTCCTCTTCCTGCTAAAGTCACCAAAGCGCCTGGGGGAGGAAGAGGCCCTGGCTCTTACTGGCAGAGCTGGCAAGAGAAGGATGGACTCAAAACTTCCTGGAAAGTAGCGTGTGTTTGTGGGTGGAAAATTTATTAAAGAAGTTATGAAAATATTCATTTTTAAGTTCGTGATAGTAAGTAGCTAATGAAGGCATTAAATGCATAACAGTAGCGATGACACATTGTGGAATCATTAAACACTTGTATTTATTAATTAAAAATAAGAACACCAAAAACAAAAACCACAACTAGGCACACTGTAGACATTAGTTGGTTTTCTGCTTTTATCAAGTTTGTGATATGAGTGATTATCATCCCTATTTTTCCAGACAAGAAATCTAAATTAATAAGAGATATGTAAAGTCTCAATTAACATGACATAGCTAATAAAGAGTGAAACTGAGACTGCGAATCAGTCGTGCCACAGACAAAAGTCAGTGTTCTTCCCACTAGGTTGAATAGCTTATGAAAACAACTTTTAGTGACAAGGGATAAGGCTCAAACTAGAGTTCTGCAAAGATGATCAGATGCCTGGATTAAAGAAAAGATGGAGAGTGAAGGCAAGGAACAGGAAAAAAATAATTAGTTGTAGTTTAATTATATGCCTATTTCTCTTTTCCTTTTATTTTAATGTTCTTCCTAAAAGTTTTAAAATGAGCAGGCATTACTTATACAGTACAAAGATTGGAATAATATAAGAAAAAGAAGTATTTCAATTTTCATATGGATACCCAAACATGACGCCATCCACCTTTCATTCGACAGCATGCTGGTATACCTACCGAGCAGGACTAGGGAGGAAGCCCTGTTCTCAGAAAGAAGCACTGGTATAGCTTATTTCCAGAAGGTTCCACTGCCTTTCTATATAGCATCGCAAATGGAAATGAAGCAGAATGGGTTAGGACAGATGGGGTGGCCAATGTGACAAAAGATCCAATCTAGTAGAAGGGAGTAGCAACAAAGAAACGCCATTTGATTTAGTGATTAGAAGGATATTGGTAGTACGTGCCAAATTCAGTGGGATATCAGGGTCCAGAGCCAGACCACAGGGTGTGAAATGAGACAGAGAGACGAAGAAAATGTCAGCAGGTAGATGCCACTTTCAATCAATGGTAGAGGAATAGCATGTCAATTGAAGTATGCCCAAGTTAATATGAAGGTTGCCTGTTGTGACTTCACAATCACTTCAAATTTCTCAACAGCAAGTCTGAAATTCAAACACATTTGACAGGAAGTAGAAATTGGTGTCTATGGTTTCTAAAGAAGGGATAAAGCCATTTGAGTTGCCATCTTAATGCTCCCAATGTGCATGATAGAGTCCAGTTTTGTTGAGTCTTCCAGGGGTTTTATATTAAAAATGGGGATGTCAGTGTCATTGGTGTGGATTAACCACTGATCTGAATCCTGTGAACTAAACATTCTTGCTCCATGTAGTTTTTTGTTTTTTTGTTTTATTAAGAAAAGACCAATTCAGGAAAAGCAATGCCATTAGCTCAGCCTTCCATGGGACAGTTTAATGAGGAGAAGGAACCTAGGGAGAAAATAGCTTTTTTTTTTTCAGGTAAAAAAGCAAATAGCTTATTTCTACCATGTTGCCCGTCCTCACTTGACTCTTCTGGATCCATTTTTCTCCTCTACCCAGCAAGACTTGCCAGTCTGCTTTCTTTTTAAGTGGCGGCTTCCAATTTAACATACTTATTGGTGTTCTCAAGTGAGCCTTCAACAGAACTGAGCCATTTAAGGGTTTGCCCTCGTCTCATTATAAATTAGTTTTGAATATCTCTCAGTATGCACAACGTTCCTCAGCTACCCAAGTTAGAACTCCTTATTAGACTGGAAAGAATTTGCGTTTTAATTAGTTTTACCTCTGGTGTACGAAGCCCACTGAGATTACTACACTTAGTAAAATTTAATTAACTTGACAAAAGATCCTAATTGTTTTCGTGCCACTGGTCCTTCGAAAGTCTAAAAATAATGCCCTCCAAATTAAGCGGCCAAGACAAAGCTTCATTTTGACTGTTCCATATTTTTTAAAAAAATTATAATTCATAGGAAGTTTTTCGGTGTGAGACCCTGGGATTTGGGTGAAGAAGCAGAGGTCTAAAGATTCTTTTAGAAGAGATAGCTGGCAGTGGGGGTGAGAGGAGAGAGAGAACAGGGAAAAGGGACATCCCTCTCTCATTCATCCTAGTGGAAATGAGACGAGGAATGTATTGATTCGTTCAATTCCTCAAAGACTCAAGCAGACATAATATATCATGTGAATTAATAATGAAGGGTTATAAGTAAAAAGTGCTGAATGAATGAATATTCATTTATTTATTCATTTATCATTTATATTACTCTGTTAATAAGCATTTCTGACGGACCAATTTTGGAGTCAAGTGCTCTTGATGACAATATTCCTTCCATGAGAACCCTGGGATCTTGCAATGTCATTTCCTATGTGTGACCTTCCTTTTCCTCTGCTCTTTCCAGCTAAAGTTACATAACATTCCTTGCTCACTTTTTTGTGTTTCTGAAGCATTTTGTCTTTCTCTTCTAGGAGGGAAGAATATGGACATACTGCGCTGTGGCTACTGGCTTTCCTTGGTTCCTTAGTCACAGTGTTGCAAACACAGGTTTTCACCTTGATATTGTTTGACCTTGTGCAAGAAAAATCTTCTCTGTGTTTCAGCCTTCTAAGTGAAGAAATCGTCCTACTCTCTCCCTGGAGGGAGCTGCTGATGGATGAATGAGAATAAAATAAAACAAATGGACACTTCAAGTTCACCTGAAGTTGAGGTTCAATATGATAATTTGAGCATCACCTCTAAGACCTAATTCAGTTACCTTGACCCTGATCCTACTAAACCCAATTTCTTTACTTTTGTCCCACTACACAGTTTAAGATGTACTGAACAGTGACTGTGTCTGTCTGGCAGCAGTATTTTTTTTTTAAACCTGAGAACATGATCATCCTCATCATCATTAATTGTACATTAAACACAAACTTGTATCTATTGTGCACTTTGGCTTTACAAAAAAATAAATAAATAAAGGAAGAAAGAAATAAAAGTAAATGTTAAAGTTGGGCTGTAACATTTCAGAAGTTCCCAGTGTCACTTTATTGTTCAAATGAGGTCATTCTACTGCAGGCTGGAATCTTTTGGAGATGCCCAGAGCTTTATTTGCTTCTTTCTGCTTCTATCCTCCTACTCCCACCAGTTAAAGAAGACACTGAAAAAAATTTTTGCCTACTTCACTGTTCAATGGGGTGAGCCTCTTAGAAGCATCTTTCCTTCATTTTAAAATGTCACTCTCATTCTCATCTCCCGTTTTGTAAGAGCCACCACCAGACACAGCCCATTTGGAACCTACCCCTCCTCCACTCAATGAGGTGCTACTGAAGCTAAAAATCATGATAGTAGTTTGTCCCCGTGAGTGTGGGCACATGACCTGGATCTGAATATTCACGGTATCCCATCCTCTGACCATAGTGACAACAAATGAATCTGCCCCAACCTGGGCCAGACACCTGCTAGCCACCTTCTCTGGATTGTGTTTTGATGATGTAAGCTCTTTATGTCCTTCAAACTCAGGAAGTTACACTAATGGAAACTAAAGCTGGATAGGCCTGTGCTCTCTTTGCTAGGTATATGAATATGTCTCCCTTTAAGGAGAAAGACCAAGGACAGCCCATTGAAAGAATCAACCCAAAGACATGGACAGAGGGAAAGAAAGAAAGAGGGAAAAGAGAAGTGGAGGGGAAGAGGAGGAGGTGACAATATTCTTGAAGTCACTGGAGACCTTTGACTACAGCCTCATACTCTTGCTTAGGTTAATTTGAGTCAGGGTTCTACTAGTTGCAACTGAAAGTCTTTTCTCCTTTCTTTATATCTTCAACTCCCCTTTATCACACCATTTTTCAACTTTCTGACCTTTTTCCAACCATGACATGAGGAGTTTCAAGGAATGGCCTTCACCAGAGCCTGGTTTGGTGAGAACACAGGTCCAGGGCTGGCGGCCATGAGCGGTGCTATTCTCCACCCTGCCTCCAGCCTACAAACGTCCTTAGCACATGGGACATGGGAAACAGTGTTGTTCCAGGGGCCCACTGCATGCATGCTGATGACTACGATGGGGTCCACCACAGAGAATCTCAGCTGCTCCCAGGTTTAAGACCTTTAACAATGCAAAGGACACCCAGAACGAAAGGAAGCCTCTTCACGTCAGCCGCTTTCACAGTTAAGATTTATAGCTCAGAAACTGGAAAAATCTTCAGAGGCAGGTAGAGCCTCTTTGGCAACTTCCCTTCCATATATAAGATTTCATTTTGAGTCATATTTTAAATTGAATAAAGTAATAATACATTTTTTTTCAAATATCATATATTTCTAAGGTTAGCCATTAGCACAATTAAGTTATATTAAGTCCCACCATCCCAGATATGGGAAAAGTATCAAAATTTAATGAAATAGACATTCTTACTGTATGTATATATGTGACTGCATGACCAATATGATTCTGCAACATGTTCACTCAGAAAAATGAGAAATTATATCCCATCTATGTATGATATATTAAAGGGCATAAATGCATTCTACTGTCATGTGTAACTAATTAAAACAAAATTTTAAAAATTTAAATTGAACATCAATTACAAAAACTATTAAAATAAATGTGTTTTCAGAATTCTATGAGAAAAGTAATAATTAAATGATTAGAGCATTTGAAAAATAATTTGCATTTTTCATATACATGATAATTTCATTGAAACAGTCCCAGAATTGCAAACTTGGGACTGGATGGGTTAATCAACTTTGACAAGCACACACTGAACATAGCAGGGGAAATGTGTACGTGTTTGATAGCTATATTCATAACTTTAGCTACAGCAAGGCCTCTATCACTCTTTCTTATTCTAAACTTCTCAGAGATCGGATCTATAATACTTAGATTATAGTAAAACACTAATTGTCCTCAAGCTTTGTTCAATCTATTCATAATCACTGTCATTCAAAAAACATTGATGATCACCAACTATGTGTTTACAACAGGGCCAGGAAAACAAGACACTGTCACACTGTCCTGCCCCTAAATTTATATGGTGCATAGTCTATCCACTATTTATAGCCATACTTTTTTGCTTATATATTTCCATCTCTCATTAATATACTCTGCTGCCTTATGTATAATTCTCCAAGTCCTTCTCAAACTTCAAAATCAATGAAGTCTTTTATAACATATGCAGATGGCAACTGGGTGTTTTCTTTGTCTTCTAAAATCTCATAGTATATTGGCTACATCTTTCCTTTAACATATAACACACTTAATAGACTTAGTCATTTAGTAGTTATTCATGTTCAGGTGATTTCTTCAAGTCAGTGGTTCTATCATATACATATATATGTATTTGCACACATGTGTGTATATATGCATATAATATATGTAATATATGTATTTTTTTATATATCCTATAGGACCTCTGATAGGCATTAAGTACTAAGTCTGATGCACTGTAGGGTTTAAGGAAACAAACAAAACAATGTTCAAACACTTTAAAAATGACTGACTCAAATTCCCTTGGAGCATAGTACCTTCCAAATAAGAACCTCTCATCACAGAAAGTGATTCTTTGAGACTGTTGCATTTTTCAACAAAAATGCTGAGGTCTATTTACGCTGGACAGAACGAATTGCTTCCCTCTGACTCGGACATCTATTTGACGGTATCATAACAAATTCCTGTAATGACCACCAAAAAGGCTGGTATTGATCTCTGAAATTGGCAGGCACATGTCCTATAGATGGAATATTTGTTTAAGAAAATTACAAGGATCGATAGCTCAGAGGTCATCAAGAGAGATGACAGGTGGTAATTTCGATATATGGCCCACCACCACTTAATGAAAAGGGAAAGGGCCCATTTGTCACATCTGGCTGATAAATCCTCCATGTGCCTCTTTATTGAACATAAAGCCATGCAAGCTGTCAGCTGCCATGGTCTGGGCATCCTCATCTGAGAAATGGGGTAAGGTTAACTTTATTTATCAAAAGGACTGTCCGCAGGGAGAGAAGCACAAGTAGCATTTGTTGCCAATAAGAAGCATGTGCCAAGCCTGGCTAGGCAGATCTATTGTCACGACAGCCCCAGGAGGCAAGTAATGTCTTTATGCTGTCCACTGGAGCTCGGAGGGATGACAGGACCTAGCAAGGTCCTGTAGACATAAGAGGACATTAGGATCAGAACCAGCACCTGACAGGCACAGAGCCCATAGTTTCGCCACACCCTAAGCTATGTGGAGTGAAGTGGCTTCCAGAAGGAAATGGCACCTAGACTGAGCCAGAGAAATCACTATATCCCCACCTGGATCTCCCACTTTCTTCCTTCTGCCTGACATTCAGGTGAGTCACTCTCTCGGCCTCAGTTTCCTCATCTAGAAAATCGGAATCCTAAGGTGTGTTAGAAAGGTGTTAAATAATCACGAGATTCTTGGGGCTGCTGCACGTCCCTCTGTTCAAGCGCCAGGAAATTTTACTTAGTCTTTCAATTAGGAGAATATGTTTATTGTAAAGAAGAGAATAATGCCACATATTAAAGAAAGACAATTTTTATGATTGTTACTCATCTATCTAATTTCATTTGTGATCCAGCCCATTAACTTTAACACTAGCCCTGGGAATATAGCCCTTCTTTGCTCTCACAGAGACAACAGAAATAATTTTGAATTCTTAGTTCTTCTAAAATCCATGGATAAAGTGCCACTTACCATTCACTTATGATGAAATACACAGGCGTCCATCACAGAATGTATCCCAGACATTTTTCTGAGCTGTCCTAGAGGAAAAGGAACAAAGATGAGACTCAAGAAAAACTAAAAATTCCAATTCCTCCTATAAAAACCGTGTGAATGAAAATCGTCAAGTTAATTCACCTGTACAAAGTGCTCAATTTCTTCATCTGTAAAACAGGAGCATTATTTGATTCACAGTTTTAGTCTAAGTGTTCAAAAAGGATGATGTATATAGAATGCCTGCTCTGTAATACGCAGCAATCACCTGCACAGTTGTTCTTGGATGGTTCTCATTGATCCTTAGGTGTCAATATATCTGGGTACCCATGAGAAAAATATCTGGATGGTGCATCTTTGGGGCCATTTAGAAGTTGCATTCCTTGTAGAGACTGATTTCATCTGAACTGTCCCCTACCCAAACAGCAGGAAGAATATCTTAGCAGCTGACATACACCATTGGTAGTAGGGAGATTTCCTATAGACAAAGATGAGAGATCAGGTGAGCTAAGAGAATCTCATTGCAAGTCCTTCTGGTCTTCCTGTGACTGCTATTGTGTACCAAGACAGTCCCTCTAGCACTCTCTCCCACAGCAAGAAGAGTGTGACTTCACTCCATTTAGCTGTCATTAACCAAAGTAATTGAGGGTCTTGCTTTTTCCATGATAATAATAGAGATGTATTTGATGATACAGTAATAACAACCTGCTCATTTGTTGTGCTTATTTGGAGCACACATAGATGAGTGTTTCATGGTCATTAGCTCACAACATTCCTCTATTTGAGGCACTGTTTTTATTGCTATTTTATGGAAAACAAAGAAAACTGAGTCTCAGGGGCTCCTCACATTGCTCATGATATCATTGCTGGTTAGTGGCAAAGCTAGGACCAAACAGAGCTCTGTCTTATATCAGTGATGTTGGACACACTGCAGGACCATGATCAATTTTAAGAAAACAGATGGGATATGTGATTGAAGGGAGGATTGATTGAAGGGAGGGTTGTATTCTCACTCTGAGCCTCCATGTGCTAAATGCTTCCTTGAGAATATTTACCAGAATCCTGGATAAAAGCTGTTATTAGCAATGGTTTAAGTTTAGGGGGAAATTGCTGCTCAGAGAGGCCAACAACTTACCAAAGATACCCAGCTCTGCTAGGCAGAGCTAGAGGATCTCGTGAGATGCTACATCCATATTTGGGGAAAGGTATTTTATACTTATTCGTGTACCCTCAAGAAGCCTCTGCCTTGTATAATTAGTCTGCATCAGCAACAGCATGGCCTTGAAGAGTATTGTTCATAACTAAATATGGGAGAAGCTGAAGTTGATTTGGATCAACAAGAATGTGGGGAAATGGGAGGAAATATCTGAGTGGGGCTCTACAGGAAAGCTTCTGCATATCCTTGCTAAATTAATGAACAAACAATTGTAGCTATAGTGTCACAGTGCTGCTCCAAGTGTTCCATCACTGATGCCCTCAGAGGATAAGAGGAGTATTCTCCCCTTGGAAGGGGAGGCCAGTAGGAAACCAGTGCCGCCAGACAGTGGATCCCAGATAAGGGCACAGAGATGCAAGCCTCAGGTGTCAGGACCTTCCCAGTGCAGGCCAAGGACACCAATCTCCTCCCCAGTGTTCTGATGGCACCAGAAAATGGTCAGAGGCTGCAGAACGGAGAAGGTCGAAGAGAACATTTGGAGAAATGTTGGAGTCTGAGATAAAGAGGGACAACCACACACCACACGGAGTCCTTGATTTGTGCCAGCACACTGCATTGTTACACCATTGATCTGTCCAAAAATCATGAAGCAAACTTAATTTTACACATGAGGCCACTAAAGAGCAAAGGGTCAAGATTTTCCCTCAATTGCGTGATTATGAAAACGGGGAGCCAAGCTTTCTAACATCAACCATATGCTGCTTAGGGCTGCAGAGTTCTTTCCAGGGTGGGAATGTCCCAGCACTTCCCATCTTGGCTCAAGCTGATTGTACTCATTTTTAATTCCTTGGGGAGCTGGCAAGAGGTCAGAAACAAGAACCAGCCACACTGGGGTTGATAAGATGGGAGGGGGGCATGGGGTGTTCATTTCTAGGCAAAAGGCAGTAGGAGGTGTTGCGGTTAGAGGTTAATGCTGCCCTTGGTGGAAAAATAAGGAGAAATGGATGAGCAGGTGTCTTTGATCAGGACTGTGAAACTACTAGAACTGCCCAGGTATCTACTGCTGGCATCAACCCTGGGATCAGTTTCACACAGAGATACACAAGTCCTTCTCTGCTCTCCTGTTATTTCTGGATCCTCCACTTTGGATCCCTCTGGCCTCACTGGCCAGTCTGGCTCCATTATCAATTGATGGAGGTTATTCCTCATTCACCCTCCTGCGTTTTTAAGATACTAAAATATTCTATGTCACAGCATTTTCTTTAAATAATAAATTTACGGCAGCAAAATTGGAACAGCCTTCAAAGCACATTCTTGAGATGAACCTTGGCTTGATGTATTACAACATTTGAAGCAGGAATTCCGCACACAAAGTCCTCATCAGGACCTGAAATGATTAGATACGTATGAAAAGGAGCAGTAATGGCAAAGGCAGGCCTCTGGCTGACCTTTGCTTCCCAGTGTCAATACTCATCTTGTTCCCTTTTAATGACACCCACAGTTCGTGCCTAATGAAAGTTTTCCCATTATGAGATTCTGTCAGAAGAAGCAGCCACCAGAATACTGTGCTTGTCCACCTCTGGGTACGTCCAGGGGTGTTTTAACAAAACTGAAGGAAAAGCAGGCCTTCATGTCCCAGAAAGGGACCTGCGCTGTTCCAAATTTGCATGTATCTCAAGGGCAGAATAAATCACCAGCAAATTGGCACACAGAGTAGGATTCCTTGCCCCTGATTTAATAGTGTAGGGGCAACTTCCGAGGCATATTTCTAAATTGCCCTCTTAATACATTTTAATGCATTAGTCAGACATGGCGAGGGAGTAGATATAATTATAACTACTTTTTGGAGATCATACACCGTTTGCTGGTTGACACTTTAAAGTGAAGGTGGCCCTTTCGAGCAAATTAAGGTTTCTTAATTCCATGCTATTGCACTTTAAGTCACCTTTGAAATTTTATAATAACCTATAATTGATTGGTTTGGTGAATTGCATCTTAATTGAAAAATATAATATCTAAAAGCTATTTTAATTAACCATTATGCAGGCATTTAGCTGTGCAGCTGCTGCAGTCTCAATGAAAATAAATAAATAAATGAATAAATAAGTTCCATAAATGACGTGTCAGCACTGTCTGCTGGTGTGTTCTATTTAAGAACAAAGAGTTGTGGTCTGAGGCTCAAGGGGTAGCTACAGAGGACTAAAAAGGGCATTGCTCAAAGGACTTGAATTTCAGTCTTGAAAAAGGGAGCTGATATTTGACCCCAACCATGGCACCCCATTGAATTTCTGTCATCCATTTACCCAGCTGCTGTTTCAAAAATAAGGTCTAGACAAGGCTCAGTTAGGATGTACAATTATGGTTCTTTAAAAAAAAATGGAAGGAGCAATCTTCACTAGGAAATTTTCACATGACTTTTGGAGAGGGGGCATCTGAAAACCAACAAAAATAATGCTTCAAAGTCCACTTTTCTGGAATCTGATTTTTCTCAATCTGGTGGATAATGGCAGCAGGATAATTATGTCTCAAAAGTTGCTCAACTCCACACTAAAATGCATGTTTATTACATGTGAATTATGCTCAGTTAAATCACTACTAGGGACAATTTGAGAAAAGTCCAGTTTACTTAGGTTTCTGTTTCCCTGACTATTTTAATGTGGTGTCTTATTACACAAGGAGAAGTGGGGTACTGTTCAGAGAGCAGCTAACTCACTAGTGAGTGCAAAACACAAAGTTAAAACTTCTCTGGTACTTCATCTTAAAAAGACCATTATCAGATTTCACCTTCAGTATTCATGGTATTCATTTTTAAATGAACTAAGCAAAAAAATGTCTCAAATGGAAACTCTTTCAATGCCCATGACATGAAATTGTACAACTTTTAGTCTGTGGAATTAAGAAAAGGAAAAAAAAAAAGAGAGTAGGATGAGAATTCAAACCCCAACCAGTTTATAATATTGTTAACCAGCCAATTACACTGTTAGTCCACAATGATAAAATTCTCTCCAAATACGGCTTAGCTATTCCTTGTTCTTTGCAATAATTTTCTTCCAATTTGCCACTGTTTCATAAAGTTTTGTCAATCATAAGCATTTTTTAGAAGATTGAAATGGCAAGTTAATAGTTTACTCTGAAAGAGACAAACACTGGGGGGGAACAGCTGCACCATTGCATAGTGACGGAGAATGCCAATGTAATGAAGGAGCAAGCGGGCAATTAAAAAGAAGGAAATGCTCACGGAATGAATTTCTAACGTGCAGGCTCCCTAATTTGTAAATCTATTGAGGATTGTTTAAACATGTTCCTTTTGATCAATAAAATTCCTAATGGCTGTTTGCATTCCCACTGAATGTCCCTAAACTGGCGTCTGCAAGCTTAGCAAAGTTGAACACAGAGGAATTCAAGGCAAACCCAGAATACTGGTGCCTGCACCTTTCCTCTGAAACTTTGAGCTCAAGAGCAAAAACAGAGGTCTTAAAGACAGAGAACTGAAAAGATGAAAGGGAGTAAAAAAGCCATGTCGGAAGCCAGCTAGTCTGGACTTTTCCTACTCCAGTTCATTTCATTTCTTCTGCAATTTAGAGAAGAACAAAGAAGGATATGGAAGTTGAACACCAATATTTAGGACTCTGCTAGGAAGCTTGGCATGCCCGAAATGCATTTGGAAAGAAGGGTGTGTCTGCTACAATGCATTCGCCAAAAAGGCTTTGCCTACTCTATGCCCTTCTTGTTTATTCTAACTCATTCAAGTTATGAAGTCTGTTCCATCAAATAAAATACTTTTCCTGAAGCTCACTTCAAATTTTGCACAGCATTTGCATTAAATTTCTCTTGGCTTAACTCACATGATGGTTGCAAACCTTCCTCATTCTTCCCATCATTTTGATGGACTGTGTGTGTGAGAGAGAGATGACCCTCACAATTTGTTAAGATCTCTCACTTCACTTCTCCACTGTGATTCCTATTCTTCCTTCCAACCCACTACTATCTTTAACCACCCTAGGGAAAAAGCCCTTCCCTGTGTTTTGTTCCTATCTTTGCATATCTCTTTGAAGTACCTTTATCTGGTTTGTCAATTGAAGAATAAATTCACCCAAGGACATTTATAACCAAGGCTGTTCTCACCCACTTTGGAGTAGAGGGAAGATGGTTTGAAACAAACAGGTAAGGAGAAGAGGTTTAGCAAACAGGGAGGATGTGGCTCAACAGAACAAAAAGAAAAACATAGGCTGGTATTGAAGGTAGGCAGTCAAGGGCTCCTAGGACCCTTTTCATTGCAAGCTGGACTAGCATGGCTGAGTGAAGGAGCATGCACACAGTTGCAGCAAGGCTTATTCTTAGCAGTGGGGGTAAAGCAGCAATTTGGGACTTTGAGTGATTTCTGTCATTTCTTCATTTTAAGAATGATCCTTAAAAGTGAATAATACACACACACACACACACACATAAAAGATGTATATATGTGTGTTTGTATGTATGTGTGTGTGTATATATATATAGATAGATAGATAGATAGATAGATAGATGGATAGATAGATAGATAGATCTTAGATGAAGAAGTGTCCCACAGACTGCAGATTGAAGAATAAAAAAACTCTTTTTTTTACAACCGGAAAACTTGAAGACAAATAAATGTAAATGAGGAGACTTCTAACATACATTATATTTTATATACATGCATCCAGTATCAACACAAACAAAGCATTTCACTTGTGAATGCAGTCTGTGACAGTCCCTGTGCCAGGTGATAGGCAGACATGACCACTGCCCTTGTGGAGCGTACAGATAGTAAGGGAGACACTCATTAGATAGCTAAGACAATGATGTGTCTTGATTTGGTTTTGGCTAGGGTGGGGAAAAGAATTTATTTAAGTACGTATTTGTTGGCACTGGAGATTGAACTTAGAGACACGTTGCCACTGAGCTACATACTCCAGCCCCCCTTTTTAAAATATTATTTATTTTGGGATAGGGTCTTGCTAAGGGGCTGAGACTGACTTTGAACATGTAGTACTTCTGCCTCAGTCTCCCAGATCACTGGGATTACAGGCATGCATCACCGTGAGGGGAGTTTATGTTAATTGTCAAAATTCAGATAGCATAACCATTTTTTTTCTGTTATGGAAGCAATGCATGTTCATTCATAAATATGGATCGCAGGCATGCTGCTCTCCAGCCTGCCTGAATCATTCAACTACCTGCACAACACATTTCTCAATGCCAAAATAGGCTTTTTATCATCATTTTAAAAATGGCTGTGTGTTGCTTCATTGCATGAATGGACCACTTAACCTGCTTTGGAGTTCTTTATCTCTTTAAATCACACAATCCCTATTTATATCAGCCTTTAAATATGGGTCTTCATGGGTTTGCTGTATGATTTGAAAGCAAAGTAGACTAAATGAGAGCATTCTGTAAGCCACTAACCTAATGCAGACGAGGACTTTTGTTTCATATAAACCTTGGTCAAATCTTGGTTCTCCTAGCCAGAAAAAAAAAAAAATGTTTCATTTTGTTTTCACCTCTCTGAAACTTAGTGTCTTCATCTACAGAGGAGGATACCTGCAACTCAAAGTTCTGCCCAAAATTAAAGGTATCACTTCAGGTAGAAAAGTTCAGTCCCATATCTGACATGCAGTACATAGTAGGTGTATCAATTGCTGCTTCTGCTTCTTGGTCTGGACTTCCATTGTTCCTTCATAATGCCCCCTGGTTGGCCTCTCCGCTGGGCAATCGGTGTCTCTTCAGTGTAGAGAAGTTTATAATGCTCATAAGCACACTTTGTTTGCATGAATTCATACGCAACAACCTTCATGTGATGTTGTGAACTTTGCATCTCACAGGGAAAGAGGCTCAAAGAAGCTCAATACATTGTCTAGTGTTGCCTTGCCTGTGGATAGTTCTTCATGACAGTGTATAAACCAGGAGAAGGGAAAGTCATGGTAAAAGACTGGAAATGGGGCAGGGGACAAAGAACATACAACAGCTTTTCCGCTGCAAAATGGATCATGAGTTCAAAGAGTTCAGCTCTAGTACAAGAGCGGATAATGGGTTTCAAATATAGTCACCCAATAGTGGTGAGCATATAAGTCAGGTGAAGTACAGGGTGGCTGAAAATCATGGCCAGGTCACCAAGCCTTAAAGTGACCTGACTGACACCTGAGATAATACCACTTATTATTTTTTGAACATCTGTACTGAGCACTGGTAGAGCTGGAGATAGAATTAAGAATGAATAACATAACTGAGCTAGACTGCAAAACTTATAACACATGCCTTAAATGGCCCTGTAGGATATACATTTGTGATTCTAAAACAGAAAATCCATTGTGGTCTCTTTGATTAGAAAGTTCAGTAAAGGAAGAGAAGGAACCAAACCCCTGCTATTTTATGTTATCCACATCCCTGCTTTTAAATTCACAGACATTAAAAAAAAAATCTCTTCCAAATATATCATGTGTTTCAGATCCCTTCAAGAAAGACAAATGCCAAGATAATGTAATCATATGTATCAGTGACTTGATATGTAGTAAGGGAAAGTCTATATATTATGACAGAAGACAGCATAAGGAGGGGAAATTCCTTTGACACATGACAACTTCTGCTTCTCATGATATATTAAGGCCCATTGAGAAATCCCCAAGGAGTGTGGTTTGATGGGTTGAGGTAGAGGAGAGCCCAACATAAGTAACTATTTGTATATGAGATCACATACCAAAGAGATAGTTTTCATTAAGACCGAAATGGCTGACCACCAGCCCATCTGACATGAGAATGGAACAAACCCTTCATAATGCATGTGTGTGAGTGGGGGTGTGTCTCCAGGGGACCCCAAGATAATGTTCTTAATGTAGTTTCCGAGAAGGGTGATAGCAACTTTACCCTGTAGGAAAGCCAGAGTCGCAGAAACTGGGTTTCCCACTTTGCATGCACTGATTATCATCAAGAAACATTTGATTGTGTTTTAAGATGACTGGTTAGGACTGGGATGAAAATGTTATAAATTATTATGGATTCTTTCATGATGGATACAAGTTGGCAGAAAAACGTCCCATGAATTCATTTGCTTCTTTCAAAGAAGATTCTGAAAATGATCAAGAACATCATCCCACTCTGCTGTGTAATGGTGAATGTTGTCATTCTGCTATTCCTTACCCAATATTGTCTGTGCCTAATACTGAAGATTATCATAACTGAAAAGATCCAGAGAGAAGTCAGAATTTATTTTTAAATTCATGTATTTATTCATTCATTCGTCAATTTGAATATGTCCTTGATGGAAAAACTGTGCCCTACAGCGTGGTACACAAACATGATTAAAACTGCCTTTCATGCTCTCAGGGAATGGGAAGACCCACAAATTGACGGTTATGATGGAATGGGATTGGTTCTAGAATGTCTGTATGTATGTGCACGCACTCATATATAAGAGGAATAATAAAGTTTATCTTGAAAAGCAAAGGATAAAAGAAGATAAGATCACAGACTATGGAGTCACTGAGGTCTGGGTTTAGAATAAACAAACTTGAGTACATCAGCACAAGGGAGTTGAATGGAAGTATTTCAAGACAGATAAAAGGAAGGCACATGTCAAAAAACAGCTAGTAATTCTGAGAAAAATTCCTTGCTCTAAAATGTGATACTTCCTGAAAATAGAAAAAAAAGCTTCACAAAAACACCACCTCCTTCTCAGAGTTGTGAAGACACAAGGAAACGTGTATAACTCCCTAGCAAAGTGTCTCATGTACAGTGTATGACTGATATTTATTTCATTTGCTTGTCTAGGATCCCTGCACCTATCAAGTGACTTGGCCCCATGGTAAAACTAAGCTTTTTAATGGTAGCTCTTTCTCCAAAAAGGGTAAAGCTCTTCAGCATCTTTTCACCTCTATGACATTCATATTCTATCAATAAGAAAACTCTTTCAATCCTGTATCCCTTATATTCTGAGCCTACTTATGTCACCAGATCACCAGGTTTACCTTTAAGAATCATGGAGTTCCCAAATATGCTTTTCTTAAAAATGTGAGCATGTTCTACGTCTGTGAATGTCACTTCCTTAAGATCAGCACCTTTTAAATTGTTCAACATCATAGCACATTTACAGAATGAATGGTCCCTTTAGTTGAAACACATCATCTGTAGCTTTTCTTTTTAAGACAGTATTGTGATCTAAATATGTGTCTCGCTCCCTAAAATTCATATTTTGAAACTTTATCCCCAATGTGATTGCATAAACAAGTGAAGGCTTTAGGAGGTGATTATGGAGAAGCATTTGGGATTTAGACGTGTTAGTGACAATACAGTGAAGGTGGAACCAATCATGAATGGGATCAGGGCTGAAGGACCTAGTTTTCCCCTCCCACCAAGAGAAGATGCAGTTACCTTCTATGAAACAAAAGATAATGGCCTTTACGAGACACAGAATTTGTTGATGTCTTGACCTTGGACTACGAGAAATAAATTTATTTTATAAGCTTTTGCCTCCAAGGTATTTTGTGTATTTTGTTACAATAGCCTAAAATATGAACACATTATTTTTTATCCCAACAATTTATAATGAATCAGTACTTACCTGCCCTGATCAATGGTCAATTGGTATTATTCTAAGATCCGCTAATATCTACTGGTATTGATTTACAGCAAAGTTGTGGATAATTACTTCCATTTTTATTAATGAGATAATAGATTCGGAGGTATAAAGGTCAAACCAGATTTAAAACTCATCTTGACCAGACCTCAATGCCTGTGCTCAACCACCATACTGTCTCTTACAGCTCTGAAATCAAAATGATTGTCCAGTAACTTGCCTGTTCTCTAAATGGTCTTTCTGATGCCATGCTGAGTAACCTAAGGTCCTCTCGGCATCTCCATTTGTGTCACATATTTATGACAGTGGCCTAGTATAATATAAAGGATGGAAGGAAGGAAGGGAGGAAGGAAGGAAGGAGGAAAGGAAACAAAAGGAAAGAGAAACAGAAAAAGAAATATAGGTCGGGGGGAACCACTGAGGAATCCAAAGTCACTCTCATTCTCCACCAAATTGCTGCAATAACGTAATTCCAACAGAGGAGTTCTTTGTACCCTTAGCCAGCTGCCAGGTATTATAAACTAAGGGTCATTTACTTCTCTACTTAGAACACTGCTGCCACTTAAGTTTGCAGGTAACTTTTCAAAACCAAAATTAATATGGAAACTGGAGGAATTAGGTATCAAAACCCATAGATTTTAACTTAAACTCTCTGTTTCAACCTTGTTCTTTATTCAAGAAAAAAAAATACTGATTTTTCCTAAAGACACATCTTCCATACTTGTAGGAGATCCAAGCCTAACAAATCCTTTTAGTACTGATCTTAAAATATTATCAGGCAAAAGCTTGAAAGGTCAAGAATACAGAAGAAATTACTAAAATCTTAGATTTTGGGTGAGCTTTTAAAAACAACTGCTCCCATTCTCAAAACAAGGCCCTTTCCATCATTACTAAGACAGTTTTCTAGCATTAAAAAAAATCCAGATGCAGGGGATCCTGTCACCTCCCAAGACAGTGCATATAATTTGCTGGTCAACAACTGTTAGAACGTTCTTAACTTCTGTTGAGATGAGGGTTATCTCTTGCAGTTCTAACCTGGCCTAGAAAGAACATTACTTCTTTTGATCATGAAATACATTCAGTAGTACAATGTGGACATCATCCTCCTTCCCCTGGTACTCCCAAGTCTTCTCTGAAGTCAAGTAGAAGGTTCTGGACTATTTCTTGGAAAAGGATGCATCTGGGAGGTAGGGTGGGAGCAGACTTCAGGAAATAAACCTGAGAGGTCATTACTTGGACAAACCTGGAAGGAGCTGAAAGTAATCACATGTCTTTCACTATGGTTTGTATGGAAAAGCAGCTCAATGGCCCCAAAAGGTGTGTCAGTCCAAAGACAGATGTCCCAGGAGGAGACTTTCATGAGCCCTGTAGTGATGAGACAAATGGTGTTCAGAGGAATCACCGTGCCGATAAGGATAATGCTTCTCCTGCAAACGCATGCACTTAAACTCTTCCTGTGCTTTTCTGGTCTTCCATGCATAAATGTTTAATTTTCCATTTTGCCACCAATCAGCTGGCTGCCCAGGGACGAGAGTCAGTGGATAAAAGCGGCCCAGTGTGGTCTGCCCAGACCTCCAGAAGCACTCAAGGCACCCGAGAGCTTCTAAAGAGCTGATGTCAGGATGGGGCCCTTGATTAATGTTTCCCTGGGACACTCTGACACCCTTGTACTGATAGGAGAGATAAGAGCCTGGCTAAGGCTGCCAGAAAGCCCTGCTTGAGAGGAATGAGGTCAAGGTCAGAAACATCAGGACATCTGCCCAGAAGCATGAGGCCTGGTTTCCTCTGGGGGCAGCGTGTTGGCCTGCAAAGGCCAGGCAGAGAGCAAAAGATCGTTTTGTAGTACTGGAAGACAAACAAGAGATAAGACAGATGGTGTGAAAGGGGAGGCTGGAGACCAGAGGAAGAATCCACAGATAACAGACTGAACGCATCTGGGGATTTGCTGTGGAATGTATGACTTCATTTATCAGCGGAAGGACTGGCTTGTGTCGCCAGCCTCTGGGTCTGCCTACTTGGGAAGGGGGTGGTGTGCTGTACACAGCAGCACCGCAAATCACAGGGCTTTTTGATATGTTGCAGTTCTAAGTTTAATAACTGGCAACAATAGTCTCTATGTCAGTTCCTCACTAAGGAAGTTTCTCTGGACTCTCAAAGAGTGTTCCTCAAGCCAGGTACTGCACTGTCACGGACCAGCTCAGGTACAAGCTACTCCCAAAGAAGAATGCCTCCTGGATGTCACTTCCTGACTGTCTCTCTAATCAGAAGCCTTCTCTTCACACCTTGGCCTGGGCTTGGTCAATTTCAGCTACTGTGATCAAAAAGGGCTTCTGACTGGCCTGCTATCCTCAGAGCTAAGTCTCTGCAATCAGTGATCCTCAGAAGTGAGCCAATGCACCTTGGGAGGGAGGGAGGAGAGAAGTCAGGAAGCATTCAGTGAGTATTCTAGAAGATTCGTATGAACCTGTGCTTGTTTGTTTGTTTAAACACACTCAAGTGCACACACACTTGTATATAAGGACAGAGTGTGTTTATAGGCATACCTATGTGTTGATTAGGATATATAGAGGCATTAAGTCCCATCATCTATCTGTTCACCTATCTCTCCTATTACTCTGATGCACCAAATGACTTTAGATGCTTCTCCTTGTCATTCTGGATATCCATCTATAAAAAGACATCATAGAATTTCTTAAAGGTCCCTCCTAAGTGTCACCTTCTCAGAACTTTTGCCTAACTGAGATTACTTATTTGTCAGAGGAGAAAATGTTGACCCTTAACTATATTGTCAGCGGCCTGGAACTATAATCAATGTTTCTTCATTCATTCATTCTCCCTTCAGTCATTATTTATTTACACGTTAGGCACTGGGTGAGATATTAAAGTTCAAATGATCAAAGTGGTTTCTGCCCTAAGGGGTTCCCAGTTTATTGGAAGATACAGGCAAGTAGATGAGCAAACTTCAACACAACAGGATAGTTTATATAGCACAGGGATGCTCAGGATACTTAAAACTCCCCCTAAAAAAAAAAAAAAAAAAAAAAAAAAAAAAAACAGACCTAGAACATACTTTCTTATGTATGGAAAATGAAATAAGAAAGACAAAGATTGATTGATGGATTTTGGAAGTTTGTTTGTTTGTTTAAGAAAATAAGTTGTAGCAGCAGGTAGTTTAAACCAAACAACTAAATGTGCTTTGATCCTGATTTTTTAATTTGTTCCTCTTAGTTCTACATGACAGTAGAATATATTTTGACATACTTATACAAACATAGAGTATGTCTTATTCTAACTAGGATCCCAGTCTTGTACATGATGTAGAGATTCACCAAGGCATGTTCATATATGTATATAGGAGAGTTATATCAAAATCAGTGAAAACTGTCTTCTTAGTCCTGTCCTTTTGAATTTTTTTTTTAATTTTGGCTGAGTGGGCACCATCTCAGCTAGACCACCTGGAAAGATGGGACAGAGGGAAACAGTTCTAGTCAAACTTGTGAAAGTGGCTAAGCAGCTGTGCTTTGAGTGTTCTGAGCCCCCTGTCCAATGGTGCAGATTTGGTAAGAAACCCTATTTAAAGCATACCACGAGATACTATAAAGCTCAAAGGGGGAAAGTGTCAGATGTGCTACTCTGCCATCCATTCCCCATAGAGTGGACAGGTAAGGCCCATTTCTAAAGGATTCTATTGGACAAGCCACTAAAGCAACATAGAGCCCAGCCCTAAACCATCCTGTCATCTGCTACTTCTGGCCTCAGATGTCCCTGCTCCCATCCACAAGGAGTAAGAGGATAGGAAGGCAGGTGCTCTCTGACACTAAATTGAAGATACCAGTCAATTCCTGATGGAGCCCCTAACCTGCTACGGTTTGGTGTGAAGGGACAGTTAAAGGCAGATAGAATCAGAGTCATATTCAGAACACAGAGCTGAGCTCCAAGCTCAGTTTCATGATGCTTAAATGTTGACTGCAATATGCCACTCTCACCAACCCATTGCAAAGATGAAATAGTGATGTATATAAAACCCATATTACACACTGCAAAGTGTGTGAAAGTAAGCAATAGCCAACTGTCCTTCCAGCAGAATGATGTGTTCCCCTGTGCGATTTAAGTGCTCCTGAGGATGTTCTTTTGGACTCACCCTTGTTGGATCCTGCAGTCCTGGTCTCATTCTCATCTGACTTATCTGGTCCAGCTGAAGCAGGAGACAGCTCAGTCCTCCCATCTTAGTTGCTCCTCCCCTCCAAGTGGGAGCAGCTAAGCCAGGAGGAATCCTGATCCCAGGGGAGCTCTGAAGGAGCTGAGTCAGTGCCCACACAGCTACCAGACAGGAAATGCATCAGACAGGCTTTCTCTTCCCAAGGGAACCTGGCTCACCAGCAGCACTGAGTGGAAGGGTCCACACCCAGCTGAGGATAAGACAATTGGCTGTCCCGGGCTTCCTTGCTGCTTCGCTGTGAGTTTCAAACAATCGCCACTTCTTCTGAAGGTACAACTGAGAGCCTTTGGTTCTTATCATCATCGTGAGCACAAAGCCTGAGATCCCGGTAACAACACAGAGACAGAAGTGAGCAATGAAGCAACATGATCCGGTTGGGAGAAGCACATTCTCTGAGCATGAAAGAAAAAAAAAAACACTAGTCAACAATCCCTTTAAATCTCAGCGTCCCTGAAAATCACGAAAATTAATGGCAGATATGATTTGGTTCTGAAATTGGCAAGTAAGAGTGAGAGAATACATGAATAAGGGACATGGTACCCAGTGCTGGTGAGAGTGTGAATGAACAGACACTCGCATATACTACCTAGGAGCAAAAAGGACATGACTTAACCAGTAATGATACTATGGTTTAGATGTGAGGTGTCCCCCAAAAGCTCATGTGTGAGACAATGCAGGAGAGTTCAGAGGTGAAATGATTGGATTATGAAAGCATTACCCTAATCATTGCATCAATCCAATTGAATGAATTAACTGGGTGGTAATTATACGTAGGTAGGATGTAGCTGAAGGATGTAGGTCTTTGAGGGTGTGCTTTTGGGGTGATTATTTCGTCTCTGGTGAGTGAGCATTCTCTCTCTGCCTCCTGGTGCTGTGTTCTGAGCTGTTTTCCTCTGCCGTGCCCTTATACCAGGATGTTCTTCTGCACCTCTGGCCCAGAGCAATAATCTGCCATCTGTGGATGGAGACCTCTGAAACTGTGAGCACCAAATAAACATTTTCTCCTCTTAAATTACTTTTGTTGGGTCTTTTGAGCACAACAGTGAAAAAAGATGACTAAAACAACTAACATTTTGTAAAAACTTAAAAATATATTAATATGTATTATTAAGCAGAAAATCAGACTATAAAACATGTACAATCTGTCCTATGGAGAGCAAATATATATATTTGTATATCTGCATAATAAAATTATCTAATTATATAACAAAAATGTACCTCATACTTCATTCAGGATGATGTAAAGCCATAGGTGATTTTTAATGCTTTTTAATATTAGAAATAGAGGTATTACACAACAGAAACAAAACATAACTCTTAAAAAAGAAGAAAGCTCATTTTAATAGTTGATCTAACGGAAAAGGAGAATAAAACAGTGGTTACTACAGGGTGAGGGGAGAGGGGAAGAGAGGGATGGGGGAAGACTTATGAATGGGTACTAAGTTACAATAAAATAAGAACAAGAAATTCTGTTGTGTTATTGCACAGTAGGGTGACTAGAGATAACAATAATATGCTGTATATTTCATAAAGATAGAAGAAAGAATTTTGAATGTTTTCATCATAAATGATAAATGTTTTATGAGAGAGATACATTTAACCTGTTTAGAACATTATATAATGTATACGTGTATTGACACTTCACATGGTATCACATTTATATGTCTAAAGTTTTAGTTTGTATGTATTCTGAAAATTTTAAAAAAGAACATTTTGTTAAGAAAAGAGGTAACTGAAAATAAACATTTGTTTACCTGCTACAACAGGCCAGAGATTATGCTAAAGAATTTGCATGCATCATCTTAGTTGAGCCTGACAGCCTCTGTGAGGGCAGGTATGATTAAATATTATTATTATTATTATTTGTATGTAACCCAGACAATTTTATTATCCCTTCCCACACATTTAAAAAATTAAGAATTAAAAAATCTACCAACCAACTAAAAAGAATTCAAGTGATTTATTGGAGTTTCTTATTAATGTGGAAAATAAAAATACAGATGGTGATGAGGAAAACATATTCCTAAAACTTTATAGATAGCATAATCTTAATTGTGTAAAATACCCATATGAACTCATACAGAAGAGATCAAAGAATTAAAAATTCCACCAAAAAATTTATAGGTGTCTCTTTCAGCTGTGAGTTGGAGTGTTTCATTCCTGTTCTTTTGAAACACCAAAATTGACACTCTAATAAGATATTACAAATTTATATTATATATTATTATTTTATAATATAATTTTATAAACTTATAATAAACTATAGTTTTAAATTTAAGAGTGTAAATATACAAGTATATAAATAAACACAAAAGTAAATATTTGCTCTTATTCTATTTTACTGGGACCTAAGTTAGTCTTGTTTTGGGGTCTATTTTTGTTCAGGGAGAAGGAAAGGAGGGGGGGGTCATATTCTATATACCTGAGATTCTAGAAGAAACTTATTGATATTTCAAATGCATTTTTGATATAAGCCTGTCAATCTTGGCTGCACATTAGAATCACTTGGGTGCTTTTAGAAGGTATTAAAGGCTGGGTTTCATCTCCAAGAAATTCCTATTTTATTGGTTGAGGCTTGCATCTACCGCAGTCATCAGGATTTTGTTTCACCTCTCCTAGTTGATACTACTATGTAGCCAGGGCTGAAAATACTTAGGTTATAGCATTTAAATGCCAAAGCCTGTCTCCAGAAACCAAAGCCAACATCTCTGAGAGTAGGTGCTATCAATAAATGCCTCCCCTGGAGTACACCCCATGCAAATACATTCCAGGCCTGGAGCTAATCCTACTTCCAAATGTAGCAATATTCTTTCTTTGTCTCCACTCCCTCCCCTATTTTCCTTTATACATTTCAAACCATGCTCCAAAGAACATCTGGGGCTTTTTGAATTTTAATCCATTGACTATCTTCCTTGATATTAATTTTTTTGATTAGAGCTTCAAAGGATTGAATATTTTTATGACTCTTGATGGTTCCTATATTACTTTCCAAAAGGCTCCTACTGCTTTTCATTATCCCTGATACGTAACAATTTACTTCATTAAATTATTCCATTTTTCTGACTTTGGTGACTATAGCAGGTATAAATATTCTATCTACTTCTTCATTTATGATCGCTACCTATTCTCCCTTACTTGGAAAAATTACTTTACAAATGTATCTATTATCATCTGCAATAATATTATTATGAATACATATAAATCCTATAAATAACTTAGACATGATCACTTTAATGAAAACTTTAAGCATTTTTCCTGTCTGCTTTTTTTATTGTTTTTGTTCCTCTTTACTATGAAGATAGATTTCATGTAATGAAAGATAAAACGGTTGAATTTAAAAATTTATCACTTCAAAACTTGTAAGTATTTTTTCTTCCAATGATCTCATAAAGTGTTAATTCTATTTTGATATGTGAGTGTGTATATAAGTTTTTTATCCAACAAGGATTTATACCAGTTTGTAGATGCAAAGGAGCTACTGAAATTTTCACTCTTCAAAGATTAGGTAATTTTGCAAAAACTGTTTATACACTGGCCCCTTCCCTTCAAGTCACATGAGCAAGTGCACATACAGGTTTTCCCTTCTGTCTCATTGATCCACCTGTCTAGTTTTGTGCAAGTAACATGCTGAGTTAAATCCTGCTGCCACATAATATCGTTTTATATCCAAAAGAGCTGGCATTCCCTAATTCTTTAAGATATTATTTGACATATGCTCAAATATATTTTATAAAATTCTAATTTATTGCATGATATTTCCTTTTGATCTTTTGCTAAGGATTAAATAAAATGTGTAAATTAATTTGTAAACCAAAAATATTTTAATCATATTTTTGGATGCATTGAAATTTCCTAATACTCACAGCCATCTCTTACGGATCAAAGCAAAGGACAATGACCCCATTTCTCTCTTCTCAGGACCTAATTCTTTTACTTTCCTTTTAGCAATAAGTTTCTTGCCAATCACAGGTCCAGGTTTGAGAATTATGAGAAGATCCTAAGATTTTTATTTCTACTTCCTGACAGTGGCACTAAGTACCCAGAAAAATAGCAAATCAATGTCCAGCATTGAATTTAGACTTCACCTTCAAACAAAGCAAGAAGCGCCATGCTGAATTTGGGTGCACAGTCTGGCCTTGGGAACAAGAAAAGGACCAAGGTGATTATTTAGGGCTGTCATGTTGGGCATCCAGACTTTAACCCTGTTCAGTAAAAAAATATTGCTTTTAAATGTATCATATCACCACTGTAAGCATGCATACTTATTTAAAATTTCTCTTCCCTCAGCCATTTCAAGTGGATATCGTTGAGCTTGATATGTGCATAAATTTTACCCAGAACTCTAGCCTCAGTGCTGCTTATATAAGAGATAATCGGTTCAAGAAGAGAATTAACTTCAACTGAACTCCTAGTGCAGGGGAGGTACCTTGTCACACTCAACCCCTGGGCACATTCTGTGAGGGAGGGATGTTTCTAAATCCCCCTTTAAAATCCCCATATTTTAAATGATGAAATTATATTTCAGACTTTGGGGATTGAAGTTGGCCTTATAGGACACTCAAGTCACTGCCTTGACTATTGGCACCTTTTGTATCTTGATAATGTTCCAGAGAGATCTGTCAGAACACACGTCTGAACCCCTTTGAAGATGCAAAGCTCAGGTCTCTTCTTTCAACTCTTCTTTCAACTGTGTCTGGGTTTATTATCAGATGCCTCTTGTCTGACCAGTTAAAACAAGATAAACAAAACAGAATTCCTTTAGATCCAACTTCCTTACAATTTATGACTTTAGGGTATTACTTGAGTACTCGGAAGTCAAAGAGAAAAGGGCTTATCTCTTTACTCAACTAGTTCCAAGAATTTGGAGGGACTATCACTCCCACTCAGTGACAAGTAACACAGAGAAATTGGCATCCTCATAGTTAGGAACCCAAAGTATGGTTGTTTTTTTCAAGGAACCACATTCTTCATAACTGGGGATATCAAGAAAATCTTGTTTTTCTCTCAACTGTCAAAGCTCTTGCAGAAATATCCCTGGACCCTCAATCCAAAGGAAGCTGTACCCTCAACATCCATTTATAATAACAGTGTCACCTTTTCTATTTCTGGGAAAGTGGAGCGAAGCCAGGATTTTTAAATCCTCATTCATTGATCTCCTGTACAACCTCTCAGCTTATACTGTTTAATATCTTGTTTGATTGACCTTTGAGTTTCTGAAAGAATGGATAGGTAACTTGTCCCTTAGCAGGTTTTCCTGAAATCTCATTTCTCTTGGCTTTGCTTGAGAGAAGAGTGAGACACCAGGCCAGGCAAGGTTATGCTCTCTAATGAGGACCTGGAGTAACAGGATGGGGAAGGGGATTTGATGTCAGGAACCATCAACATCCAATCAGGACAAAATTATTTTCTGATTCCAGCTGACCATGCACTTTTCTTTGCAGCTGCAACTTCATTAAATGGAGCACTGAGTCTCCCACAAGAAAAGGTCAACATTTCCATTTGGGCATTCAAACATCTCAAGACGGGTTTGAGGCCTCAGTGTTCTATTGATTCAACCATCCCCACGCTGAGCACAGAACTTTGCACAGAATAGATGGGCGATGTCAATCAAAGCTCACCGTTGGGGTTATTTATTTTCAGCTTGACTCACAGGGCTATCAAATATTGAAGTTGAAGGGGAAGAAAGGTAATTCTACTTTAGTACATGTGTGCAAATAAAGCTTTCACAATTGATGCATTCCTGAAACTGAAATTCATGAAGAACACTTTGAATAAGAAAGTGTCTTTCTGCCTTCATTTGGCCTGGGTTTACTAAATACTCATTGACCATAAAACACAAAAATAGGGGTCTTCAGAGGAGACACTGACTCTAAAACAAACTATTGTAATTAAGTGCCAAGTGACATGGAAATATAAAGCACTGATGATCAAGAAATAGGAGGAATTTTCTTTGGAGTACAAAAGAAATTGGTTGCTTTAACACATGGAGAAAATTATGATATTTTCCTGAGAAACTGTATACACGGGTCAAAAGTTTGCTAAAATTATAATATTAATGATAGCAAAATTGAAAATAATTTTTTTATTTCTTTGAATATTTTATGGCATTAGTTGCATCTTGATAATGTTTTTTATTTAAAAAGTCTAGTTTTGTATTATACATTAAAGCTTCTCTGCTCAACAATACAAGCTATGGTATAGATGTTGTTTATTAATATTTTATGAATGCTATATTATTGCAATTTTGTTTTCCCTCAAGTTTCCTCCTTTTCATCTCCACCAGGTGCACTTTGCCCCTTGAATGGATCATATCCTTTTCCCACATACTCACTTAAAACATGTTGGTCATGCTGGGCACGGTGGTGCACACCTGTAATCCCAGCTGCTTGGGAGGCTGGGGCAAGAGGACTATAAGTTCAAAGCCAGCCTCAGCAACTTAGGGAGGCCCTAAGCAACTTAGTAAGAACCTGTCTCATAATAAAAAATAAAAAGGGCTGAAGATGTGGCTTAGCTGTTAAGTACCTCTGGGTTCAATGCCTGCTACAAAAAATAAAAATAAAAAAATAAATGGTCTTTCTGATTTTTCAAATAGTCTTGTTTCTCCAAATTTGTCTTTGAAATTCCCTTCCAAGAAAACTAGCTTTAATTTTAAAAATATGTAATAAGCAGAAAATAAGTCAAATCAACATTAAATAAAATGATCCAATCACTGTATCACCCATGATAAAAGGCTATCTATAATTTTTTTTTTAATAAAATGCCTCCCTGGCCCTCTGTAAATGTGTTCAGATCTCTCCCATCTCTTCATCTCCAGCATCTTGGTTAACTGGTCTCATAGGTTTTATATTTTACCTAAAAAAAAAAAAAAAGGATGAGGGTTCAATTACTCCCTTTTTCTTAAAAAAAAGATTTATTTATTTTATTTGTTTTGATTAGTTATACATGACAGTAGAATGCATTTATGCACTTTGATATACATGGATGGGATATAATTTCTCATTTTTCTGAGTGCACATGTTGTAGAATCATATTGGTCATGCAGTCACATATATACATACAGTAATAATGTCTGTTTCATTCTACTATCTTTCCTATCCCCACACTCCCTCCCACCCTCTCCCTTCATTTCCCTCTACCTAATCTAAGGTAGCACTATTTTTCTCTAGTGTCCCCGCCTCATTGTGAATTAGTATCTGCACATTAGAGAAACCACTCGGCCTTTAGCTTTTTTTTTTTTTTTTAATTCTATTTTCTTCAAATTTTTCTGTATAGATGGCTGTATTCTACCTTTCCTAACCCAGGATTTAATATGATTTACAGATAAATCCTGTCTTTTCATGAAAAAAATGAGTGAATCTATAAGGAACCTGAGAACACTAAAGCTATATGTGTGAAGGTACTAGAGTGGGCTCATCTTGTCCCCAGCCCATGGCTGTTCAACAGGAGCTACAGTGGTGGCAGCACCTTCCACCTTTTATGGGTTGAAAGCTGGCCATGTCTAATGTCACCAGGAGTTATTCTTGAGTCATCCCCAAGGTTGTGCTTCAAGAGCAAACCCTGACCTTTCCTGCTTCTCTTCTTTTGTTGACTTTTATTTACTCTCCCACAGCGAGTGACCATTACGTAGTCCCCATTTACCTGGTCAAAACTCTATGGTGACTCTATGCTCATCACCCTTCTGCTCTACTCTGTTTCCTTTCTTCCCGTCTTGATAGGCTCTTTCACTGAGAACCACAGAGGGCCACAGAGACCTGGTGTCTGAATGTGTATGAAAATGTGGCTGAAGATTCCTTCACAGTGGAAAGAGATACAGCATCCTGTAACTCAGGCCACAGTGACTTGGCTTTACAGAAATCAGCCAGGTGTCCTACCCTTGTTCTCTTCTACCAAAGATGACTTCTTCCCAGAATGATTCACAACTAAAGTACTCATGGCCTCTAAGAAACACTCTCCCTATTCCCAGCAACATCTACAGAAGTATGATCTGGATCAACCATCCCTCCCCTGACCCTATCAGATTCACAGACATACACAGTCTTAGAGTTTGAGTTACTCGGTCTTATATCCTTGCCCATTGAATGGAGGACCTCATCCCCATTCAAAAGCACCTGTATCAGTTCTTTTCAATTTGTCCCTATTAATGGCTTCAGAAAATGTCAAAACAAATCATTATGACAAAAAGAAAAGAAAAGCTTTCACAGTCAACTAAATTCCTAAGTTCATCTTCTCTCTGCCTCAGGATCCCCAGATCATCTTTTCTCTAACTCTCTTTCTTTTCATATTCCTATGATCTACATGCACATACATCAAACTCAGGGAATATTGTCTAAATACCTGTGATGAGCCTGGGCATGAGAGATGTCTATGGGTAGAACCAATGTTAGCAAAAAGTGGGGGGAGTGTCAGAGGACAGTTTCCAAAGGGATAGCTGTGAGGAATTCCTGATTTCCCACTTCACAGGGAATAACCTGGGAAAGCATTGTGGATGTGGTGTCATGAGGTTTGGTCTTGAATAATTGCTCACTTACTATTCAGGTACAAGCCAGGAATGTTGCCTAATTGTATATTGCTGATAAGATTTTATTTCCCTTCATTTCTTGGATGATAGCTTACAGCTCATTTCATTAATTCTTCCTAGAGATTCTGGCGTCCTCTCTCTATATCTTAGTATTTATCTTCCTAAGGACTTTCATACGCTGCATGGCAATGTAAATTGATGCAAAAGTCTTGCAAAGCAATTTAGCATTAATGGATCAAGAGTCTTAAAAGTGTTTATACAGAGTTATTATGATCCAGCAATTCCACTTCCAGAAATCTATCCAAATGAAATAACCTAAGACATGGGGGAAAATAAATATGTATAAATATATTTGAAGAAATATGTTTATCACACCATAGTTTCCCATTCTGTTGATAAGATAAAAAAAAAACTAAATAGATAATAAAAGAAATTATTAAATGATAACATATGCATATGATGAACTGTTATGCAGCTATTAAAATGGTGCTTATGGAAAATTGGTAACATAAAAATATGATATATTTTATTACATTAGGAAAAAACATGAAAGGTGTAGAATTGTGCATAGAATATGATCATGGCCATGTAGAACTTGCATACAAAATAGGCTACAGGGAAAAAAGAAGTAGACTGGAGAAAATGAGAAAGAAATGTTGACATTAGGATCATCTGGGTTGTTTTCACTCTATTTCTTCTTTATTGAATATTCAAACTACTCTTGGATGAGAAGATTTTTTTCATTGATATATAATATTTTTAATAAGTTTTGTAGAGTACATTTATTTCATATGATACTGGAGATTGAACCCAAGTCCTTGTGAATGCCAGGTAGGCATATCTTCAGCCTCTAAACTATCTTTAATCAACATTTTTTTTTCTTTTTGCCAGATGATGTCATGCAGAATCATACAGCTCAGACGTCTGCATTTGCTTTCCTTTATTATCAGACTTGAATCCTCATAAATTTCTCATGGGTGAAGCATCTTAGCCCACACATGCGACATCAGACAGAGGCCGACTCCCTGCCTCCCCCTTCATGGTTATTTCTACTCCGCCCACACACAGAGCACAGAGTCTGACCACTTTAATGTACAATAAACATATTTCTCTAATTTGTCTGAAGCTCTTGATCTGCATTCAACTAAAAAGGAAGTTCTAGTTTGTTCAATACAAACATTATTCATAATCTAATTTCCACTCCTGTTCCTATAGCCTCTCCCTTTTGGTATTTCTATGATTTGGTGGCCCATGACTGCCAAAATCAGCTCCTTTTGGAAGTTGTCAGAGTCTTGTATTATGAGTCTTCTGCTATCCCAGCAAAGTTCTGCTGCAAGATTTTCATAAACTCCTGCAAACCATCACAATGTGAGTACATTCTCCCCACTTCAGATACCCTGTCCTTCCCACTACCTACCATCCAGCATGAGACTGAGTAAAAGTAATTGAGTAGATTGTTCAAGTGCCTTCTCCACTGTTTGGACTAATGCTAAAAGCAAGTTCAAAAGTTTCTCTCTCTTTCCTTTTGGGCTCCACCCTTCCTCCCTCTGGAAGAACTCCAGTGTGGGCAATTTAATTTCATATGATTAATCAATTAACAGACATGTACCCAGTACCTGATGCATAAAAAGATAGTGTCAGTTTCATGGGGAGTTCAGGGGCAGAAAAACAGGTGTCCTTACCTTCAGAGACGGAGCAGTATAACAAGAGAGAGAGACAAGTCTGCTACCACCTAAACCAAATGCTATAAGGGTTGCAGCAAAAGGAAGGAAGAGGACTCGTATTTATTAAGCCTCTAACTTATGTTAAGAATATAAAATCTGCAACAGAAAAGAAAGCCAAAGATTTAAAAGAACTTGATAAATGATTTCATCTGTATTTATTTTTACAGAAAACTCAGAAAGATAAATGAAAACTGTGGAAGGGATGAATCTGGAGCAGAGTTTTCTAAAACCTAAGCTTAAGGGATAGAAGTTTACATAAATTTTAAAAAGTGAGAAAGTAAGCAAGCAGAGATCATGTATGGAAGTGCATTCACTCCTTCTCTGATTAAGTGTGGGGAAGAAAATAATTTCTTTGGGGAAGAAAATAATGCTAGGACTTCTGAAATAGTGGAGTAGAGAGTCATTGGATCATCTCCAACAATATAAACATAGAACTGGTCAAAATCATGAACAAAACAATTATTTCAAATGTCTGGAAAGACATATTCAAAAAAATAAATATTCATTTGAATAAACTTACTAAATATTGTAAACCAAATGAGAGTCTGTGACATGTGTGCCACAACCTGCTCTGACCAGGTGTATTTAAGAAAATGGAACTCTACCTTCCTCAGTTTATAACCTGAGTGTAATGGTTAATTTGAATTGTCAACTTGATTGAATTAAGAGATGCAGAAGAGTCAGAGCTACTGGGTCTGTCAAGGAGGGTTGGAATGATTGGCATGTGGATTAGGGAATTAAAGTGGAACCTCCCTAAGGTTGAGCAGCACCATCCAATAGGTTGGAGACTTGGATGGAATAAAAGTGGAAGAACAAAGAAGTAACAGCAACTGCAAGCTTGATTGTTCTTGAAGGAGTTCTTGGTGGCTGCTGCAATTGCCAGAGGATATCAGACTCTCATTCCTTCACTCTCCCAAAGCAACAATGCCAGGAATTCTCAGGGAGTTTCCAGAAGCCTTCAGTCTCAGACTGGGGTAGCATCATTTATCCCTCTGTCCTGAAGCTTCATCATCTTGGACTGTGCAGCTAGTGGTTCCTTCAGCTGTCCAGCCTGCAGACAGGGATTGTGGACTATCCAGCTTCCATTTGTGTAATCCAATATAATAAACCCCCCTTTTCATCATCATTCCCCTGGTTGCTCTATTCCTCTAGAGAACCCTGACTAATACATTGAGGTTAAAAAGTTTCACATGGGAGGAGCAGGCTGCCTATGTTTATCATAACCCTCAATCTCCAGGACCATGCTGAAAAGACTTTAATTTCATCAATAGCTGAGAAAAGTATGGTTCTCTTTATTCACCCAGCCTTCACACCCAGGGGTGGAAGCTCTACTCTATTTAATGTTCAGCAGGCCACGAAAGCTGAAGCCTTCGTCACTACTCACCTCTACTCCAGCATACTCACAAGGCTCAAGTTCCAGTCTCAGAGAGTAAAAACGGAGGCACAAAGGCTTCCACTGTCACAGAGTGCCAATCATGGGACAGCTGCATAACTTCAGATAATGTACATCCCACTCTCATTTCCAATGCAGTGGTAAAGGACTGTTGCTCAGGGAGCAATCGGGCTATTGGGCAAGAACTCCCCACCTCTGCCTCAGGAAACTGGTTTTAACAGACTTTGTAGAATTTTATGCCTATTGGTGTGGTGGGAAACAATGAAGATCTGGATCTGGAGAAGAGGCTGAGGACTCCATGTTACCAAAACAAAAAAAAATATTGGCAGAGCCAACAGAAGCCTAATAGAATCAAGGAAACAGACAGACGAGGAGAGCACTTCTGGGATCATGGTCAATTCTGGGGTCAGGATGGCTCTTCACCTGTGCTGGAGTAAATATACTCAACAGCAAGCAGAGGACTTGGGGCCAAGAATTTTCCAAGTCACACACATCCATCAAACCAAGGTAGAAGCCTCACACAACCTTTGATCAGAATGGACTATTCTGAGAAAGAGGCAACTTCAACCTTTTAAAATAAAATCACATTCATCCTGATGAACCCAGCCTAATGCCATCTTAAGATTGGGAGCCATCTCATCACAAAGTCATGAAAAGTTAATTTCTGTTTCACTATAAATTACTGAGATTTCTAAACTTGTTTGGAATTCCTGCCCGTGCTCTGAACTCACCCATGCCTAGCTCTCCTTGACCAGATAACAACCCTCTCTAAAACCTTAGGGACACCTCATAAATCCTGGCTCCCTCTGACAGATAACCACCCTCTCTGAAACCTCAGTGGCACCTCATAAATCCTGATGTTGGGATCTGAATTTACTCCCTACCTTGAAATATCATGTCATGTAGATTATTAATCTGCTATCTGCCTTTGTATTATGCTTGTCAAAATCCTGTTATTTGTATGTTCTCAAGACACCCCCCTTTGGAACTTTTTGTGCTATAAAACCTTGTTCCTGGAGAGCTGGGATGCTGATCTCTAGCCAAAGGGTTGGGAGAGACAGCCCTGGTGACCATCTTCCTTTGTGTACACAATGCAAGTTTGCTTTAATTTGATTTAAAATTGGAGTCAGTGGTCTTTTCTTTGTATGGTGGTTCAACAATTCCAGTCAATCTGGAAAGCTATATGATTCCCAAGACTGTGGCTTCCGAGGAGAAATCAGAGAGGGGAACTTCTAGCTTTTACCTACCAATCTCTGGCCAAATGTGGGGCAAGATTCCATCACCTCCTCCATCAGGGATAATGGCCCCCAAGTCATGCACACATTCCCTAGTAAGGGGTAAAGTATAACTAGTCCCAAAAGATTAAACACAACCTTTGATCAACAAGTGACTTATATTAGCCTAAGGACAAGCCTTAGCAGCCAACAGTCAAAACATGGGGAAAATTTTCTGAGCAAGAAATCAGAGATTGCATACAACAAGCAAAGTAGAGTTCACAGAATCAGTTTTGCCAAATTACAGAAGAAGTAAGTGATAAAATAAAAACCCATAATGGAAACTTCCCCTGGGGGGAATAAGTATCCCAAGTTATATTATCTAGAAATGTCTAATTGTCAACAAAAATTTATGAGACAAGCAAGAAATAATATGCCAATGTAAAGTTATCTAAAAAGTCCTGTTTTTAACAAAATGCCATGAGACATGAAATAAAGGATCATGTAAGTTTACATATTGTATAAGTCCATTCATATTAATTAATCAGATTGGGAAAATCTAGAGGCAGAAAGTAAATTTGTGGCTTCCAGGGCTGGGGTAGGGTCAGTGGCAATGTCCTAGCACTACTATACAGTGTTTCTTTTAAGGGGATCAAAATGTTAAAAAATTATGTGGTGTTGATGGTCATACAAACCTGTTAATATATTTTAAAGGTCCTTGACTAGCACATTTATAATGGATAAACTGTGTGACCTGTGAATTATGTATCAATAAAGATTTTTTAAAAAGCTGGCTGCAACTTGCACTGGTCACATTATAAGGTGGCCACATAATTAGTGGAATAAAGATGAACATTTATTGGTTTTAGGGAAATATAAGTAAAGATACAATCATGCAGCACACAATGTAATAAACCTTTGTTAGGACTAAAATGTTATTTTGGAACCAGGAAGTTGAGATTAAAAAGACGAATTCACTCTACATAAACATTAATGTTCGTTTTTAGGGTAAGTATATTTTTTTCTGATTTTAAATTATCTTCAGGTTCTCTCACATACATGTGGGAGCAGAAAGGATGGTCAGAAACAGATATCGGAGAATATACAAGGAGGATGATTCAAAAAAAAGAAATGATTCCTTGAGTAAGATCTGAAGGGGGAGTGGAAATTTGAGAACAGGATAGACACCTGGGGAAAACATTCAGGCAAGGAAATCTGCATATTCAAAAACATTGAAAAATAACTAAATGGAGCCTGTTCCTGGACAGAGGATTTCTAAAAGACAGGTGCTTCTTGGTTCCTGGTTTTAGATGAAGATGGAGGTCTCAAAACACTATGCATGCTAAAGGTTTGTATCTTATTCCATGAGCAATGGAAAACTATTGAGACTATGAAGCAAGGAACAACCAGAATCAAATGTGCAATCTGGAAAGATTTTCTTGCAACATGTTGGGAAATGGATTTATGAGGGTAGACAAGGTCTAGAGAGAGAGTTGAAGAGGATGTTTTAAAATAATTGGCAGTTGCTATGGAGAAGAATCAAGAAACCTCATTAAGTTATAACCAGTATTTTGGTGAGCGCCTGTGTATGGGAGTGAGAAATTGCAAAGAGTCAAGGTAACTACAAGGTCTAAGGCAAAAAAAAAAAAAAAATTATTATAGTTGTGACTCATGCTCAGTCTGCTGATGAAATTTAGAGCCAAAGAAGGAAAAAAGCCATCAAAATTGAGTAACCCAATTGCAAACTATGTCAGGTTCCTTTGGATATATATTTAAATGTAGGTTGCAGAAATATAGCTTAAAATATTATCTTTCTCTAAACAGTAGAATTGCACTATAATCCTTCTATTCAGCACCCTCTGAAAATGCTCTCCCCTTGTCCTATCTCAATAGCCTCATTTCTTTTTGATCGCCCATTAACCTTTTTTATTTTGCACCTCAAATGCTTCAAGGGACCAGGTTGACCACCCAAGCTCTTTGGAGGGTAGTGTAAGCAGACAATGAATATTCAAAGACAATGTCTATTCAGTCAGGGACAATCACTTGATAATTTGCTTCATCACACAGGTTTCTAACCTCCACATGCTTCATATGTCAGCTGTGTCCACTCCCCTGGAACTACTCAGTACTGAATAGGCACAAAAAGTTCTGCTTTGACCACAAAGCACTCCTCAACCCTACTGGAATAATGCATTTGCCTCAATTTAGGAAAAGTGGCCACTAAGGTGTGATACAACCTGGCTCTCCTATTGGAAAATGCTCTTTTTTTTTTCCCCACATCTGAAATTCTTTTTGAGCAAGGACCACATGGGGAAAGTCTACCAACCTGGAGGGGAACTACATAGACAGATGATGAAAATACATGTTTATCAGCCACATTAGCACACTTCTCCTATACCCCAACAGATGCCACATGGACCTGGGAGTGATGAACAGATTGATCAAGAAAATGTTCCTTCTCACCCTCACTAAAGGTGACTTCCCTAATGACCAGAGCTTTGGCATCAGAATCTTCAGCTGCCCATTTTCTCACTTGGTGCATTTAAGCAAATTTCTCTCCAGGAAGTGAGGGCCTATCTGTTGCTTAGACTACAAAGCAGATGGAGTGCAGTTTATAGTTCATTCAGGAATCCAAATTAAAGTCATTGGCTTGTTCTTAATGGGATTAATGGGAGTTGAAGAATACATCCTGGCAGCTTGAGAAGCTGCCTGGCTTTGGCAGGAGGCCCACCCTGTGTTAAGTACACATAGGTATGCCAAGCAGCTGAGTCCAAACCTTCTGGAATTTCCTATCTACACCAGGAGGACAATACAGAAGAGGTCACAAGATGGTGATGCTCTTGTTTACTGGTGCAAACACATTTTGTGACTTAGTACATTTTTCTTCCATTTATTTTATAGTAGTGTAAGCTACATACAATAATATCCACACTTTCCAGTGTATAGTTCTGCTGTTTAAAAAATACAAGTGATCACATAACCACCACCATCATCCTATGCAGTTTACTTTTCCCTTCATAAACATATTTGAAATCCATCTATTCAGTCAAGCATATCAGTAGTTCATTCTTTCTATTGGCTGTAATATAGTTGGTTCATCTAGTCCCCAAGTGATGAACATTCGAGGCTATTTCAGGTTTTCAGACATTATGAATAAAGTTACTACAACCATTTGCATACATAGTTTTGTGTGAATACAGATATAAGCCCTTGGTTAAATCTCCAAGTGCATATGTCTAATTTTGTGAAAAAAATGCCTAAAAATTTTACAAATGGTAATGTTCTTCACAAAATCAGCAACGAATGAGAATTGTAGTTGCGCCATGTTCTTACTAACACTTGATTTTTTTTTTAATGTAACCAATTTTAATAGGAATGAAGTGGTTTTCATTGTGGCTTTAATTTACATTTCCCTAATGACTAACGGTGTCAAGCATCATTTCATGAGTCTGCCTGCTACCTATGTATTTTCCTTAGAAATACAGCCTTTCAGATATTTTGTTAAATTTTTGATATGGAAGTTTGACTACTTTTTTTTTTCTTTGCAGAACTGAAGATCAAACCTAAAGCCTCTTACATGCTAAGTAAACAGTCTAACACTGAGCTACATCCCTAGTACCAGGTTTTGTAATTTTTGAATTTTAGGAATTATTTAGATTTTCTGGATACAAATCTTTTATCAACTATATGATTGAAAATATTCTATCTCAGTTTGTGGCTTGTTCCTTCATTATCTTAACCATTTATTTTTAAGTGAATTTCTTAATTTTGCGTGAGGACAATTGATCAAGTTTTTCTCTTTATAGCTCAGACTAAAAAACCTGTGCCTGATTCAAAGTGATAGATATTTTTTTCCATGTTTTCTTTTTGACAATTTGCAATTTTAAATTTTACATCAAAATCTTTTCCTTTCAAATGAATTTTGTATAAGTTATAGCATATGAATCATTTTGCGTATAGACATTTTCATTACAATTGAGATTTTCAACCCAGATTTGATTCACATGTTCATGATCTTATTTTCTCTTTAAAAATTATTTATCATTTTATTTAACCATTAACATTTAATTTTTTTTTCATTTTCCATTCATCTTTATCTCTTCCTACTTATTATTATTATTATTATTATTTGAAATTGCCAATACTTGGCCACCTTAACTTATAAAACAAGAAACTCTTAAGATGCAAAGTCCCTTCTTGTCAGATTGATTTTTAACAGTTTTTATATATTACAAATTGATTTTTGTTTTCTTTTCCTTCAATTACTTTCTTGCCTCAGAGTCCTCATTCTAAAACATAAATTTGAGTTTAGCACTCAAATGTAAGGACTTGGAGGCATGTGTTTTTAAAAAAATCTGAAAATTAAATCCATGAGAAATTATCATTTATATCAACAATATAACTGTGTTGCTTCCGCTCCACATCATTAGATGATGACATCGTTAAGGACCTATAGGTGTAGTCTTAATGGGCAAAACCAATTTGAAATTAACTTTCAAATATCTCCATTTTCTCTACTTTGCAAAAGGGAGCAATACCTCCTGACAATGCAAGGTGAGTTAACAAATGTGTTCTGCGAGAGAAGCAGAAAGTCAAAGTATTGAATATTCAGATATTATCAACCCATTTTTTTTTAGCTGAAAAAAACTGAATTTTCCTCAAATGGATCTACATTGACATATTCATTGTTACATTGAAAAAAACCGACACTCAAGCCTTTTAATAATCCATGTAGCCTAGATATTGCTGTGTTTGGTGAGAATATTTTGGATTGGAAAAAAATACAAAACATGATGAACCCTGATATGTATTCAAAAAAAAAGAAGAACCCTTACACAGAGGTTCTATAACATCTGCTTAAAAGTCACAAGTTAGAGGAAGCTTGTTGCCTTCCAAAAACTTAAATTGCATAGTCTTTCCTTACACTGAGAATACTTTTCTCCTTATCACTCTCACCAACAATCCCTCTGGGACCACGGGGAGGTAGCCTAACTCCATGGCACAGGATAATCTCTGGTGTTTTCATTAGTGCTATACTCAGGGCATCCAGACAACTCTATTTTCTGAATTAACAAGACCTTGATGTTTGACTCTTACCCTTGTAAAATGGTTTTAAAGCTCTTTACCATTTAGATAGATGTCACTTTGTCAGTGCTTTTTGACAACTGGGGTGTTTATATCTAGAAAAAATTCTATAGTCCTGGTGTGAACCTGGCATGACAGGAATCTATTTTATTTTTCTTCCTTTTGTACAAATAAGGGGTTTTGCTTGGAAAATAAAGAGATTATAAAAAGAAGATATCAGTGCCATATTGAAATCTCTATTCAGGTTGGCTAGAGTAATGTTGCAGTAAAAATGTCAGAATTTCTATCCCCCCAAGGTGCCAATTTTGTCCTCCTTCTCCCTGTACAGCTGTTCTCTAAGTTACCAATTCTATATGGTACAATTGAGGCAGCCACTCCTCCCATGCTTTGTGGGATTTAGGCTCATACAACAATAATAGTCCAATCCCTGTTCACTGATACTGACTCAGGGATCTCCGTGGATGCCACCCTATGGGTGACTCTCTTGGGTTGTGATGGAACCATCAAAAAAAGGGTGGTCTTCTTGTTCACTGCAGTTTGGAGACAGAGAATAATGTAAACCTGGAGCCGTTCACGACTGATAGTTTTAGGTGTCTACTTGGCTAGGCTGTAGGGCCCAGATATTTGATCAAAAATTATTCTAGATGTTTCTGTGAATATATGTTTTAGTTGTGATCAACATTCAGTTTCTTTATACCAATAGTGACCTATCTGAAAAAGAAATCAAGAGTCCTATTTACAGTAGCAAAATAAAAATAAAACAATTAAATAAATAAATAAGTAACAAATGAAATAAAATACTTAAAAATAAATTTGACCAGGGAAGTGAAAGATCTGTATCCAGAATACTATAAAACACTGAAGAAAGAAAATGATGAGGACCTCAAAAAGCCCTTGTAGCTGTTCACTAGATGCTCTATATGCTATATATCTTTATATCTTTGTTTTTTATAATTGAAAAAATTAAATATGTATTTATCAATTAATTTTAGACTAATGGTGGAAACCCTGTTACAATTCATGCGTACATTTTTGTATCTAGAGATCAGTCATAAACCAATAGGAAGATTTCCTTTGTTTGTGGATTGAAATAATTACTATTGTGGATATACTCATCCGGGCTTTTCCTATCAAAATTCCAATGGCACTTTTCTCTGAAGCAGAAAAATAAAATTCCAGAATCCAAATGGAGCCACAAAAGACTCCAAAATCAAAACAGTCTTGAAAAAGAAAAACAAAGAGGCATCATTCTTCCTGATTTCAGATTAGAAAAGACATAATTACAGTAAGTATGTATAGATGTATGTGTGTATGTTTGTGCATCTGAGTGTGTGTGTGTGTGTGTGTGTGTGTGTGTGTGGTGTATATATATAACCAAACAGTTTTGTACTGGCCTAAAAATTGACACAGAGAATGATGGAGCAGAATAGAGAGCTCAGAAACTCAAGCATGTATAGTCAACTGAAGTTCAAGAAGTCACCAAGAAGACCCAAATGAGGAGGGAGAATCTCTTCAATAAAATGCCAATGGGATAACTAAAAACCTACATTGAAAATAATGAATTTGAGTCCTTATCTGACATCACACATGAAAATCAACTCAGAATGAATTGAGGATATAAGAATAAAACAATTGAATCTTTAAAATTTCTAGAAGAAAACACAGCAGGAAAGCCTCTTGACATTGACCATGACATTGAACTTTTGGACATCAAACTAACAATATAGACAACCAAAGCAAAAATAAACAATTGTTGAGAAATCAACTAATTTTTTTTCCAATAACCATCAACAAAATTAAAAAGCAATCTGTGGATTGGGACAGAATATTTGCAAACCTGATATATTTGCAGATCTGATAATGAGTTAATATCCAAAATATATAAGAAATTCATGTAACTCAATAGCAAGCAAACAATTCTATTTTTAAAATTGGCAAAGGACTTTAATAGACATTTCCCAAAAGAACACACATAAATGGCCATCATTAATCATCAAGGAAATGCAAATTAAAAATAACAATGAGATATCATAACTGTTAAAATGGCTATTATAAAAAATGTGTTGTCTAGGATATAGAGAAAAGGGAAAACATACACTATTGATAAAAATATAAATTTGTATTGTCATTATGGAAAATAGTATGGAGAATCCTCAGATAATTAAAAATAAAAACTCTACATGACCTAACATCCCTCTGTTGAGTACATATCAAAAGGAAATTACACCAGCACCTGATAGAGATATTTGCAGTCCTATATTCATGACAATTATTCAAAAGAGCCAAGATAAGGCTGAGCACTATGGTGCATGCCTACAATTCCAGCAGCTTGGGAAGCTGAAGCAGGAGGATTACCAATTCAAAGCCAGCCATATCAAGTTAGAGAGGCCCTAAGCAATATAGTGAGACCCTTTCTCAAAGCAAAATAAAATATAAAAAGGGTTAGGGATGTGGCTCAGTGGTTAAGTACTTTGGGTTCAATCCCTGGTACCAAAAAAAAAAAAAAAAAGACCAAAGATATGGAATCATTCTAAGTGTCCATACACAGATGAATGCGTAAAGAAATTGTGAAATGTACCAGTATGGAATATTATTCAGACTTTAAAAAGGAGACACTACCATTTGAAAACATGAATGAACCTAGATGAACATTATACAAGGTGAAAGGAGATATAAGAAGAAAAATACAAAATGATCTCACTTTACATGGAATTTAAAAAGAAAACATGCAGAAGAAACACAAGAGAATAGTGGTTACCCTGTGGGAATGGGGAGGAAAAAGGAAAATGTAGTCAAATGGCAGAAGTTTGCACTTAGGTAGGACAACTACATCTAAAAATGCAATGTACAGATGATAGTTCATAATACTATATTTTCTACCAAAAAATTGATGAGAGAATAAATTTTAGGTGCTAAAACTACCCTCCCCCAACACACACATATAGTTATGGAAGGTGATGAGTATCTAAACTTTTTGACCATAGTAATCATTTAACTCTATATATGCCTTTCAAACCATCATGTTATATACCTTAAATATAGACAATAAAATGTTTTTTTAAGGCAAAGAAAAAAATCTACATCTATAGATATTGAGTGAAGGACATGATACTCTACAATGTACATGGGTCTCATCCAGTCAGTTCAAGACCGTACTAAAAAAAGACTAGACTCCCAGGAAGAAGAAACAACTTGCCAGTAGTTGGCCTCTTCTTGCAATTCTTTCCAGGGTCTCCAGGCTGCCAGCCTACCCAACAGATTTTGGACTTCTAAGCTACCACAGTGAAAGGAACCAACCAATCTTTCTCCTCTCTGTATATAAAGATATACAGATAGATAGATAGATAGATGATATATATGCACATTTATACATCTTGTGTGTGTGTGCATGTGTGTGTGTGTGTGTGTGTGTGTCAGAGTTTGTCATTTCTTCCACCTGCAGGGGACATAATCACAAATACTCACAAGAATATACACTTGTAGGAGCTGGAGTTTTAGCTCAGTGGTAGAGCACTTGCCTAGCACATACGAAGCCCTGGGATCAATCCTCAGCATCACATAAATAAATATATAAATAAATAAGTGTGTCCATTAACAACTAAAAATATTTAAACAAGAGAATATGCACATGTACACATATGAGCAGTTTATAAACCTAAACTATATTCCAGATACATGTCTATACTGTGATGCTCTCTATGGACTTAACCTATTTCCACTTAGCAATACATCATTAGCTTTCTCTATGTCACCATATTACTAAATCAATTTTGAATTATCACTTTTAAAATGTAAATATTAATCCATGGTGAGAATGTGCCACAATTACTGGATTTGCTTCTGATATACAGTGGTAGATATTTTTCCATATTTGAATTACATCCTTGAGTGGATAGATTCTTAGGGGTAAGAATGACTACTTTTGTAACAATTTGTCTCTTGATACACATTGCTAAATTGATTTTCCAAATAAACATACCAATTTATACTTCTGTCATCAAAACATTCAATTGATCATCTCTCTGAATTCTTGCCATCACTAGTATTATAATTTTAACATTTTTTGTTTATTTTTATTTTGGTTTCATTGAAATTTATGAGTTGAAATGCTACCTTAGTTTAGTATGTATATTTTTTAGTATTATTTGATGATGACATATTGCTGCTGGCCAGTTAAACTTACATTTTTTTAAGTTGGTTCACCTTTTTTACTCATTTCTCTATTATTGCCTATGGATTCCTAGGAGCCATTTGGATGTCAAAAATCTGGACCCTTTTTCTTCTGTATTTCCTAAAAGTATTTCACCTTCTTTTTCTTTTGTCTATCTAGTTCAGTTCATCTTTTTTGCTTGCTGTTACCACCTGAAATATTCCTACACCAGGACCCCACTCAGGTAGTCACTCTAATATCTACAGTATCCCCATTTCACCAAGAGTTTCCTTGATGAACTATATAAAATATGTGCACCTTTCATCAGTCTGAAAATCTCTTTCCAACTTCCTGCTTTAAGAGTTTTATACTTACTACTTATGCCTATATACCTGTTTATAATTTTAACTGTAAATATGTGTGTGTGTATACATGTAGATTAATAGATTTTAATAGTGCTGGTCATAGTAGGGAATGACTATAATCTCAGAGGCTCAGGAGACTAAAGCAGGAGGATTGCAAGTTCAAAGCCAGCCTCAGCAATTTATCAAGCCCCTAAGCAACTCAGTGAGGCCCTGTCTCTAAATAAAATATTAAAAAAAGAGCTAGGAGTGTTGCTCAGTGGTTAAGCACCCGTAGGTTCAATCTCTGGTACAAAAAAGCAACTTTTATCATAAAAAAGTGGCTTTTTGTCTGACCCTATCCTCTATTAGATGACATAGCACAATACTTTTGTTAAGTACTAATGGAGCTGATTATCCTTATATTTTCTGCTGTACTCTCTTCCATTTTAAAAAGGCTGCCAGGATGTTTTCTGTTTCTAGCCTGCAGGATATTTGCCCTGCAGAAAGTAGACATAGCCTGAAGTCAAATAGCATTTCAAAGTCTTTTTATGAAAGATTAAATCCAATGAAGAGATAATAAGAGTGAGCAGGAAGGCATTTGATGTTGCATTTCTACTCTCAGCTAAGACAAAAAGGTGAGATGTCCATCTGACAGGGCTGACCCACAGGTGACTCTTCAGCAGGATCTGAAGGGATTGTACCTATGTCAGAGGAGCAGGAGCTGGGGTGCGCTCAAATTAGGATGTTCTGTCCACCGACAGCTGAGCCCTGAGAGTCAGTATTTTCTCCAAATGTGACAGGTTTGACTGGGGACCTGAAGGGAATATTTTAATGAGATAATAAATAAGGCTTTTGTTGATTATCTCTAGATACAAAAATGTCCACACGAATTGTAACAGGATTTTCATCTTTAGTCTAAAATTAATTGATAAATACATATTTAATTTTTCCAATTATGAAAAACAAAGGTAATAATGATAAATGCATATAGTGAACAACTACAAGAGCTTTTTGAGGTCCTCATTATTTTTTTGAGTGCACAAAGCAAGAAGATTTGAAGAGTAGAAAAAGCTGCATTCCAAACTATACCATGACCTGGGACCAAAGCAGCGTGTAGACAGCTTTTTAGTGAGGTGGGTGAAAGAGAGATTTCAGTAAACTTTAACACTGGACACCAACGCAGTTTAGAGACTCAGAAATGTGGGTACAATAAACAAAGAAGAAAGAATGCACTGGAGCTGACCTACTGAGGCAGATTCACCACAGACAGAGGGAGGGGGACATGGTCTTGGTATTGAGAAAACTAAGGTGAAAAATTCTGCCTAGTCTTAGCTGATCCAGAGATGACACAGCACACCACTACTTGACAAAAAAAAAAAGAAAATGTTCTGGTGCTTACATGGATGGAGTTGGAGAATATCAGACTAAGTGAAGTTATTCAATCCCCAAAAAACAAATGGCGAATGTTTTCTCTGATATAAGGATGCTGATTCATAATGGGGATGTAGGGGGAGCAAGGGAGGAATAGATGAACTCTAGCTAGGGCAAAGGGGAGGGAGGGGAAGAGAGGGGGAGTGGGAGTAGGAAAAGAAGTGGAATGAGATGGACATCATTACTCTAAGTACATGTAGGAAGACACAAATGGTGTGACTCTACATTGTGTACAATCAGAGATAAACTGTGCTCTATCTGTGTAACATGAATTAAAATGCCTTCTTCTGTCACATATAACAAATTAGAATCAATTTTTTTAAAGTGCTCTTGAGTACTTAAAAAGCATGCTCAGTATCTCAACTGGCCTGGGAGGGCTGCAGTGGAAGCCATTTTGGGGTGAAAGCTGCTACAGTGACTATAGAACCCAGGAGATCAGAAAAAACAAACAAACAAACAAATGGCCACAATATCCTGGCAGGTCCCTATCAAGTGACCCAGGCTGGGCCTGATGGAATGTATTTGAAACTGGCATTGGAAATGGAAGGATGAAGGGGAGCCTGACCCCATTCTCCTATGTGCCTGGAAGATAATGTGAGCAGCTGTAGTGATATGAGCAGGCAGCGGTGAAAACAATCAGGGACTAAGCCCAGGAAGGTGTGCTCCTAGGTAGCAGTGAGTAGAGGATTAGCTGATTCAATTTCTTGGGAGGCTCCTCAGAAATGGACCTGCAAGCTACTGTCTAGACCTAGGGACAGGTCAATCTATTTCTCCCAAGCTGACACCACCCAACAGAGCCCTTGAGACCTGATTAGACCTCAGCCCCACCTACCAGAACTCACAGAAAGCTGAGAAGTATTATCCTAGAAGTACACTGAACGGGTCCAAATGGTCAAGACATCAACTGACTGTAAGTTCTCACCTATCTCACTTTATACTGTGAGAAGGAAAGCTGAGTCGTACATCAAAAAACTTCAATCTTGGTCTGCTCCAACTGGCAGCTCAGAGAGCAGCATAAAAAGAGGTAGGGGTTAATAAAAATACCCTCTCCCAAATCCAAAATCCCCAGGATTCCACTGATAGTGAGGTGGATGAAATGCCAGATAAAGATTATAAAAAAGGATTATTAAAATGTTCAATAAACTCAAAAACGATTTGAGGAGAGAATTAAGGGAGAAATTACAGAAGATGAAAGACCATTTTAATAAAAAATGGAAACAGTTAAAAGAAACCAAGAAGAACTAGAAATGAAAGGCATAATTGAGCAAATTAAAAACTCACTTGAAAGCATAACTAACCTATTAGATTGTGTAGAAAATAGAACCTCAGTCCTTGAAGACAGAATTTCAGGCCTTAAAGATGGGTTATATGATCTTGAGTACATAGAACATAATATAAGAAAAAATTATAGAACTCTGGAACAACAACAAAATACCAAATCTTAGAATCATTGGGGTAAAGGAAACATGGAGATACAAACTAAAGGCATGAAGAATATTTTCAATGAAATAGTTATAGAAAACTTTTCCCATATCAGAAAGGAGACAGATATTCACATACAGAAGAATTGCAAAACTCCAAATAGACCTAGTCAAATGAGAAGCTTGAAAAGGCATATCACAATCAAAATTCCAAGCACAGAAAATAAGGAAAGAATATTAAAAGCCACAAGTGAGAAATATCAGTTCATATTTAGAGGCAAACCAACAAGGCTCACTTCTGATTTCTCAGTTTAGGCCCTAATGTCAAGAAGGCCAGGAAGGGGTTTCACGATGGCGGACCAGAGGGAGGCAGCATTCTGTGTTGCTTTGTGATCCAGATCTCCCCTAGTTGGAATACTGCATCTCTGAGAGTGTTAGAGGACCCACTATACAGCTGCTCTCTGCAGAAATCACCAGCGCTGTGATCCTGCGCAAAGCTCTGGGCCTCAGTGTTGGAGCAGGACCCAAAGCCCTAAGTTCCAGTCCAAGCAAGACTCAGCGAGCACCTTAGCAGAATCTCCTATTAACACATCTGCAGGCCGCCAAGACTTCGTTCTGCTCCCATGCAGGTCACTCAGCTGCTACCTATCCACAGCACAATGCCATCACTCAGCTCCCCCAACCTCACTAGACACCCCGGTGCTGAGAGCAGACTGCCACCATCTTGGCTCAACATTCTCTCCTTATTAGGTGGGGCAGTTCCCAGATCGGATCTCCAAGGGCCAGTGGGTTTTCACAGAAATCACCAGCACTGTGACCACCCGCTCAGAAACCAGAGCCTCTGGGCTTGAGTAAGTCTCTGGACTCCGGACCCAAAGCCCGCAGTCCTATCTCACACACGGCTCACAAGTGGCTCAGCAGAAACACCTCCCAGCACCTCTGCAGAACTCCAAACTGCGCCGCTCCCACGCAGGTCACTCGGCTGCTACCTACCCACAGCACAAGGCCATCGCCCAGCTCCCCCCACCTACCAGACACTCTGGTGCTCGAAGCAGACAGACTCCATCTTGGAAAAGCTTCCTCGCCATTTTGTGGTGGGTGTGGCCATCAGATCAGATCACCATTTGAGCAGGTACCTGGTTTCCAATTCCTCCCCCTCCCCAACGAAGTTAACTGGGCACAGTGGCCACCCAACACAAGATCACTCTCAGCTGGACAGGAGTGCAGTGCGAACAGGGTGCCTCCCACCTGGTGTGGTCCTGGGGGTGAGAGGTCCGGCAGTTGGGACCTGAGGGGAAGGGACGAAGGTCTAGAGCATAACAGAGAGATCAGGATTTGGGAAATCTCCAAGCAAGAGAGGGAGACAATACCAGAGGCTCAAATCAGAAGAGTGGTCACAAAAGAGACCTGTGAAGTGCTATTTCCCCACTTCCAGACACTCCACACCAGGTCTAGTCTTCACACCCTGGTTACCTACACCATCCTGAGGGCAGAGACACCTATGGATGAGACAACCCACCTACTAGAAGAGAAGAGAAAGAAATGGATCTCTAAGAGTATTTTTTTTTCTCTTCTTTCTTTTCCACCCTTCTATCCTCTGGACCTCACATCCCAAACATATGTAAAATCAACAACTTTGCATGAAATAAGACTGTGAGGACTGAGTCACTTTAATAATATAATATAGAGGAATTGCATAAGCCCTTTTTTTCTTTTTTCTTCTTTTTCCTTTTTTCTCTTTTTCTTTCTATTCTCCTTTTTCTTTCATTCTTTACCTTTTTTCTCTTTCTTTTTCCTTCACCCTCCAAATTATACTATTTTAACATCCTGTATTTTTTTAAAAACTTGTATTTGTTTTATGTACTCTACTGACTTCCCACATAATTGTCTACCTCAAATTATCTGCTATCTATTCTCCTGCTACTAACCCTCTTCACTAGAATTCTCCTTCACATTTCCTAAGATATATTAACTATATACCCTCACATCTCCTCCCCTCAACATATCGTCCTACACCTGAATCCCAGTTCATTGTCACTACCAGAAACTATAAACCTTTTTATAAAACTACTGATTATATTTTAAATAATAATTGAATCCAACATTTTTGGACATTAAGACTAAACTGTAAATGTCTTAATAAGAGCAATTTGTTCATAGGTGATGTATTGTTGATATTGGGATCTGTTAACATTGTTCTTCCCCACAAAGGAGAGATCTTGGAACCCTATAAGAGCACTACAAATCTATAGGGTAAAAACAATAACACACCAGATCCATAGATCTGGAAAGGAAGACACATGAGCAACATGAAAAGACAAAGGAAGAAAATACCACAAACAATCAGGACAACACATCATTAGAAGAATTGGTAGCTACGGCAGAAAAAGAAATGACAGAGAAAGATTTCAGGATATACATGGTTAAAATGATTTGGGATCCCAAAGAAGACATAAGAGAACAAATACAGGCAGTGAAAGATCATTCAACAATGAGCTACACAAACAAATCCAAGAAGCAAAAGATCACCTCAACAAGGAAATAGAGGTTATATAAAAAAAAGTCCTTGAAATGAAAGAAATAATAAACCAAATTAAAAACTCAAATGAAAGCTTCACCAACAGAGTAGACCACTGAGAAGATAGGACATCAGACAATGAGATGAAATAAATCATCTTGAAAAGAACATAGACCACACAGCAAAAATGATAAGAAACCAGGAGCAGAACATTCAACAAATACGGGATAGCATAAAAAGACCAAATTTAAGAGTAATTGGGATAGAGGAAGGCATAAAGCTTCAAATCAAAGGAATGAACAATCTATTCAATGAAATAATATCAGAACACTTTCCAGACATGAAGAATGAATTGGAAATCCAAATTCAAGAAGCCTACAGGATGCCAAATGTACAAAATCACAACAGACCCACACCAAGGCACATTATAATGACATAAAATTGACTCCTTATTCTGTATATAATACAGAATAAGGAGTCAATTTTAAAAGCTATAAGAGAAAGGAATCAGATTACATATAAGGGAAAACCAATTAGGATAAAGGCAGATTTTTCAACACAGACCCTGAAAGCTAGAAGATTCTGGAACAACATATATCAAGCTCTGAAAGATAATGGGTGCCAACCAAAAATCATGAATCCAGCAAAATTAAGCTTCAGATTTGAAGATGAAATAAAAACCTTCCATGATAAACAAAAATTAAAAAAAATTATAGCCAGAAAACTGGCACTATAGAACATCCTTGGCAAATTATTTCATGAAGAGGAAATGAAAAGCAGCAATAAAAATCAGCAGAGGGACGTAGTACACTAAAGGAAAAAACTAATCTAAGAGAAAAATCAGTTCAAGTAAAATAACAAAAATAAGCAAATATGGATGGAAAAACAAACCTTGTCTCAATCATAACCCTAAATGTTAATGGCTTAAACTCATCAATCAAAAGACATAGGCTGATTTGATATCAAGTTCCTTGATCCATTTTGAATTCACTTTTGTGCATGGCGAGAGAAAGGGATTCAGTTTCATTTTGTTGCATATGGATTTCCAGTTTTCCCAGCACCATTTGTTGAAGATGCTATCCTTCCTCCATTGCATGCTTTTAGCCCCTTTATCAAATATAAGATAGTTGTAGTTTTGTGGATTGGTTTCTGTGTCCTCTATTCTGTACCATTGGTCCACACGCCTGTTTTGGTACCAGTACCATGCTGTTTTTGTTACTATTGCTCTGTAGTATAGTTTGAAGTCTGGTATCGCTATACCGCCTGATTCACACTTCTTGCTTAGCATTGTTTTTGCTATTCTGGGTCTTTTATTTTTCCATATGAATTTCATGATTGCTTTCTCTATTTCTACAAGAAATGCCATTGGGATTTTGATTGGCATTGCATTAAACCTATAGAGAACTTTTGGTAATATCGCCATTTTGATGATGTTAGTTCTGCCTATCCATGAACAGGGTATATTTTTCCATCTTCTAAGATCTTCTTCTATTTCTCTCTTTAGGGTTCTGTAGTTTTCATTGTATAAGTCTTTCACCTCTTTTGTTAGGTTGATTCCCAAGTATTTTATTTTTTTTGAAGATATTTTGAATGGAGTGGTTGTCCTCATTTCCATTTCAGAGGATTTGTCGCTGATATACAGGAATGCCTTTGATTTATGCGTGTTGATTTTAAATCCTGCCACTTTGCTGAATTCATTTATTAGCTCTAATAGTTTCTTTGTAGAGCCTTTTGGGTCTGCTAGATATAGAAGAAAAAGTTGGCTACGATCTACAGTCGGTGGGGTCGGGCTCCAAATTCCTCAATAGGACACCCATAGCACAAAAGTTAATAACTAGAATCAACAAATGGGACTTACTCAAACTAAGAAGTTTTTTCTCAGCAAAAGAAACAATAAGAGAGGTAAATAGGGAGCCTACATCCTGGGAACAAATCTTTACTCCTCACACTTCAGATAGAGCCCTAATATCCAGAGTATACAAAGAACTCAAAAAATTAGACAATAAGAGAACAAACAACCCAATCAACAAATGGGCCAAGGACCTGAACAGACACTTCACAGAGGAGGACATACAGTCAATCAACAAGTACATGAAAAAATGCTCAACATCTCTAGCTGTCAGAGAAATGCAAATCAAAACCACCCTAAGATACCATCTCACTCCAGTAAGATTGGCAGCCATTAGGAAGTCAAACAACAACAAGGGCTGGCGAGGATGTGGGGAAAAGGGTACACTTGTACATTGCTGGTGGGACTGCAGATTGGTGCAGCCAATTTGGAAAGCAGTATGGAGATTTCTTGGAAAGCTGGGAATGGAGCCACCATTTGACCCAGCTATTCCCCTTCTTGGTCTATTCCCTAAAGACCTAAAAAGAGCATGCTACAGGGACACTGCTACATCGATGTTCATAGCAGCACAATTCACAATAGCAAGACTGTGGAACCAACCTAGATGCCCTTCAATAGACGAATGGATAAAAAAAATGTGGCATTTATACACAATGGAGTATTACTCTGCATTAAAAAATGACAAAATCATAGAATTTACAGGGAAATGGATGGCATTAGAGCAGATTATGCTAAGTGAAGCTAGCCAATCCCTAAAAAACAAATGCCAAATGTCTTCTTTGATATAAGGAAAGTAACTAAGAACAGAGTAGGGACGAAGAACAGGAGAAGAAGATTAACATTTAACAGGGATGAGAGGTGGGAGGGAAAGGGAGAGAGAAGGTAAATTGCACGGTAATGGAAGGAGACCCTCAGGGTTATACAGTGGAGGGGGTAGAGAGAGAGGAGGGGAGGGGAGGGGAGAGGTGGGGAGGGGGGAGGGTGGATGATGGGAAAGGCAGCGGAGCACAACAGACACTAGTATGGCAATTTGTAAATCAATGGATGTGTAACTGATGTGAATCTGCAATCTGTGTATGGGGTGAAGGTGGGAGTTCATAACCCACTAGAATCAAAGTGTGGAATATGATATGTCAAGAAATTTGTAATGTTTTGAACAACCCACAATAAAAAATTAAAAAAAAAAAAAAAAGACATAGGCTACCAGATTGGATTAAAAAAAAAAAAAGACCCAACAATATGCTGCCTCCAGGAGACTGATCTGATAGAAAAAGACATACACAGACTGAAGGTGAAAGGTTGGGACAAATCACACTTCATCTTAAAGCCCACTTACATGGACAGTGGAAGCAAGCAGGGGTTTCCATACTTATATCAAATAAAGTAGACTTCAAGCCAAGGTTAATCAAAAGGGATAAAGAAGGACACTACATACTGCTCAAGGGAACCATACACCAACAAGACATAACAATCATAAATATATATGCCCCAAACAATGGTGCAGCTTTGTTCATCAAACAAACTCTTCTCCAGTTTAAGAGTCAAATTGACCACAACACAATAATCATGGGTGACTTTAACACATCTATCTCATCACTGGAGAGATCTTCCAAACAAAAGTTCAATAAAGAAACTATAGGACTCCATAACACAATCAATAACTTAGACTTAACTGACATGTATAGAATATTTCAACCTGCATCAAGCAGATACACTTTCTTCTCAGGAGCACAGGGATCCTTCTTTAAAATAGACTATATACTATGCCAAAAAACAACTCTTAGAAATACAAAAAAGTAGAGATACTACCATGAATTTTATCAGATTATAATGGAATGAAATTGGAAATCAATGACAAAATAAAAAATAACAATTTTTCCATCACCTGGTGACTAAACAATATGCTACCGAATGAACAGTGGGTCACAGAAAACATCAAGGAGGAAGTTAAAAAATTCCTAGAGGTAAATGAGAATATAGACACAACATATCAAAATCTCTGAGCACTATGAAAGCAGTACTAAGAGGAAAATTCATTGCATGGAGTTTATTCCTTAAAAGACGAAAAGTCAACAAATAAATGACATCACAGTACATCTCAAGGCCCACGAAAAAGAAGAACAAACCAACATCAAAAGCAGTAGAAGGCAAGAAATAATTAAAATTAGAGCTGAAATCAATGAAATCAAAACAAAAGAAACAATTGAAAAAAATGACAAAACAAAAAGTTGGTTCTTTGAAAAAATAAATAAAATATACAGACCCTTAGCCACACTAATGAAAAGAAGGAGAGAGAGAATTCAAATTATCAGCATACGTGATGAAAAATGTAATATCACAAAAGACACTACAGAAATACAGAGGATGATTAGAAATTTATTTTGAAAAATTATACTCCAATAAAATATAAGACATTGAAGGCATTGGCAAATTTCTTAAGTCATATGATATGCCCAGGTTGAGTCAAGAAGATATATACAACTTAAATAGACAAATATCAAGTGAGAAAATAGAAGAAGCCATCAAAAGATTACCAACCAAGAAAAGCCCAGGACCAGATGGATACACAGCCGAGTTCTACAAGATCTTTAAAGAAGAACTAATACCAATACTCTTCAATTTATTTTAGGAAATAGAAAAAGAGGGAGCACTCCCAAACTCATTCTATGACCCTGATCCCAAAACCAGGCAAAGACACATCAAAAATAGAAAACTTCAGACCAATATCTCTAATGAACATAGATGCAAAAATTCTCAATAAAACTCTGGCAAACTGAACACAAAAACTTATCAACAAGATTGTGCACCATGATCAAGAGGGATTCATCTCAGGGATGCAAGGTTGGTTCAACATATGGAAATCAATAAATGTAATTGATCATATCAATTGACTTAAAGAATCATATGATCATCTCAATAGACACAGAAAAAGCATTTGACAAAATATAGCACCCCTTTATGTTCAAAACACTAGAAAAACTAGTGTTTTGAACATAACATGGTAAAGGCTGTCTACGCTAAGCCTCAGGCCAACATCATTCTAAACAGAGAAAAATTGAAGGCATTCCCTATAAAAACTGGAACAAGACAGGGATGCCCTCTATCACCACTTCCATTCAACATAGTTCTTGAAACACTAACCAGAGCAATTCGACGAAAGAAATAAAATGGATATGTATAGGAAAAGAAGAACTTAAATTAGCACTATTTGCTGATGACATGATTCGATAGTTAGAAAGCCCAAAAAACTCCACCAGAAAATTTCTAGATCTAGTAAATGAATTCAGCATAGTAGCAGGATATAAAATCAATACCCACAAATCAAAGGCATTTTTGTATTTCAGTGACAAAGCTTCTGAGAAGGAAATGAGGAAAATGACCCTATTCACAATAACCTCCAAAAAAAAAAAAAGATACTTGGGAATCAACAAAAGAGGTGAAAGATCTATACAATGAAAACTATAGAACCCTAAAGAGAGAAATCAAAGAAGACCTTAGAAAATGGAAAGATCTACCTTGCTCTTGGATAGGCAGAATTAATTATCAAAATGACCATACTACCAAAAGCAATATACAAATTTAATGCAATTCCGATCAAAATCCCAATGGCATTCCACATAGAAATAGAAAAAGCAATCATGAAATTCATCTGGAAAAATAAGAGACCCAGAATAGCTAAAGCAATCCTTAGCAGGAAGAGTGAAGCAAGTGGCATGGCTTACCAGACCTCAAACTATACTACAGAGCAATAGTAACAAAAACAGCATGGTATTGGCACCAAAACAGACTGGTAGACCAATGGTACAGAATAGAAAACACAGAAATGAACCGACAAAATTACAATTATCTTATATTAGACAATAGTGCCAAAAACATACACTGGAGAAAGGATAGCATTTTCAACAAATGTTACTGGGAAACTGAAAATTCACATGCAATAAAATAAAATTAAATCCCTATCTCTCACCATGCACAAAACTTAACTCAAAATGGATCAAGGACCTAGGAATTAAACCATAGATTCTGTGTCTAATAGAAGAAAAAGTAGGCCCTAATCTCTATCCTGTGGGATTAGGCCCCAACTTCCTTAATAAGACCCCTATTTAGCGCAAGAATTAAAACCAAGAATCAATAAATGGGATGGAATCAAACTAAAAAGTTTCTTCTCAGCAAAAGAAACAATCTGTGGGGTGAACTGAGAGCCTACATCCTGGGAGCAAATCTTTACCCCTCACACATCAGATATAGCACTAATCTCTAGGGTATATAAAGAACTCAAAAAGCTAAACACTGAACAAACAAACAACCCAATCAACAAATGGGCCAAGGACCTGAACAGACACTTCTCAGAAGAGGACATACAATCAATCAACAAATATATGAAAAAACACTCATCATCTCTAGCAAACAGAGAAATACAAATCAAGACTACTCTAAGATATCTTCCCACTCCAGTCAGAATGGTAGCTAATAAGAAGACAAACAGCAATAAGTGTTGGCGAGAATGTGGGAGAAAAGGTACAGTCATACATTGTTGGTGGGACTGAAAATTGATATAGCCAATTTGGAAAGCAGTATGAAAATTTCTTGAAAATCTGGGAATGGAACCACCATTTGACCCAGCTATCCCTCTCCTCGGTCTATACTCAAAGAACTTAAAAACAGCACACTACAGGGACACAGCCACCTCAATGTTTATAGCAGCACAATTCACAATAGCTAAACTGTGGAACCAACCTAGATGTCCTTCAGTGGATGAATGGATAAAAAAAAATGTGGCATATATACACAATGGAATTTTACTCAGCAATAAAAAAGAATAAAATCATGGCATTTGCAAGTAAATAGATGGAGTTGGAGAAGATAATGCTAAGTGACGTTAGACAATCCCAAAAAACCAAATGCCAAATTTTTTCTTTGATAAAAGGAGGCTGATTCATAGTGGGGTAGGGAAAGGACACATGGGAGGAATAGACGAATTCTAGATAGGGAAGAGGGGAGGGAGGAAAAAGGAGAAGACAGGGGATTAGCAAGGATGGTGGAAAATGATGGACATCATTATACAAAGAGCATGTATGAAGACACAAGTTGGGTATCAACCTACTTTATATACAAACAGAGATATGAAAAATTGTGCTCTATATGTGTAATAAGAATTGTAATACATTCCGCTGTCATGTATTTATTTAAAAAATAAAATAAATTTTAAAAAGTGAACACAGAAATATATTTAAAGAGGGCAAGGAATGAGATATTCCAATCCCTAAAAGAAAACATGCCAAACAAGGTAGCTGTACACAGGAAAATTCAGTGTCAACTTAGGGGAAATGTGTTTCACAATAATAATAAACTAAAAGAATTCATAAACACCAAGCCAGCACTACAAAGAATACTCAAAGATAAATTTCACACAGAGAAACAACAACAAAACATTCCCAAAAGCTCCCCAAAAGAAGAAGTTCAATAAAAGCATAATCCACTGTTGAGAGCCACAGCCGAAGGGGCCCCAGCAAACTTCCAGCTGCCAGCAAACTTCCAGCTGCCGGCTGATGATTGGCTCACAGAGGCCCCAGCAACATCTAGCTGATTGGCTCCTCGGCCCCAGCAACATCTAGCTGATTGGCTCCTCGGCCCCAGCAACATCTAGCTGATTGGCTCCTCTGCGGTGATGCTCATTGGGCAGTTTCCCTGCCTTTTCAGACCACGGAGCTGCTCATTGGGGGACTTTTTTGGCTCCGCCCACGTGACCCAGCCAATCGGCCATAAGAGCAGGAGGATTGTGGGAGGTGGAGAGAAGCTTGTGTGGGAGAGAGAGGCTTGTGGAAAGCCGGTGGTGGCAGTTGAGGCTCTGAGGGTTTTTCCTGAGAGGCTGTTTTGTTTGGCGTGTGTGGTTCTAAAAATAAAGTTAGTTTCTTTTGACAAGTGGCTCCTGATTGTGCCCAGCCAGACTGCGGCATTTGGTGGCTCGCACGGGGAGCGACTGAGGGTAAGTGAACTGCTCGCCCCTGAGGGCAGGGCGAGAGGATGGGTAGCCATTTTAAGATTCTTCTTTTATTATTTTGTTTCACTTTTGTTTTAAGTTGCCTGTCCCTGGAGATGTGTAAGATGGAAGAAAAACCGCTCACATCTGAGGAACAGATAGGGAGAAAGGACGGATGGACATTTCAGGAGGCTATTATAATGATTTTGTGTTGTTCCAATTTTGTTTCACTCAGTTTCAGTTTTGTTAGGCGTTATCTTGTTGGGTTGTATTATAGTAGAAATACGGGATCAGAAATTAGTAAAAAACAAACTGAAAGAGTGTTAAGTAAATTGTTAGAGGAAGGAGGCATCTCAGTAAAATCAAGAACAATCAGGGCATACGTTGATACAATACAAAAATGTAGCCCATGGCTTTTTAAGGAGGAGTTGTTAAATATATCACAATGGAACCATCATGGTGAAGATTTAAAAAGAATAGAAAAGAAAAGCCCAGGGACTCTGCCAGTTGGCACATTGCCATTGTGGACATTCGTATCTTGTTTGCTTAGTCCAAAGCCTTCAGTTCAGACAATGGTAGAGGAAGAAGAAGACATAATGATTCAAGTAAAAGAGAAGGTCTCTCAAGTTAGTCAGACAGAGGAAAAGATTCAAGTAAAAGAGAAGGCCTCTCAAGCTAGTCAGACAGAGAAAGAAAGTGTAAAACAGAAAAAGCCATCAGGGGGAAAGTTACAACAGGAGACTGCTACTAACACCTTTCTATCACCAGAGGACGTAAGTGTCCAACTAACAAGGCCACCTCCATATGCTGGGAGGTCCCCAACCCCCGCAGTTGATAGTTGGGATCCTGAGACAAGATCTCAAATATTAACATGCCCTGTATTTGAGGCAGGAGGGCAGCGATTTTACCAAGTTTTAAATTTCAAAACAGTGAAGTAGCTAAAAGAGGCTGTAACAACCTATGGTCCTCAAGCACCCTTCACTGTAAGCATGGTCGAATCCATTAACAACTTGAACATGACGCCAGCAGATTGGGCTAATATGTGTAAAGCTGTGCTAAATGGAGGACAATACCTGTTATGGAAGGTTGCCAATGAGGAATTTTGCAAGGAGACGGCTAGGCAAAATGCAGCAGCTGGTTATCCTCAGAGAAATCTAGATATGTTGTTAGGAAAGGGACCTTATGAGGATCAGCAGCAACAAATTGCATATGATCCTGGCGTATACGCACAAATTGCTGCAGATGCAATTAAGGCATGGAAAACTTTACAAGGACATGGAGGTTTACAAGGTCAATTATCTAAGGTAATACAAGGAGCTAATGAACCTTATGCTGAATTTGTAGATAGGCTTATTCAAACAGCTACCAGAGTTTTTGGGAATACAGAACAAGCAATGCCATTACTAAAACACCTGGCTTATGAGCAAGCGAATCGTTGGTGCAGAGATATCATTAGACCATGGAAACATGAAGATTTAAACACATATATTAAATTATGTAGAGACATTAATGAACAAGAGCAAGTCGTGGCAGCTGCAGTAAAACAGGCTTTAGATGCCAGAGACATTAATGAACAAGGGCAAATTGTGGCAGCTGCAATAAAACAGGCTTTAGATGCCAGGCCAAGAACATGCTACAATTGTGAACAAACAGGACATTTTAAAAGGAATTGCCCCATTGGAGGAGGGTTTAACAAAACTAGGTATCAAAGGAGTAGAATACCAGGTATTTGCCCACGATGCCGTAGAGGGAGACATTGGGCTAATGAATGCCGTTTTCAAACCACCATAGAGGGTACTCCATTATCAAAAAACGAACAAGGACCAGGTGTTTATCCACGATATCGTGGAGAAAGGCATCGGGCTCCATTGCCAAAAAATGGACAGGGGGGCCCAATGCTCCGGGGCCCAAAACCACAAATATACGGAGCACTGGAGGAACCCAGCAACCCCATCAGGGTAGTGCCCAGGACACATTGTCCATCAGATCCCTCATCAGACAAACCAGAGGGAGCGCAGGGTTGGACATCTGCGCCTCCGCCACAGCAGTACTAACTCCAGAGATGGGAGTTCAAATCATTCCCACAGGGGTGAAAGGACCTCTTCCCAAAGGAACAGTGGGCTTATTATTGGGACGCAGCTCTTCTACTCTAAAAGGACTTATGATAAGTCCTGGGGTAATTGATCCCGATTATGAAGGTGAAATAAAAATTATAGCCAGTTCCCCAAAGGGTATATCAGTAATTTCACCAGGAGATAGAATAGCACAGTTACTAATAATACCCAGCCTACATGATAAATTTTCCAGTCGTACTGTAGAAAGAGGTTCCAAGGGATTAGGCTCCACAGGTGTAGATTGGGCTATGCTTTCTTTAAATTTAGATTCTCGCCCCATGCTAAAACTAAATATTCAAGGACATGAATTTAATGGGATACTGGATACAGGTGCAGACCTTAGCATCATCTCTCGTCAAGAATGGCCAAAACATTGGCCATTACAACAAGCCACTCAAATGCTTTGAGGCCTAGGAGTGGCGAATAATCCCCATAGAAGTGCAATGGTATTAGATTGGAAGGATCCTGAAGGATGTGAAGGAACTACACAGCCATATGTATTGGATCATCTTCCCATAAATTTATGGGACAAGATGTCCTAGATCAATTAGGTTTGACATTAACAAATAACATCAACCAAAATGCACCCACTATTATGACTAGACAAGGTTTTAGGAAAGGAAAAAGATTAGAAAAACAAGAACAAGGTATAGCAGCACCAATACAAATAGATCAAGGAACAGAAAGACATGGGTTGGATTTTCAGAAAGGGCCACTGAGACAATAAAAATTACTTGGAAATCAGAAAGACCAGTATGGGTTCCTCAGTGGCCCCTGACTAAAGAAAAGATACAAGCAGCCCATGACCTGGTCAAACAACAATTAGCAGAAGGACATATACAACCTTCTGTATCTCCCCATAATACTCCCATTTTTGTCATCAAAAAGAAATCTGGTAAATGGAGATTATTGCAAGATTTAAGAGCCATTAATAATGAGATGGTTATTATGGGACCTGCTCAATCAGGGATTCCTCAGTTGTCTGCTTTGCCAAAAACCTGGTATGTTTTAGTTATAGATATTAAAGATTGTTTTTTTTCAATTCCAATTCATCCTGAGGATAGTCCACGTTTTGCATTTACTATCCCTGCACTGAATCATGAAGGTCCTGATCAGAGATATGAATGGAAAGTACTCCCTCAAGGGATGGCTAACAGCCCAACTATGTGTCAAATTTATGTTAACAAAGTAATCCAGCCACTTAGAAATCAAAATCCTGAACTACAAATATTTCACTATATGGATGATGTATTATTAGCACACAAAGATAAAAACACATTGCTAGAATGTTATGCCACACTTACAAACTTATTAAAAAATTATAATCTAGAGATAGCAATAGATAAAGTACAATTAAATTTTCCAATTAATTATTTAGGAGTTCTATTATCCTCAACCATGGTCCGTCCACCAAAAATTCAAATACGAGTAGATCAACTCAAATCACTTAATGACTTTCAAAAGTTATTAGGAGACATAAATTGGATAAGGCCTTATTTAGGTATACCAACAGGAGAGTTGGGACCTTTATTTGATATCCTAAAAGGTCCATCAGATCCAAATTCACCCCGAATGTTAACGCCTGAAGCAAGAAAGGCATTAAAAATCATTGAAACATATATGGAAAATATGCATTTGGATAGAATTGATGTAAGTTTGCCTTTATTATTTATTGTACTACCAACAAAAAATATTCCTACAGGAGTATTTTGGCAAGAAGGTCCATTATTATGGATACATTTATCTTATTCTCCTAACACTATTCTTACTAGGTATCCTGAGGCTGTAGGACAATTAATACTCAAAGGAATAAAAGCAGCAAAGGGAGTGTTTGGAATTTCTCCCAATAAAATTATTACTCCATATACTATGAATCAAATTGATGAGTTAGCTAATGAGTTAAATACTTGGGCAATAATCATGTGCAAATCTAATGTTTCATTTGATAACCACTTACCATCTAATCCTTTATTGTCTTTTTGGTCATTGCATCCTGTAATTTTTCCAAAAATGACAAGAAAAACACCTATCATGAATGCTCCAAATATATTCACTGATGGGTCAAATAATGGTACAGCAGCAGTAGTTACCCCTGATCAAACTTTTACATTTTTAGTACCCAAACAATCAGCTCAAAAGGTAGAGCTTAATGCAGTTTTACAAGCTTTTGTGATGTTTAAAGATTCTGTATTTAATTTATTTTCTGATAGTCAGTATGTAGTTAATGCTATAGTATCTCTTGAAGATGCTGGTAGGATTTCCCCTTCTTCTACTGTTTTCTCTTTGCTTTCCACTATACAAAGTCTAATCTGGGACAGAAAAGATCCATTCTTTATAGGACATATCAGGGCACATACAGGATTGCCTGGAGCCCTTAGTTTGGGCAATGATTTAGCAGATAAAACTACACATGACATACATATTTTCTCTACACTAGAAGAAGCTATAAATTTTCATAAAAAGTTCCATGTCAATGCTAATACTTTACAAAAGCGTTTTAAAATAACTAAGGAACAAGCTAGACAAATAATAAAACAATGTCAAAATTGTGTGACCTTTTTACCACAAGTTAATCTTGGAGTCAATCCTAGAGGATTGATACCTAACCATATTTGGCAGATGGACGTCACACACTTGCCAGAATTTGGAAAATTAAAATATTTGCATGTTACAGTTGATACTTCTTCTGGATTTTTGATGGGCTCCCTTCATGCCGGAGAAAAAACTAAAGATGTTATAGCTCATTGCTTACAAAATTTTGCCACTGTGGGTGTTCCAAAACAGTTAAAAACAGATAATTCCCCTGGTTATACTTCTACCTCTTTTAAACAATTTTGCTCAACATTTGGCATTACTCATATAACAGGAATCCCATACAATCCACAGGGACAAGGCATAGTTGAAAGAGCTCATCAAACTATTAAAATGTACTTATTAAAGCAAAAAGAAGGAATTGGGAAGGGGTATATATTCCCCAAAGATAAACTTAAAATAACCCTTTTTACTCTAAACTTTTTAAATTTGGATTCATCAGGACTTAGTGCTGCGGAAAGGCATATGTGTCCAAAAAATGTACATAAGCCCAAGGTACTTTGGAAGGATATTCTAACAGGACAATGGAAAGGTCCTGACCCAGTAATTGTCTGGAGTCGGGGGTCTGTTTGTGTGTTTCCACAGGGAGAACAGCAGCCGATTTGGATTCCAGAGAGATTAACCAAGGTCCTGACCCAGTGATTGTCTGGAGTCGGGGGTCTGTTTATGTGTTTCCACAGGGAGAACAGCAGCCGATTTGGATTCCAGAAAGATTAACTAAAGCGATTTCTACAGACCAAAAAGAAGATGATTTGGCTCAAATCCATAACAACTGATATCCAAAACTCCAGTTTGGCTATTCTTACATCTGCAACAGAACCAGGATGCTTTTTTCAATATCTATTTTATTATTGCCCTTTGCCATATCATGAAGTTCTATTTTGTTTTTTGAGCTCATACAGACGTAGGTTAATGTTTTGCTGATCAGTTCTATTTTTTGACTATAGAGTTTTTAAACATTGCAATGGAGATTTCACCTGTAAAAAGTTATAAGGCCTTTACTATAATGTTATGTGTTGTATGTATTATATTATGTGTGCACACTTGTGTTTTGTGTTATATGTTTGAATGTATGTATGTCCATATATCATATATGATGAGCGCTCATGATAAAATGGATCCAAATATTTTTTTTCACATGATTTATATGGTTTAATTTAAATTGGGTAAACAACTGTTGAGGATTGTTTTAATATGTAAACAAAAAAGAAGGTTAACAGATCTGTTTGTTTACTTTCACCTTTCCTTTTCATTATATTTAATAATTCTCTTAAAGATAATGTAAATTGTTAAGAAAATTGTTTTCTTTTAGTGCCTTCTGTAATGTTACATAATTTTTTCTTTAGCCATTATTGCCAGAATTCCTATCTTCATCCCAGTGCTGGTGAAGACAATGTAAATTGTTAAGAAAATTGTTTTCTTTTAGTGCCTTCTGTAATGTTACATAATTTTTTCTTTAGCCATTATTGCCAGAATTCCTATCTTCATCCCAGTGCCGGTGAAGACAATGCAAATTCTTAAGAAAATTGTTTTCTTTTAGTGCCTTCTGTAATGTTACATAATTTTTTCTTTAGCTATTATTGCCAGAATTCCTATCTTCATCCCAGTGCTGGTGAAGACAATGTAAATTGTTAAGAAAATTGTTTTCTTTTAGTGCCTTCTGTAATGTTACATAATTTTTTCTTTAGCCATTATTGCCAGAATTCCTATCTTCATCCCAGTGCTGGTGAAGTCAAAGATAAAACCAATCTACAGCTTCTACAATAGCCATCACTGAACTGCTTGCAGAACTTGCCTGGACACATTGTGAGCTCACCTGTATGCATTGTGAACTATCTGTTGGTGCAGCAACTTGTGGTAGTGTTGGGGTATTTTTGCTGATGATGTCACCAGTGGTACAATTTTTCAAAGGAGCCCTCAATTGGCTTAATGTCATGGCATTTTGCATCCTCCTCTACTAGTGATGGTCTAAAATTTGGGGGCCAACAGAGGTGAGGCAAAGAACCTCACCCCCCCACTGGTGCAAAGGCCTATCCACAAGTATAGCTGTATGCTGGACCGGTAGTAAGTGACGGGTATGATCCAATTGCAGTGGTACCAACCTAAGACAGGAGGCTGACGCCTAGAGGTCAGTTCATCCGATGACGGGTAAGGACCATATGTTGAATTGTACTGCCTAACAGACACGGTCCCTAAGCCACATGCTTGTTGTTTAAACAGAGAGGGGGAGATGTTGAGAGCCACAGCCGAAGGGGCCCCAGCAAACTTCCAGCTGCCAGCAAACTTCCAGCTGCTGGCTGATGATTGGCTCACAGCGGCCCCAGCAACATCTAGCTGATTGGCTCCTCGGCCCCAGCAACATCTAGCTGATTGGCTCCTCTGCGGTGATGCTCATTGGGCTGTTTCCCTGCCCTTTCAGACCACGGAGCTGCTCATTGGGGGACTTTTTTGGCTCCGCCCACGTGACCCAGCCAATCGGCCTCAAGAGCAGGAGGATTGTGGGAGGTGGAGAGAAGCTTGTGTGGGAGAGAGAGGCTTGTGGAAAGCCGGTGGTGGCAGTTGAGGCTCTGAGGGTTTTTCCTGAGAGGCTGTTTTGTTTGGCGTGTGTGGTTCTAAAAATAAAGTTAGTTTCTTTTGACAAGTGGCTCCTGATTGTGCCCAGCCAGACTGCGGCAATCCACTAAATGAAATTCAAAACAGAATAAAACATAGCAGAAGACCTAAAATTACAGTAAACCACAAACACCAAACATGTATTCACTCCAACACTGAATGTTACTGATCGCAATACCCCATTAAAAGATGTAGTTTAGCAGAATGGATCAAAAAACAAGATCAAACTATATGCTATTTACAAGAGTCTCATCTTTTTTTTTTCCCTTTCCTCTCACTTCCAAAAAACAAGGGGGAGAAATGAATTACAGTAGATGGGGTAGAGAGAGAAGAGGGGAGGGGAGGGGAGGGAAGGGGGGATAGTAGAGGATAGGAAAGGCAGCAGAATACAACAGACACTAGTATGGCAATATGTAAATCAGTGGATGTGTAACCGATGTGATTCTGCAGTCTGCATACGGGGTAAAAATGGGAGTTCATAACCCACTTGAATCAAAGTGTGAAATATGATATGCCAAGAACTATGTAATGTTTTGAACAACCGACAATAAAAAAATAAAAAAAACAGACTCATCTTACAGGCAAAGACATTCACAGACTGCAGGTAAAAAGATGACAAAAAATATTCCATGCATATAGTATGAGAAAACAAGCAGAGGTAGCCATTCTCATATCTGACAAAGCAGATTTCAGGCAAAAATCTTTCATACAATCTTAGCAAACCATATTCAAAGACACATGAAAAGATAATGCACTGTAATCAATTGGGTTTCATTCCAGTGATGCAAGGATGGTTCAGCATATGCAAATAAATAAATGTAATACACCACTTAACAGAATTACAGACAAAAATCACATGATCATCTCAATAGATGCAGAAGTGGCTACTGATACAATCTAACACCCATTCTGCTGCAGTTCCGCTGCAGCAAAAGAACGGGGGGGGGGGTGGGGTGTGACAAAGATCTTGTGTAGATTGATATAGCAGGAGTGGGAGCTGTTTATTGTAGGACAGGAGGGGTATATATACATTCCACACAGCTTACCTTAATTAACATAAACTAGATACAGCGGTCAACCAATAAGGAATCTCCACACTTAATAGCTTGCTGGCGTTACTTCACAAACCACTCCCTCTGGCAAAATGCCAGGTGCCATCTTGACTTGTTTACAGACCCTAACATTTCCCCCTTTTGTTTAATTTAAATAACGACCATAGTGGTTTTTACACAAACACCATAAATAATCTGCTACAAGCAGAAGGGGAGGATACAAAATGCCACAATACCAAGCCAATTGATGGCTCCATGCAAGAAGCCCTTGGAAAAATTATACCAGCAATGACACCATTTGCAAAGATACCGAGTTACAATTTGTTGTAGATTACAGTTTGTTGTCTCAGTCCAGGTAAAGCAGTGTCTCAATAGATTAACTCACAGTCCAGATAAATCACAGTCCAGGTAAGTTCTACAGGCAGCTAGCTTAAATCACAGTCCAGGTAAGTTCTTCAGGCAGCTAGCCTAAGCTGTAGCAGCAGAAACAGCAACAGTTCCAAAGTCTTGTCCATTTCTCAGCCGAAGTTTTGTCCGGTTTTCAGCAACACTGGAAATTCTTCCATCCTCGTCCTCACCGGCACTGGGATGAAGGCAGGAACTCTGGCAATGATTCTAAAGAAAATCCTGTAATATTCCAGCAGGCACTAATAAAACAACCTTCTGAACAATTTAGTACATTATCTCAAGGTTTTTTACATTTGAAATAGGCCTTAATGGTGATCATTACTCATTAGCCTCCAGGTGTGGGAGAACCATTGTAGTTACTGACATTGGAAATGACCAAACTTTAGGGGCGCCATGTGCATCCTCTGGCTGCAGCGTCCTGTCCCCAGGCAGCCCCAAATGGCCCCAGGGAGAGTCCGGGGAGTGTTCTGGACTCAAACTGCCACTGGGCACAGGGAGCAAGAGCCTGCAAGACTGTGCCTCCTGGTCAGGTCTGGATTTGGGCTCTCGCAGTGGCATCCCGCTCCCCGGGTGGGGGGCAGGGAAGAGCCGGCTGCCTCAGCTTGGAAAATCCTTGCTGTGCCATGACCAGCTCGCGCATGTGGCAGCCTCCGCACGGCTTCACACATCCTCCTGTAACGAAAAGTATTCAGTAATAGCCTTTTGCTGCAACTTTTTTCCTAATAATCCTTCTTCTTCTGAACTTTCTTTTTCTTTCTGACTAGAGTTCCTGGATTCCATCAACACATGCCCTAACTATTCTTGGTTCCACTGGGGTGCCTTCTTCCCTTAGTAATTTACTTCTCACCCCTTCCATATTTTCATCACAAAGACAATACAACATTTCAAGACAAAACAAGACACAAACATACTGTATCAATCTTCTCCATTTTCTCAAAATGGCCGTTTTTCCTCTCACCCTATCTGCCTAGGGACGAGCAGATTTGCTCCCGTCCTATCTAGGGACGGGCAGCTTTTTTTTTCGTCACTTACCCCCAAGTGTCCCGGGGCTCCCCGTATGGGCCACCATCTGCGTCAGTCCGGCTGCAGCAAAATAACGGGGGGGGGGGGGGACGAGCAACTCGTGTAGATTGATACAGCAGGAGTGGGAGCCGTTTATGGTAGGACAGGAGGGGTATATATACATTCCACACAGCTTACCTTAATTAACATAAACTAGATACAGCAGTCAACCAATAAGGAATCTCCACACTTGATGGCTCCCTGGTGTTACTTCACAAACCACTCCCTCTGCAAAATGCCAGGCGCCATCTTGACTTGTTTACAGACTCTAACACATTCCTGTTAGAAACACTGGAGAAGCTAGGGAATCAAAGGAACTTACCTCAACATCATAAAGGCTATTTATGATACACCCAAAACCAGCATTATTTTAAATGCAGAAAAACTAAAAGCATGTACTGTAAATTCAGGAACAAGGCAGAATTTTCCACTGTCACCCCTCCCAATCAATATAGTCCTCAAGACATTAGCCAGAGCAATCAGGAGAAAAAAAATCAAAGGAATACAAATAGGAAAAGAAGAAGTTAAACTTTCTGTTTCCAATGACATGATCCTGTTTCTAGAAGACAAAAAAAAAAAAAAAGAAGAAAAGAAAAGAAAAAAGAAAAGAAATCCATCCAAAGACTTTTTGAACTTCTAAATGAATTTGGCAATAGTAGCAGGATACAAAATCAACACACATAAATCAATAGGTTTTCTATATTCCAATAGTGATTCAGCCAAGAAAGAAATCAGGAAGAACATCCTGTTGACAATAACCTCAAAACAAAATAAAACAAAACAAATCAACTTTGGAATTGATCTAACAAAGGAGGTAAAAGATCTCTACAAGAAAAAGTATAGAACACTGAAGAAAGAAATTAAAGAAGACCTTAGAAAATGGAAAATCATCTCAAGTTCTTGTTTATGCAGAATCGATATTGTGAAAATGGCTATATTACAAAAAGCAACACACAAATTCAATGAAATCTCCATTGAAATAGCAAGGGACATTATTTACGGAATTAGAAAAAATAATTAAACTCATTTGGAAGAATAAGAGAACCAGAATAGCCAAAGTAGTACTAAGCAAGAAAAGCAAAGTAGGAGGCATCAAAATATCTTATCTGAAATTCCAAAATTATACTACAGAGCTGAAGTAAAAAAAAAAAATCAAATAACTTTAGCTGTCTGATATTTGACAAAGCTGACTTTATATATATATATATATATATATATTTGAATATATATATATACAATTTTTCTGGGAAAACTAGATAGCTATATGTAGAAAAATGAAATTAGAACCCCATCTCTCACCCTGCATAAAACACAAAATGAAATGGTTCAAAGACTTATAAATTAGAAAAGAAAATTTGCAACTGATAAAAGAAAATATAATTTTAATGCCGCAGTCTGTCTGGGCACAAAATAACCAAGCTGCCACACAGCCTTGTAGGTTCAAACAGCAACTCTTTATTCCCACACCAGCACTCCACACACACTTCCCGGGAATACACTCCCTCCACCAGGCTCCACACGCCAATTCTCCTGGAACCCTGTGAGAACTCAACGGGAACTGCAAAGTAGCGGGTGCCTGAGGCAGCAGGATCAGCCCTAATCCCAGCAGGATCCGCCCTAATCCCGGAGCAGGGTCACCTTTCAACCATTCCCTCTAGCAAAATGCCAGGAGTCATTCCGACTAAACTGTGGCTCTCAACATTTTAACACTCCATCTTATAGGTACTGGCAAAAACTTCCTTAAAAGACCCCCAAGGAGCAATAAATAAAACCAAGAATAAATGAGATACCATCAAACTAAAAAGCTTTTGCACAGAAAAGAAAATGAATAAGATATGTAAATAGAAAGCCATTGTGTTATAAAGATGTATTAAGAATTGTAATGCAAAAATAAGTAAATAAATAAATAAATAAAGAGAAAGCCTACAGAATGGGAGCAAATCTTGGACAAACATTTGTCTGTTAGGGTATTAATATCCAGAATATACAAATAACTAAAAAATTTAACACCAAAAATAATAATAATGATAACCAAATTCTTAAATGGGCAAAAGAACTAAACATAAATTTCTGGAAAAAAATCACAAATAGTCAACAAATATTGGAAAAAATATTCCACACCTATAGCAATGAGGGAAATGCAAATCAAAACTACACTATCATTTCATCTCACTGCAATCAGAATGGCAATGATCAAGAATACAAACAGCAATAGATGTTGGTAAGGTTGTGGAAAAAATGGTACACATATACATTGCTGGTGGGATTGCAGACGAGTACAACCACTCTGGGAAGTAGTATGGAGATTCCTCAAAACACTAGGGAAGAAACCAACATATCCCAATCTGATATTTTCCCAAAATGTCTAAAGTTAGCATACTACAGCAATATAGCCACATCAATGTTTATAGCAGCCTAATTTGCAATAGCTAAATTATGGAATGAGTCCAGATGCCTATCAATGGATGAATGTATTAAGAAACTGGGGTATATAAATATACAATGGAGCTGGGCACAGTGGTGCACATCTGTAATCCCAGAAGCTTGGGTGGCTGAGGCAGGAGGATCACAAGTTCAAAGCCAGCTTCAGCAATGGTGAGGCACTAGGCAACTCAGTGAGATCCTGTCTCTAAATAAAATACAAAACATGGGGCTGAAGATGTGGCTCAGTGGTTGAGTGCTTCTGAGTTTAATTCCTGATACCCCCCCCCAAGAAAAAACACACACTAAAATACAAATGGAATTCTACTCAGCCATAAAAAAGAATGAAATTATGGTATTTGCTGGTAAATGGATAAAAATGGAGATTATCATGCTAACTGTAATTAGCCAAACTCTGAAACTCAAGGGTCAAAAGTTTACTCTCATATGTGGAAGCTAGAGTAAAATAAAGAAAAGTGAGGGAATAATAGAATAACATAAAAAATATATAAATTAATAGATGAGCAAAAGGAAGTCTATTAGCATAAAATAAGGAGAATAGGGGAAAATTAGGAGAATTGGGGGGGGGAAGAGGGAGAAATGGTGGAATCATGAACTGAAATAGATTTCCATGAAGGCTCGAGTTTAGGGATAAGCCCAACTACTATACATAACAATAAAACTCTAATAAAAAGTAGGAAAAAATATAAAAAAGAGTGTTAAGAGGGATGCTAAAATGAAGGAAAATTGAAAATCACTGGTCTTCATGATATAATTAGAAACCTGTGATGTTTCTGAAATATTTTAATGTTGAAAAACAGTGATCGATCGTACTGTCTACAAGTAACCAGTTTTCAGAGTAAAAGTGTATATCATTTAAAAGTTAAAGAATGGAATGTTATGCAAAATGACATATTGTGCAAACACTAAGAAAGATTCAGTTACATTCATATGAGAAAAAAATAGACTAAAAATATAGAGTACTACTGGAGATATTGTAACTATCCTAAGTTATATACCTAACAATAGAATTTAAAAATACATGAAACAAAAATGAATAGAACTGAAAGAAGAAATAGAGATATCCAAAATTATAGAAATTTCAGAAGTTCTCTGCCAGTAACAGATAAAACCAGAAACAGAAAAATGATAATGACAAAGGAGATTTGAACAATGTTATCCACCAATTTAAACTACCAGATATTTGTAGAAAATCCATGCAACAACAGCAGTGTAAACACACTCTCAAACATTCATGGAATATTTATCAAGGCAGACCAAATGTCTGTCCAAAACAGAAGATGTAAAAAAAATTATAAAAAATATCTTTTCTGATCACAAAAGAATTAATAAAAATTCCAAACCAGAAAGGGGTAGCTCAATGATAGTCTGTCATGCATGATGCCCTGGGTCCATTCTCCAGTATTGTTCAACACACACACACACACACACACACACACACACATTCACACACACATCACAAAATGATAAAACATTCTGAGCTAAATGAAAATGGTAAAGTAGCACATCAAAATTTTGAAAGCAGGTAAAATAGACTTATTAAAATTTATTTTATTTATAGATGACGGCAGGATGCATTACAATTTTTATTACACATATAGAGCACAATTTTTCATATCTCTGATTGTATACAAAGTATATTCACACCAATTCATGTTTTCATGCATCATATTCCACCATCATTTCTAATCCTATGTCTCCTCCCTTCCCCTCCAACCCCTCTGCCCTATCTAGAGTTCATCTATTCCTCCCATTCTCACTCTACCTATCCCACTGTGAATCACCCTCCTTATATAAAAGAAAACATTCAGCATTTGGTTTTGGGGGATTGGCTAACTTTACTTAGCTTTATCTTCTCTAACTCCATCCATTTAACTGCAAATACCACGATTTTGTTCTCTTTTATTGCTGAGTAATATTCCATTGTGTATATATGCCACATTTTCTATGCATTAATCTATTGAAAGGCATCTAGGTTGGTTCCACAGTTTAGCTATTGTGAATTGTGCTGCTATAAACATTGATGTATCTGTGTCCCTGTAGTATGCTGTTTTTTGTGCTGCTAAAAACAGATGTATCTGTGTCCCTGTAGTATGCTGTTTTTTGGGTATAGACCGAGGAGAGGGATAGCTAGGTCAAATGGTGGTTCCATTCCCAATTTTCCAAGAAATCTCCATACTGCATTCCATATTGGATGCACCAATATGCATCCCCACCAACAGTGTATCAGTGTACCTTTTTCTAGTGTTTTTGAACACAAAGGGATGCTGTATTTTGTCAAATGCTTTTCCTGCATCTATTGAGATGATTTTACGATTCTTATCTTTAAGTCTATTGATGTGATGAATTACATTTATTGATTTCTGTATGTTGAACCAACTTTGCATCCCTGGCATGAATCCCACTTGATCATGGTACACGATCTTTTTGATATGTTTTTAATTCTATTTGCCAGAATTTTATTTAGAATTGTTGCAACTATGTTCATTAGAGAGATTGGTCTGAAGTTTTCTTTTTTTGATATGTCTTTGCCTGGTTTTGGAATCAGGGTGATATTGGCCTCACCTCATAGAATGAGTTTGAGAGTGCTCCCTGTTTTTCTATTTCCTGAAATAAATTGGAGAGTATTGGTATTAGTTCTTCTTGAGAGGTCTTGTAGAACTCAGCTGTGTATCCATCTGGTCCTGGGCTTTTCTTGGTTGGTAGGCTTCTGGTGGTGTCTTCTATTTTGTGACTTGATATTGGTCTCTTTAAATTGTGTATATCTTCCTGATTCAATCTGGGCAAATCTTATATCTTGAGAAATTTGTTGATGCTTTCAATATTTTCTATTTTATTGGAGTATAAGTTTTCAAAATAATTTCTAATTATCTTCTGTATTTCTGTAGTGTCTGTAGTGATATTTTCTTTTTCATCACATATATTAGTGATTTGAGTTTACTCTCTCTTTTCTTCCTTAGCATGGCTAAGGGCTTGTCAATTTTATTTATTTATTCTTCAAAGAACCAACTTTTTGTTTTGTCAATTTTTTCAATTGTTTCTTTTGTTTCAATTTCATTAAATTTAGCTCTGATTTTAATTATTTTCTGTCTTCTACTGCTATGGAGTAGGTTGACTATGGACTGAACCTCTGAGACTCTGAACCCCAAAATTGGTTCTTGTCAGGTCTTTTGGTAACAAGGATTAAAAAGCTGACAAAAACAGCATCTATCGGCATGTTAGTAAGGTCTAACATAAATGACCTGTTTCTGTTTTAAAACCACCAGTAAATGAATACCAAATTTAATGCAGTATAAGTAGAAGTAAAGACATATTAAAGGAATAATAAAAAAATCAAGGAAATAAAAAGTAATATCAAGCATTGTTTGTACAGTGTAAGCTAGTTAAAACAAATTTCTGCATAGGCTGAAGAAGAAAAGAAATTTTTAAAAATATACAAAATACCCATACCAGAAATACAAATTTTTAAAAATACACAAAATATTCATACCAGAAATAAAATGCAGCCCTATAGACATTAAAAGACAAATAGGAGATATTATGGACTGCTAGCTTCATGCCATTAATTTAATAATATGGATGAAATAATCAAATTCCCTGAAAGACGTGAAGTATCAAAATTCTCCAACAAGACATAAGAAACCTATATAGATTACATCTAGTTAATAAGTTGAATTTGCTGTAAAAGTCTTCCCATGATGAAAACTCCAGCCCCAGATGCCTTCACTGGTGTATACTAACAGAAAATCAAATGAAAAGAATTCAAATTCTACAGAAGATCTCCTACAAAACAGATGAGGAGGGACCAGTTCTCAAGTAATTTAAAGACCTGGAATTATCCTGATACCACAAGCACACAAGGCATTTCAAAAGAATGTTCCACTGTACTCCATTAATATCAATGCAGAAATTGTCAGTTAAATTTTAACTAATCCAATGTAGCCATGCATTTTTAAAAGGACAATATATATCATAATAACCAAGCAGGGTTTATCTCCAATATACAAGTTGGGTTGAAATTTGAAAATGAGGCAGTGAAACGCTTGTACAACCTGACCTTGAAACAGGAGTTTTGAGATGAAAGTGGATTCCCTGGTTTCTGTTGTCAGGTGAGACTAGAGAGTCTCACTTATGCTGGTGCCTGAGGTCTGCATAAAGTTGTTGGCCTCTACAACCAGGAAGTGTTACAGTTCTTAACAATAGGCAATGTTCTCCAGTGTTGCAGCAGATACCAGCAACTCACCATCAATCTATTCTTTCCCGGTTCTTGTTTGGTGAATTGCAAGAATGAAATCCACAGCCTGGTGTGAGCATGACAATAGGATTTATTGAAGAATTCAAATAGGAATATAACTCTTGCATGCAAGGGAGGAACCCAATAGTTAGTTGCCTGCATCAGAGTGTGCCAGTTTAGGGGTTTATGTAGCACTTAGTTCACTAGGATTGGTCCAAATAATTAGTGTTTGGAAATATACTAATGCTACTGGATCAAACCAATAGTAATTAGGGTTTGAAAATATACTAACACTATTGGTCAGCATTCATATTCCTACTTCCATTCAGGTCTGTCCCACTTTGGTTTTCTACCTGCAGGTCAGGAAGCAGGAGGTTGAGGTCAGGATGTTCTATGCTTGCAAATTCTGGGCTACAGCCCTACATGGAGCAGGCTTCTGCAGTGGGCATTTCCACCTTGCCCTGACCTGGTGACCAAAGAGTGACAGGTTAGTGCAGCTTAGGTCAAAGAGCCTCAAGCCACTCATGCCTGCATGGCAGGTTCCACATGGCTATAGACCATGTTTGTTGTCCTGCTCAGACCCACACTGGCTGCCACTCCGCCACTCCTTGGCTCCACCACAGCTTGTCTGCAGCAACAAGTAGGTTGGCTGGTGTCTTAGAAGCTAGGAATGTGTCAACTTCAAAACTGTATATAAGGCTGTAGTAATTGATACAATATTTGGCATATAAATCAACAGGACAGAAAAGTGAATCTGCAAATAGACCTCTGTTTACATGGTTGATCGATTTTTGACATAGATGTCATGGTAATCCACTGGGAAAAGGATAAACATTTTAATACAATTCCTATTAAGTATAATTTCAATAAGGATAAATACTAAATGTAGTATTTTAAATATATGGAGCAGCATCAGGTTAGGTATGCATATGAAAAGACTCTACCCTCATCTCACAATATGCATAGAATTAATTTGAAATGTTTAGTATAAAATGAATGGAAAAAATCAAAAAGAAAACTATCATAAGGTGTTCAATGGCACAGTTTTTTTAGTATACATTATTACAAGCACCAAATTTAATATCAAACATCAAACTGGAAAATGTGTTTGCAAATGTTACACATCATGTTCATAATATTAACAAAGGAGGATGTCTCATACATATAAAATAAAAATAACCTAACCCACTTCAAAAGGGGTCAGAGGACATTACAAGGTAATTCCTCAGGAAGATAATTGCAGAATATTAATAAATACAAGAAATATTAAATTTCACCAGAAATCCAATAAATGAGAAAAAAACCCAGTGCTTTGATATATATATATATATATATATATATATATATATATATATATATATATATATATATGTGCATTGTTAGGGAAAGTGTAAGCAAGAACAAGAAATTGAAAATGTGTGTTTGAAATCCAAAAAATATTGTTCACCTGCTTTGATTCCCAATTCTGCTTCTCAGAATCTCACTTCTTGGAAGCCATCCAAAAAAATAATCAGAACTGTACACATTGCTTTATGCAGTGATACATTAATTTAAACATTATGCCTAACACTAGAGGAAGCCATCTATTTTCCATTGTAATTATAACTGCTTGATTCTATGTCCTTGGTAATTACAGGCTTCGGTTACATACCTATGTCAGTACTTAATTTTCCATCTGGACATCTCCACTAGAACTTAATTTATGAAATCAGGGACTTGATCCACTTTGCTAGTTTTCCCTGGGTGTTTGCAAGTATACTGTTTATTAACATTATAAGCCAAATGTTTATTTCACAAATATTCAGTAGTTTAGTGATTAAATAAGTAGTGATGCATCCATACAATATAATAATATTGGACAGCAACTTGAGTAAGGGTTAAAAATTATTTTCAATTTTTTAACTTTTTGACACATTGAACATGTTTCTATAATGAGTGTAATATAATATACATATCATTAAACTGTATAAACTATAAGAACCCAACATTCATTTGTTATTTTCAATATTTATATATCCCAGGGAAGATACTTATGGGTATTTTCTTTAAAAAAATAGTTCTAAAATTTAAGGCTTCGATGGGGAGAAAGTTGTATATGTGGGAATATTTCTCCAGGATTAATGAAATAAGGGTGTTTCTCCCTTTTCATTTCTTAAGATACATGAATCACCTTTCTGAAGTTGTTGGGAAAAATCTCTTTGGACCACTGAAAAGCTATTACACTGTCAACACTGTGGGCTAAAATTACTGGTAAGATGACCACATGAATTATTATCCATAATGGGTCACTATGGAGAATGAAAGTGGCACTATTAAAAATTACTCTAAAACCACAGACAAAAACTAGGCCGGTCTCAGGAAGAAATAGGACATATAATCACCATGGACACTGATAACCCTTAAGAAGTGCCCTGTTCCTACTCATTTCTAGTATACAAACACACACACACACACACACACACGTACACACACAAACAACATTGTTATGGGATATTTGGATCTTCAGGGTTTTCAATCACTTTGCTATAAAATCACAAAAGAAAGAATTTCAGCATACTCCATGGAATCATGAAAATATTCTTTATTTGAAGCTACATTCACAATACTGAGCAATGAAATGGGAACTCATTACAAATATCAAATGGCCCAGAACACAGTAGTTCATGGCCCACTTGATTCTTGTGGGGTTTTGTTTTGTTTTGTTTTTGTGGTGCTGGGGATTGAACCCAGGGCCTTGTGCATGTGAGGCAAGCACCCTACCAACTGAGCTATATCCCCATCCCCCGACTTGATTCTTTAGGATGAGAATCTTGTGTTCACTGCACATCACAGAGAAGAGCTGGTGCTTCCTGTCTGGCAGAATAACTAACTCTGCTTTAGCGCCTTTCTTCAAACTCCTCTGTTTAACAGCCCACCATAGGTAAAACAAAAGTCTATCATGTTAACTCTGTAGTCACTTCGTGGCAAAGCTCTCCATATCCCCATTGGTCATTAGAATGGGAATGTGTAGTTTTATTCCCTCCCCCCTCTTTTTTTTTTTGATATTTTTCCACGATTTTTATTGGTGCATTATATTGATGTGATTTTCTGTTACATATTCATACAAGCACTTGATATAACAATATAATTATTTCATTTACACATCGAATCTCAATATAACAATATAATTCTTTCATTTACACATCGAATCTCAATATAACAATATAATTCTTTTATTTACACATCGAATCTCAATATAACAATATAATTCTTTCATTTACACATCGAATCTCTGAGCAAACTGCCTGGAAGAGCTAGCTCTTTGTGCGCATCACCTTGATCCGTGTGTTCCCTTTGTGCAGAGCCGCTCTTGTGACTTTTTGGTACAAAAAATATTTTGGATGCCAGAAAACCTACAGGAAAAAAATGCTCAAAAGGGGATCGTAATGGTGATCATCACTGTTTTCAGAATCTGAAATGCCTAAGTGCTGGCAGAGAACATGGTTACACTACATATTCTCTCATTCTCATTTGATTGACAACCTCATTGCTACTAATTAGTAGGACTAAAAGGAAAACTGAATGGTCTCACTCAGTGAAAACCAAACTTAAGAGCCAAGTTTTGATAATACTTATTATTTTCATTCATCTGTTCAACAATTATTTATTGAGCCTACAATATAGGTCAGAAACTGTTCTAAGTGTTGGGTGCGCAGAAGTGAACAACACAAACCTCTGTGCTCATGGAGTTTTCATTATAGTAGAGTCTGTGTTTGCATGTTTGCAAACAAATATGCAAACATCAATTATATTATCTGGTATAGGTGAGTGAAGTAAAGGAAATAAAACAGAAGGGACTAGAAAGAGTCTCAGGGAAAAGGGATGATATTTTACATAAGGTGGTCACTGGAGGTTCTTTTAAAGAGGTGACATTAAAGGAGAGCAATGGTGGATATGAGGAAAATGCAAGCCCATCTCTGAACAGATAAACAAGAGCAAAAACCAAAATAACTGTTCTGACTCAGTGCCTGCTAACTCATTTTGGAGTTCAGGTTTCCCCAAACTGAGAGGTCACAAGCAAGAGAGTCATATTTTCTTAGCATAACCACTTTTGGTCCTTTGCCTCTTTTCCTTTCTTATTTTTATTTTATTTATTTTTTGTTGTTGTTAGGGTACCAGGGACACTCGACCATTGGGCCACATCCTCAGCCCTATTTTGTATTTTATTTAGAGTCAGGGTCTCACCGAGTGGCTTAGCACCTCACTTTTGCTGAGGTTGGCTTTAACTTTTCAGTCCTCCTGCCTCAGCCTTGCAAGCCGCTGGGATTACAAGCATGCACCACCAGTGTACCCGGCTCCCTCTGCCTCCTTTACTTTCTTTTTTTTCTTTTCAGTACTGGAATTGAACCCAGGGATGCTTTACCACTTAGCTACATCCTCAGCCCTTTTTATTTTATTGTGAAACATGATCTTGCTAAGTGGCTGAGCTGGCCTTGAAGTTGTGATCTCCTGACTCAACCTCCTGAGCCGCTAAATTGACAGGTGTGCACCACCATGCCTGGCTTGGTCCTGTGCCTCTTGAAGCAACTTAATCTACCTTCTAGAACTTCAGTTCCCACAGTCATAAATGGGCTGGTTGGACATTATTTGTGTCCCAAATTCTCAGGACACATCTAAATGCAACATCACCTTTTTATTCGCAACATGTTCAAGTACCACTAGTTCCCATATATGGGTGTCTTTATATAGCTTATTTTTTTAATCAAAACAAACATATTATAAAAGGAAGCATAGAATGATTGCTATGAGTAGACGATTTTCACATGGCATGGAAGGGGACTGCTCAAATGAATACATAGAGGGAAAAACCTCTCTACTGAATTCCTGGTAGACAGATTTGCTGCTAAAGACTTCAAGTGTGAGACTTTCTCTCCCTTTCAAAAACAAAGGATTTTACAATGTTTAGACATATTATCCTGAATTGGGATTTATTCCATTAAAAGGAGCAATAAACATTGCCTAAGGATCAATAATTATATCCTGAACATCTGCAATATAGTAAGCTCTGTGCTAGACTCTGGGATATGCCGTGAAAAATAATAATAATAATAATAATGCTTTTTTCCCATGGAACTGATCTTCTAGAGAGGAAATAGGTTGACTGAACATAAACAAAGAAATCCTTATAAGGAGAAAGAATTGGAGAGTGACATGGACTCTGCAGGGAATGACAGAAGAACAGCATGATGAAAGGGAGGCTGCTTTGGACTGAGTGGTGGGAGAAATCACCAGAAAAGGAGAGTAGATTACAAACACAAGAGAACGACTCACAATTACCTGCTTAGTATATTACAGTGGATCATCTTTTCTGTTTTTAAAATTTATATTTATTCAATGTCACTTAACACGTTTTCTTACAACCTCCAGCTCCGCAGAAAGGTACATTCCCAAATTGGAAAACACTGAACCTTGCAGCCTAGACCATCCAGGAATCCCCGTCTCTGTGATGAGAATAAGAGTTAAGTGGCTGGCACAGGGCTGACCAAGGATAACTCTTGGGGTCCCAATTGGGACAGCACAGACTCCATCTCAGTCTCCCCCAAGGCAGCTTAAAGCCTGCGCTAAGGCGACGGGATCAAAGCCTTCAACAGAGAAGCCACAGTGTCCCTTAAATTCAAACTACAGTCTAAGTTTGTCTTCTGAATCTTTTGCAGCTGCAGGAAAGACCTGGTTGACATTAGGGAAAAATCCCAGAATACATCCAGCAAAGCCATTCACTTCTGCAGCCAATTTTACATTTACTTATGTTTGTCTGACCTAAATCAAGCTTTTCTGGAATTCTTAGAAGCGTGCCAGTGAGATGACATATCCCCACCATATGCACAAGGAAAAGTCTCAGAAATAGTGACCATCCCAGAGCTTGCCAGTCCTATCAATGACCTGATGGCACTATAGGGATCTGCTCAATGCACTGGTCCATTCCAAACACAAGAACAACGCACAATTACCTGCTGAGTAAATTACAGTATATCACCTTTTCTGTCTTTTCAATTTATTTTTATTCAATGTCACTTAACACTTTTTCTTACAACCTTCAGAAAATTGGGACCCAATTTTCTCTAAGTGTGTTGGGTGAATATTCAGGTAGGAGAACTAATCATGTCAAATCTAAAACCAGAGCATCACGATAGTACTGTCAAAACCTGAGGGGTGGATGGAAGAAGGTAGCCCAGAGCAATTCTCACTTAGACGTTTCTAACATTAGAATGTTATAATACTTAGAACAGGGAGAATTCATTCCCTTTTTCCTTATCCATCCATCCCTGAATCCTTGACCCTACCAATTACACTCCTCCTATTTTATGCTGGAAATCCTAAGTTCAGAAAAGAAGTGATAGATGTTCCAAGGAGCCCATTTGTAATTCTAGAGACCCTGGACTAGTTAGGTCAGCATTATCAATCTGGCCACCTCTTTACTAATTCATAGAAGAAAGCAATTTTAAAATTGTATTTCTAAGCACTATTACTTCCGTTGCATCCCAGTTAATGTTTGGGGGCAAGAGAGGAGTGAGAGAACCATTACCACAGCATAAAGTAATTTCCAATTGCCTGAGTACTAAATGATAGAAAAATTGTAGCAAAATTAAACTCATTAGAGTTGGTTTAAAATGTAGTTTCTAATTGTATGTCTTCAAATCTAAATATTTTCAAAAACTCGTGTCTCCAATAAAAGGGAGTACTCTTTGAACATTGTTTGAACAAATGAGCAAAAATATATGTAACATGAAATTTCTTGTGTTGGAGAGTGTCAGAGTTTTTACAGTTCTTGACAAGCTCATATAAATTTCAAATATTAGTTGACACAATGACTGAAATCCAATTATGTACAATTCATAGCTATGTGAATTTGTCTTCTGAAAAACAAAGTACGTAATACCTGTTTTACTTATTTCTTTGCCAACATTATGCTATGTATCTTAGTCCAACCAAAGTGAATCCATTGAACAGAGTGTTGTTTTGTTTTTTTAATATTTGGAAGTGGGGGAAATTGTTTTTCAGTTCTGTCTTAACCAAACTCTGTTGTCTTAAGATATCTTGTCTTCTGTTTTGGCTCAGGACAGAGCAAGATGAGAAAGTGAATTAATTTCTGAAGAAAACAGAAGAAACAAGAGGCATGAGGTGATAAATTATTTTCTTATATTGTTCTCAAACCTCAGAATGGGAAAAATAATATAGACACTCTGAATATAATTTCTCCCTTCCAGTAAGTCCTAGTAACTGTTAGTGGCTCTAGAAACATGGATTCCTTTATTCTTCACTGCATGTTGGTAAAGTGGGAATTGTTATTTCTATTGCCCATCTGCGGAAAACAAAATTCAGAGAGGTCAAGATTCATGTCTGAAATCACACAGTTAGTCAATGTTGGGGCCTGACTTTACATATAGGAGGGTACGGAATGTCACATCCAATGTGGGCTATACTGTTTAACTTCTGAGTTGAGGAGTTGAGCTCTGTTAAAGCTGAGCCTTGGACCAGTGTGTTTATGTGAACCTATAAGAGATGACCACATGCTGCCTATCTGTTTCTCAAGGTGATTAAGAACAGTGAAGTCCTATTTAAGTCACTAGGAAACAAGAAATTCCTTCTAAGTCGATGGTGACCAGGAAAGTCAATTCTCACTTCCAATCCACTAAGAAATGACAGGGCTTTAGACACTGGCCTTCTGGTTTTATACATTTTTAATCCTATGATGGAGATAAAGTATTAAACTTCTTTATAAAACATAATATAAACAGCTTTAAAATGACAAGTTGGTTTGTTTTATATTTGATTCTCAAAATTCATAGTATAAGAAGATGCAAATCCCAACAGCACAGCCTATGACTCTTTCCCCTGCATCACTTTAGACTTAGAAGGCAGCTGAGTCTTTAGGAGGTGACTAGACCCTGGATCCTGCTAGGTGAACAGTTTCTGAAAGTCATAAACTGAATATGTGAAGAGAGGAGATCATCCACTCTCTTCCAAGTTCTCATGCCTAACTCCTCAGCAAGGTCATTGATTGTGAGGAATAGCTGTCATTGTCATTGGCTTCCTCAACCTTGGTTTAAAAGAGAAACCTCCTGACCCAGGGTGGACACATAAAATGCTTTCCCATCCAGTTGTGACACGATTTCCCGTGTGTGCCTTGTAGAGAAGCTTAACCTCTCTAGTCTACAATGCCCTTCAGCATAAGGCGGTGATCAGTGCACATACTTTGTCTTTTCATAGGAATAGGATGTCTATCCCCACCTGGTACAAGACTCCCTATAGTATGAGTTCAAAAAGTTTCACTAATTGAAGAGAAGAAGTAGCAAGTTAATTGATATTCCCTTCTTATTCTTCAAAGCATTTGTTATACAAAGGTAAGGTTTATGTTGACTAATTATCTTTATTAATAAAACTAAACTCAGCATTACTTTTCAACACCAGAGGGACTTTACCACTGAAACAGTCTTTTGAAAACCCAATTAAGAAGAAACACAGCCATCCTGTGGCCCTCAACTCCTTCTCTCAGTTCCCATCTCTACCTCTCCAGTGAGCGGAATGCAATCCCATATATATGATGACCTACGCAGCAGGTCCTCTTTCCTCTGGCTGTCACACAGATATCTCCGATTCCCGTGTCCATTCAAATTTAATTCAGCTTCTTACTCCTGAACCATTTCTCCTTTTCCCATCACAATCTCTGGCTCCAAGATCAGGATGGACTCAAGTTCTCATATAAGGTAATCTAACATCATAGAGGCATTCTCCAGTCACTCCTCAAATCCTGATAAGGGAGCTGTGTCAAAATTCATTCATTTATGCAGTGAATGCTTACCGTGTACCTGTTCGGTTTGGGGCACAGTATAAAGAAGTGGGCATACAATGGAAGACAGGAAAACAAGGTCTCTGCCTCTTAGATCCAACTCCTGGTGGGTGAATCATATCCCAGCCCCAAAAGTGAATAAGCAAAATCAGTTTAAAGAGTGAAAATCGGTAGAAGAAAACCAATCGAGGGTGACCAACTTTAGGTATGAAAGGAGTACATTTTGTTTGTATGGGGGACTAAAAGATGGCCAGGTAGCTGGGAGTAGCTCACTGAAGGTAGGCAGGACTGAGACGGAATTGGAGAGATTTGCCTGGTTGTAGGTATGCAAAGTAATGGAGTAAAGGGAATGGAATTTATTTTACGACTTGGGGAAGCTGGAGAAGAGGTTTGAGTTATGAAGTCATGTGATCTGAGCTGTGTATTAAAAATATCTCTCTGGTTTCTTCCTGGGAAAATAGATTAGAAAGTGTGGAATAGCCAGGACACAGTGTCAATATCCCAGGTCAGAGAAGAGCACAGCCCAGACCATGCCAAAGCAGGGCAGAAACAGAAAAACCTTTCTATATCTGATGGAATTCTTTCAGGTCCTCATTCTATCTCATTTTGACTTTCACAAGTGCCCTCCTGGAGTGGATCTAGGCTCATATGCTTCTAATCTATGCTTGTCAGATGAATTTAGCCACTTTTCTGCTCAGAGATCCTGGCTACCTTCCCTGCAACTCATTGTCTTGTAAGGTTCTCACGAAAGGGTAAAAGATGCAGTTACCAGGAACAAATTTAGATACTCCTTGACTGGTCCTATCTGATAGAGAGAGCCATGCTCTCTGGGCACCATGAATGTGCACTTTTAATGTTCTCCAGTCATGTGATAACATGCTTTCTTACCTTCCCCACCATGCAAGGAATCCTGGGGATGCAACTTAGCTAAGTGCAAGATCTGTTCAGAGTTGACACAGTGGGCATAACCTCCATGCATGCTCAGCACCTTGTCATCTCCTGTTACATCTTTTATCTTATTGGATCCTCCCCACAACCTTGCAATGTCAGGGGAGGTAGATGAGCTTAAAGGTAACAGTTGGTTATGAGACAACAGGGTAGATGTTTCAGTCAAGGGTTTAGAAAATTAAACCACGCTCATGAAGATAGCAGAATTCAGCCTGCATCCTCAGGTAGCTAGTAGGGTCTGCAAAATAAGATGCTGATGAATGAGTGCATCAATGAATGGATGGATGAATGATGAATCTAAACAATGCACATTATTCAAGACAAGAAGAGAACAGCATTCTCTTTTTAGGCTCATCAGTACCATAAAGCAGTGATTACATTGTTCTGAGGGAAAGAAGGACCACTTAAACCAAGATTGCTTTGAAGGTTGTAGATTCCAAATGAAAAAGGACTCCACTAGTTGGGAAAGACATTTTATTTTCAAGCTTCTAAGAGGGTTCTACAAACAATAGAATCTTAAAGTAAAAAAATGGAAAAGATTTTTTAAAAAAGAAAAACAAGTATTTTTAACTCCTGAAAAGTAGACAACCTTTAAAAAAAAACTTTGACATAAAAATGTGAAAATGTCATTGTCAACTCTATTTCAAATACATTCCTAGAAGGAAAAAAAAAAAAGATCGTCCACGGTGATGGGGTTATTTGTTACTTACAGCTGTAAACGTGTTTAAGTGCTATCCATATTCCTTTTGAGTTATTTCTTCATTTCAAATTCAATTGGAGATCTGTGCAAATCTAGCAAAATATTCTTTGGATTACAAAAACTATATAAAAAATGAACACAACCTGCAATTATGGAAGCATTGAGAATGTGCAATCCTTCATCGAAATGAAAGATTCTAAAGTGACATTGTCCACAGAATTCATTCCATTGAAGTGGTCAGCCAATTTGATTTAAATGCAAAGTAAAAGGGGAGTGAGCACTTCATAAAAACATTTCTCTTTGTATGCATTTGGACTGAGTTCATAAAGACAGTATATAACAGGATATCAGGAAAGGTTAAAACAAACTTCCACGATAAAGTAAGAGAGGGAAAAGACAATTTAAAAATTGTCTGCAATCCACGGAAATTCATGTCCCCTGGGTTTAGGGAAGAAGAGGGAAAGTACTTGCAGCATGATTTGTGTGGTCCTTCCCCCAAGTATTGCTACGTTTTTGACCTGTGGCCCAACTGTGCAAGTGAAATGTCCATCATATAAGTCCCAAGGGGACTTCAGGTGACTGCAGGCGTACTCACGGATCAAATGGTATCACCCTCAGAATCCAGCATGCTCTCTGCTTTCCTTTGGAGCTCATGGCCCAAAGCATACTCTAAAACAAGGGTTGGAAGTGAATTTGCCCTTTCTCTTAGCAAAACTGAAAATGCCACATTAAGCTACATTAAAGTTATAGGAGGGAAAAAATGAGCCATTTCAACTGTCAGAGTCTTACAATAGCCTGGTAAGATTAACATAAAGAAAAATAACACTGGAGTGTGGAGCAAATTTAATTTTTGACTCTTTCCTCCTTCAACTCCCAAATGCTCAGGGTAGGGAATAAAATACATACCTTGAACATTTAGAGTCCTGATAGTTTTCATTCCGCCATGGATTTGTCTCTCACAACCATGAGATCACTGATATACAAGATAAATGTATATTATATGACATATATTGCAAAATCGTAGAATGATCTAGATCTTTAGCATCTTCCTTTCTTAAAAGATGTGTGTGAAGAGAAGCAGGAAGGCTAATGCCAAGAATTGTACAAAAAAAAGAAATATATATATATATGTATATATATATATATATATATGTATATATATATATATGCTTTACATGATCTTACAGAATTTTGCCCCCCAAAAAAAACATTTGCAAAACATATTTGACTTTAAATAAACAGTAAAAGCAGCAGACTACAACAGATAATAAATAGGGTTATTAAAAGATCACAATTAAATTAGAAATATAAATGGATCATTAGAAATCCTTAATTTCTTTCAATGTTAAGAATCAAACCCAGAATTAAAAAAGAATCTTTTTTTTTATTTCAAAGGTTGCTTCTTATATCGAAGCTCATATTAAAGCAACAGTACAATGTTCATAAAATATAAGTGTGATGCTGTAACATTTTCTTACATGTCAGAATACTGATATTTGTATGTATACTAAAATAAGAACTTTAAAATTGTACAAATAGATACATTAAAAATGACATAGAAATAGGGCGCTTCTCACTGAAACAAGACAGTTATATCTGGCACGTATTAGTTTAAGATGAAAGTAGAAGCGAAAAGATTTACAAGAATCAGCAGTAACAAGATTGATGCTCAAGAGACATAATTGTACATTGTATTGTACATACATTGTATGGGTTTAAGCTGGCTGAATATTATATATTTCAAGTTTAAAAATGCACTACATAGAGAGTGTCCATAGTTTAAGGCGAAATTACAACTCAGAACTGTTGTCCTTTGAAATTTTGTGGAAGCTTCTTTGACAATTAAAAAAAGAAGAAGAAGAAGAAGAAGACTTGGATGTTCATAACACATAAACAATTTCCCTTCATTGTAAGTTCACCGTTAGACTTCTTCACTTAAATATTTTGTATGCCAAGTGGTTTTTCTCTAGCGAAGTTGATAAACAACCTCAATATTTGCCTTTTTGTGTGTGTGTGTGGGAAAAGGTACTTCACAGTATTTACCACTTTGATGTCCTTGCAGTTTTATTAAACGTATCCTCTCTGTAAAACTTTGCTTGTTTTAAATGAGCCTTTCCTTGATTTTTTAAAAAAATACCTGTTTACACATCTTCTAGATTCTTGAGAACGCCAGACACAGTTCTTAAGGCCAAATTTGTATTGTTATTGTTAAGAATCTTCATCAAAAGTGTCTTTGGAACCATACAAGTCCGCTAGTTTCTTAAAACGAGGTCCCCAGTTCTGTAGATAGTCATAGTCCAAGTCCGAGTCGGTGGTGGCCGACTCTAAGGAGCTCAGGGACCCGGCCACCGAGCCCCTGCCTTCGTAACCATAGATTTGGATGGAGTCGTAAGGGGGTGCAGTGGGGTCGTTATCTGCCTCCTGTATTCTGGTGTTGATGAAGTCATCCACGTCCACGCTGTTGGGTGCTGGCCGGAGCCCAGGACGAGGCATGTACTGGTACTCGGGTTTGATGTCTTTGCGAGGGATAAATCCATTGATACCGTCGGGGTTCTGGAGGGTGGCGATGTCGAAGGCTTCAGTGTCTTCCTCCCCGCCCCCTTCATCATCATAGGTGATGATGTTCTCACGGACATCCTCCTCCTCAAAAACAATCAGGGGCTCTTTCTTTTGCCTTCTTAGGGTCACAAACAGCACTACGATGACTACAGGGAAAGAAGAAGAAGGTAAGTGTGGCGAAGCCCAGTTTCCCCAGATTCTTTTCCTAGTGTTTGTTTCCCAAGAACCTCAAGTAGGCCTGTGTTTCAGAACTGGAAGCCACAGAGGGAAGGAGAGCTTTGCCAGGAATCCCCAGACATGTGCAAAACTGACTTCTGCCTGGCTGTCTCTGCAAAGTGCAGCCATGAGAACATTATACCCAGTGGTTTGGCAGGTTGGCACTTTGGAAATTGGCAAATGGATGCTGCCACTATTTGGCAGCCATTTGCCTAAATATCAGAAAGATTCTAAATGTGCATTCTCTTAAAAGGGGTTAAGGGCCACTTTTGTTTTTGTAAAGAAGGGAGTTGCCATTCCCAACTTTAAGAGTGAGGACATTCAGAGAACTCAGGACCTACCTTCCTATAGGAGGTAAAAACTAGATACTTCCCAGAGTTCTGGGGATCGGCATTAACCCTACTCTATAATAATAACAAGAAACTATCACGAAGGTGAGAGGAGTGGACAGTTGTGAAGACCCCAGGAGAAAAATCTACTTTTTGAATATAAAAAAAAATAGTGTCATTTGAAACCCCAGATGAAGCAATCTTATCTCTTTCCTGGGAGAGGTATTCCATTCAGTCTGGACAACTGGGATGAATGAGCAGAGTCACTCATAAGGAAAACCTGGACACTGTTTTCTCCTGTAACCACTTCCTCTGTCCCTACACTCACCCCCACCAAAGGCTTCTGTAATGTTTTGGGGTTTTTTGGAAGACTCTCCTCAACACTCAGTAAGACTGAGAGGAAAGTTTGTAGCTCAATTTGACAAGGAGACTGAGAGCCCTTTGGGGGCTCTGTGACAGAGGATCAGAGACTGCAATTGCCTTGGACTCCGTGAGGTTCCCCGAGGTCTGTGCCTTTTACTGCAAGCACTTTTGCCCACCCAGATGGTTTTCACTTTCTTTGCTTGGCTGACACTTTTTGATCTTTCACCATGAAACATTTTCTGACATCCCATCCCGACATTACTCAGGGTTATTGGCATGGGCTCCATCCACCCACTGAATCCTGTTTTACTATCATTGAAACATTTATTACAGGTTTACACATCTGTCTCTCTCAGTATCAGTTCTTCAGGGATCCCTTTGATGGGAGTACCCCTTTCAGCTAGAAACTGCTTCTGTAGCTGCTATATCTATGACATCTTCCAGGAAGATGTGTCTGACTTTCTCAGGTGATGCAGGCACTTTCTACTCTGCGCCCACAGTACCTTTGTGTCATGTCTCTATCATAGCACTCATGTAGAACCTCTATTTAATCTGTCCATGAAAACCTTCCTTGATAGACCATGGACTCCTGCAGCATAGAGTTCTTGCATAATTCCCTTTGTGCCCGGGAACCTAAGATAGGTGGCCTGGTCTCCAGATAATACTCAACTATTATTAAACTTGATTTTCTAGCTATTTTCTACAGAATCAGCCCCCATTAATTCATTTAATGGAGAAAAACAACATCTTGGAAAAAGCATACGTTTGTTGTCAGATATCTTGGATTTGGAGTCTGATTCTGGTTCTCACTTAGTTCTGAGAGGTTGGAACAAATCATCTAATGTTCCTGAGGCCCATCAATGACAGAGGTATCATCTGCTCATTGGAGTTGATACAGAGTGGACCAGAGATGGAACACAACTACAGAAGTCAGGGGCCTAGCTCAGTTGGCAATCTGCAGTAAAGCACCCATGAGCTGAGGAAGCATGTGCACAGGCATTGTGAAGAATGATGACAGCTAGCTGACCTGCTTTCCTTTCCTAGAGTCCTTCACACACTGTCATTTTTCTCATAATGGCCCTTCCTGCCCCCTTTGTCCCTAACCCTTCTTTCTCCTGTGAGGCAAGACTCTTGCACATACAGCAAGTCACTGCCTAAACCCCTCATATGCAAAACCCTCTCTGATGTCTCTCTAGCACGCACATCGCTTTTGCTACCCAGTCTTGTGATACGCACCCAGCAAGATGCTCATCACAACTTTCTTTCCACTCTATCAATGTGCTTGTTTAACTTCATGCTCTGCTACTATCCCATGAAACTCAGGAGAGCTGACACCCACGCCCCTCCAATTTTTTTTTTTTTATTTTTTATTTTGCTTAAGCTGTGTCCACAGTACACAGCATGGACATGGTAATCAGCCAGGTCTTGAGAAACACAAGTTTCAAGGATGTGTTTTCAAGGATGTGGATCTGACTGTGGCAGCCAACCAGGAAAATCCCTTACCCAGGAGAATAACGATGCAGGCAAGGATGGCGATGAGTGCCCCTGTGCTCAGGCCGGCATTCAGGATGTAGGCTTCCGCATTACAGGAGAGCAGCGCCCCGTTCACGTCGCACCCACAGACTTTGATGGTGAGGGTGTTGGTGCTGCTCATGGGCGGGATCCCCCCATCACTGATCACTATGGGCAGGAGGTATAGATCCTGCTTCTGCCGACTGAAGCCTCCACGCCGGGCATACACTCCTGCCGTGTTATCTGTTGGAAGAGGGGAGGCAAGGTGTGCTTTCGTATCAAGACCATTCCAATCACCGTTGCATTCAGCTTGCAAAATTGGAAAGCACTCTTGTCATCACAAAGGTTAACAACCAGAATACTCCCACTTGTTCGTTAATCTAAGCATCTACAGAGATTGCTGTCATTTGGCACGGTAGGAATACAGACGAATCTCTCTGTATTTTGGAAAGAAACTCAGAAGGTGGCTCCTTTGGATTTGGTCTATACCAAACTCTTTCATTGGCAAGAAAACCACACCTTTTGGGGTTGGGTGTTGTCCCCGTTTATCAGACACAACACAAAAGCCTGAGGTTCAACTACATATTTCTTGTTAGCATAGCTTGTAGTTAAATATTTAAGTGAGTGTGAGAGCTAACAAACAAAAAAAGCTTCTTTCTTATGCTTACTTTTTTTTTTTACTTCATATAAAACAGTTTGTCAATTTGTGTGTGTGTGTTTTAAAAAAATTCTAACTCTACCCTCAAAACTTCCCCAAATTGTAGACCCACTCATAAGTCCCAAAGGATAACCTCTTTATAAAAGGGGAGATATTTTATAAACCTTAAGGCAGATTTGGAGCTTCTCTGAAATGCAAACATAATAAGCCACCTGTTTAACAGCTCCACCCTCTCTGCTTAAAAAAGATTGTTTTCTCTGGGATCCACATAACACAGCCCACCCTTACAAGTGGACCATGGGCTACTTCCTTTGTCTAGACTTTACCTTGCCTTCCAGGTTCATGTCCTGCCTCTTTCTACAGGAGCCAGTTCAGACCCACCTGGAGAACTCACTTCTGGCTTCCCAGAATGCTTTTCCATGTGCCTGGTCTTTTCAGCCATTGCTCTCTTGCCCCTCAAAACTGTTCATTTTATGATGAGAGATGAACTTCTCAGGACTCAAAATCAACTTTCAAAGTTATCTTTTCAAGGAGGCCCTCCTAGGCCTCTCCATCTCCTTTGGGTCTCACCACACTGTATATTCCTACAGAAATAGGTACCCTACTCTTCCACCATGATTTATTTGTTGACATAACCTCTTTGACTTCAATGAGACTATGAACATCTGGAGAACAGAAGATTTTTATCTGATTCATCTCAGGCTCTCCAGTGACAGAAACACAGCAGACAATAAATATTTCTTGAACAAATGTGTTCTGGGAAGAATTTCACCCAAATTCCAGATGTTGGCTTTCATAAGTTGCTCAATCTTTTGTAACCTATGATCCCAAAGTACTTCTTCATATTTTTTTTCTACCAACAAAAATATTTTTCCAGAATAGGTTTTCTGGAGGGAAAGGACTGGTATTATAAAATAGTAGAAAATTTTAATGCACTTTATCAAATTATACACACACACACACACACACACACACACTGATCTCTAATGTGGACTGCCTGTTAGAGCAACATGAATTCTATGACCAACATCCTGGCCCAAAATTTGGAAGAATTTAAATAGGTTGACAGTACTATAAATTTGCTATGATTTAAAGACTCTTAAAATTAAATTAAAGTCAGGTGTGGTGGCACATGCTTGTTATCCCAGTGGCTCTGGAGGCTGAAGCAAGAGAATCATGAATTCAAAGCCAACTTCACAAAAGTGAAGTTTTAAGCAACTCAGTAAGAACCTGTCTCTAAATAAAATTCAGAAATAGGGCTGGGGATGTGGATCAGTGGTTAAGCACTCCTGAGTTCAATTCCCTGACCCCCCCCCACCCCACCCCCCAAAAAAGAAAATTAAATTGATATATGTTAGGTTAAAGAAAATGTGATTCATACTGTGTGAGATAATATATGGTGGATTCACTCTTCTATAAGGTAAATAGACATTCCGAGTATTGCAGAAAATATGCCTGCATTCTCTGGCTTGATTCTCAACCCTTGACAGATTCTCAACCCTTCACTGCCAACACTGCAATCAAAACAAGGCAGAAGAGCACTCCCACCTTTCCGTATTTTCTAAATTTTGCATAATTGGCATATTTTGCTGTTCTCAGTGGAAAAAAATTACATGTACTGTGGAAAATTGTGAAAAAAAGAGAAAATTAACCAAGTAATATTTAGTCATCTGACTGTTCTTTTCCTGTCCTAGGCTATACCAATGACCCCTCACTTAGCCACTGAATTTAAACACCTATAATACAATATTTCAAAATTTTATTGTCTTATATTACATTGTTTTGTGTTCAAACAAGACTTTCAAAAAATAAAAGTTCTAATATTTTCCTCATTTTAATGACCTGAAATGTCCTGATACCATCATGAATAAAAACAAACATTAAATTTTTAAGAAGAAAAAGAAATTAATTAAATTGCTCGGTCACATATAACTCTGATATGGATGATGTCCCCAGTAGATCATTTACTTGGATTTCAATTAGGTCCTACTCTGTTACCCTTGGTGTTATGGTTGAAGGGAAAGTGGGTAGGGTGTTTTTGTTTTTAATCAATCTGTGGAAGCCATAATTTAAAACCTATTCTTCAATGAGCCATCCCTGCAATATGCACCCTAGATCCCAGCAGGCGGGCTTGCACATGAAAGTAATTGAAACTCAAACACTAATGGAAAACATAGATCTGAGAACACCACCAGCATGTGAATTCAAGATGTTTCATGTTTAGAACAGCTGAGTCCTCTCAGACACACTGAAACTGCCACATAAAAGCTTATCAAAGTACCCAGGGAAATGAACCATCTACAGTCTATGAAGGAAAGTTCAGTAGAAACTCAAAAACTTTGGGTAAAAAAAAAAAAAAAAAAAAAAAAAAAAAACATATCTTCTAGTAAAACATATTTTTACATATAGATTTTAAGATCAATTCAGGAGATGGGAAAGAAATGCTCAGAAAGTCTCCTGTAGACATACTCAGTATGTGCTTTAGGATGAGTCATTTGTTTTCCCATCCAGAACCTCATTTGCTTATCTTTAAAATAAGAAGGCCAATTCATATCAAGCATGTCTCCTAGGGTGGTTACTGGAACTAGATAATGTAATAAGAGCCAGTGATGTTCCTCTGAACTGTGCTTCCAGAGGGCTCAGGGAATACTTCAGTCAGAAAACTGAAAACCCAGTATTGAGACCCTTTAGCCCTGGGGACTAGTAAAGTGTGTACAATAGATAAGAGACTTATTGACCAATCTAGCTTGACATTTAGGTGGTCTGTGTGCATACCCTGTTTTCCCCTGTTGCCCTGTGGCCTAGGATCCTATTTTTTTTTTTGTGGTCCACTCTGAATACTGATCAAAAATATCCACTATAGTCAAGAACAATGGAAAATCATATTCAGGCACACAAGTGGACAAAAATAAATTGACAATAAACACCTCTTCTGGAAATCACTTTTGTAATTTAAGTTTGACTATGGATTCTCTCTCATATAAATTATTATAAGTAGCCAGCCACTTCCTGTTTTTGACAGGGTTCTGCTACTGTGGGATAGCCTCATGGCTGAGGTTTATGGGTGACCCAAGGGTAAAAAGAGGTTCCATGAGGACACATTAACAGAAAATTGACAGAGTGGCTCCTTGGTTAATATGATGAGCCAGGAAAAGACTGATATCTTTTTTTTTTTTTTTTAAGACTGATATCTTGTCAATTAAAAAATTTCCAAGAGATTTCTCAGATCTTTCTCCTATCTCTATAAAACCTCTAATGAGCAAAACACTTAGACTGGGGGAGGAGGTCATACAGAGCTGGGTGTGCATCTTGAATCTTCTATATATTAATTGCCTGACTTTAGACATATTAACATCCTGAGTTTCTGTATTCTCATCTGTGCAACTAATAATTTTTAGGATTAAATTTGTTACCATTCATAAATGCACTTAGCACTGTGCCAGCCTGTTGGAGATGCTCAGGAAATAATAAATTCTTTTCTGGAAGCTCTTCTCTTTGAGCAGTAGACTAATGAGGAAGAGAAACTTATTGGCAAGGAGAGGAAAGTGGATTCTTGGAAATGTCATCCCAGCTTTGAATGCGATTGCCTACACAGAAGAGCTCATCATCCAGAGGTAAGAAAATAGTTCACACTCTTCAGTCTTTGGCAATACGTTGCCCATGCTAAGAAAGTTCTTTTCAAGCACCTCCGTTTTTCATCTTGATACCCAGTGTTCTCATTCTTGGACACAGATATGTAACCTCTTCCATTTCTTCCCCACTTGGATACAAACTTGCAAATGGTGCCATTAATTACTGGAATATGTCATGCACAAATTGTGGTGTTCCTATTCATGGAAAAATAAATTCAGTTTTCAAAATCTTTATATCTAAAACCTGGACTCCTAATCATGTGTTGTTTTTACCCGTACACTTTCTCATTATGCTGACAAAATGCAAAGGTTCTGATAATGATGGTCTCCATAGCATCAGTTTGGGAATGCAAATATGAGGGTTATGATGATGATGTGACCCAACGGAGGGACATAAAATTTGACACTAAAAGAGAAAATTATGATGGAGAAACACACCTTAATAGGTGGAAGCCATTGGGTGTCAGTCTTGCAATAGCCAAAGAAAGAAATTAGGAGCATAGGAAAATAGGCAATATAACAACATAGTTCCTGTATGTTAAAAACTGAAAGGAAGGAAGCAATGCAGCAAAGGACTAGAACATTCTACCTTCACCATGACGTCAGAAGAGAGGCTCCCTGGGTGACTAAAGCCCTTAAGCTCTTAGGACAGTCTTTCCTGCTACCCCTTGCCCCTTGTCCCCCTCCCTTCTGAAGGTAAAGACACCTCGCCCTTGCTTGACCTCATCAGTGATCTTTTAGTCTATGAATCAAGGTCATGAGTGCCACGAGGCTGAGCCATGTTTCTAGGCTATTAAATTGGGAAAATCTAGGTCAAGTCTTGGTCCCAGGGAAGTATTCTGTTTATTTTTGACCCAGATCCACCTGCTCTATCACTGCAGTACAAACCTAAGAGACAAAATCGATCTGCCTACTGAAATAAATAAATAAATAGATAGATAGATAAATAAATAAATAAAATTCCCTGTGCTTGAAGACAGGTAGCTATCCCAGTCATGGGCAGAATAATGAATATGCAATGACTTTCCTCTGGGCCCACTCCACTTTCCCTAGGAATGTGACAACAGCTCTATAAAGGCAATGAAAAAAAAAGCATATATAAGCATACATGTGAAATACACACACACACACACACACACACACATATGCAATCCCAAAAGTCTTCATGAATTCTTAAATAATTTCAGAATACATGGTACACCATTACAAAGGGCATCATTTGAAAGAATCATTTAGATTTATTTTATATTGATTGAAATAAGTGAATCTTAATTTGTTTTTTAGTTTCTTAGTTCAGTCAGTGTTTGCCATCTTAGATCAGAAATAACAAACATTTCAAATAGTATTTTAAAGTGTATAGCATGTATACGTACATTGTCACTATTGCTCATAGAATAACTTACAAGCTTGTGTGCACATCCTTGTTCTCTTGCCTTTCTGAATGCCCTGGGGATGTCTCCCAATGTGCAGTAACTGTACATACTGAACGTTTCACAGCTCCCAGTGATGATTTGATGGTCTGTCTTCTCCACCAGGCAGTATGTTCTTTAAGTGCAGGGAGCTCGTCTCACTCATCTGTTCACTGATCTCTGTGCATTTAGTGGTGTTGTGTGTGTTGGCAGGATGAATGGCTGAACGCTATTCTTTTCAATACATCTCAAATCAATCTGGCTTTTCCTACAGCCACATTGTACTGATTCATTATCTTGCAGTCAATTTTCAGTCTGTATCTTTTCTCATTCCTCACTTTGGGACCCAACTTGATGAATGCTGCCTATATCGTAAGACTATTGCTCCTGATAAATATCCTCATATTTTTATCTTATTATTCTTTTCTTATTATTTAGATTGAGTTAGATTCAACTACACAACATTTATTGAGCTTCTAATATGGACAAACACTCTTCATTGTTCCTTTCATACCAACCCCAAATATTTTTAATATTATTAAACTTCATTGTTCCTTTCATACTAACCCCAAATATTTTAAATATTATTAATATTAGTAAATATTCTTAACCCCAAATATTTCTCAAATTATGTGCAGAAAATGTAACTATACTTAATTGCGTAGAAAAGAAAACTGAGAAGCAAAGAAGAAGCAATTCAGACAAAAATATGGAAAATACAAACAAAATTGGATTTAAACTTTTGTAGATTTAACTATACTTTACTTGCATGTTGCTGATGTCAGAATATTGATATTATTGAATGTCAATTAAGCTAGTGCCTTTTTATCAAGTTTCTCCAACATGGCTGGTTAATTAGGTGAATTTCATCATAGCCTATAGCTAGACAAAGAGAGACTCCATTTCTAGATAAAAGACCAGCTCTTAGAAATCTAATAATTTTGTAGTGGAGAAACCCACAAAGAATCAATATACTCATTTATGTTCCTACAACATTTCTAAAAACATACATACACACACTTTAGAAACAAACCAATATGCAAAAGGCAAAAATAAATCTGTTATTTTCCCAATAGTATGAAATGAAGAAAATGCTATCATGAAGTGAAATCGATAAGAGCTGAGCCTTAAAACACTAATGAAAAGTATTATTTGATCTGAAACTCTGATGGATAAAATGTCTGCCAGCTGAATCAAGAAGTTACAGAGTACGGAGGGAGAAAGTGATTATGTCATGGGATCTGTGAAATGAGAAGTAGATTCCACTATACTAAGTACAAAAAAGAATACACAGTAGGCAGAACTTCTCATGTGCATTCGTGAAATTCAAGCACGTGTGTATGACACAGAATCGTGTATTGTTTGTTGGCATTGATCATGTTTTCATTGCAATAAAGTTAATAAAAGTTAGCCAAGTTAAGCACTAAGGAGAACTTGGAAAGAATATCTGATCTACATCTGATCTACCAAGAAGACCTATTTTTTCGTTTGTTAAGATGAGGAGGGAGTAGGACACAGATAAACCATGTTTTGTGTAGAAAAACTGCAGTCATAGATTTCATGCATGAAAGAAACATAATTATTTACAGAAGTGAAAATGGCAGGACATTAAAAGACATCTGCCATTTTGATCTGCCAGCAGCACAACTTCCATATTGGAGCAATTAAGGGGGAAAAATATATTCCACAAAAATCTGCTTAGCTATCTTTAAACTATAAAAGTGAAAAAAAAAATCAGAAGTATATTTGGTGCTGCTCATAAAAGAGAAATGTCCTTAGTTTAGGGAAAAATGAAAAGAAAAGAATTATTCAAGGAAAACCCAACTTGATGAGATTACTCAGCCAACCCTATTTTTCATGCAAACGTTTTTGGGATTTGGGGTTGTTGTTTTTTTCTTTTGTTTTTTAAACAGTGAAAAATTCACTATGAATGTATCAGAGCTCATTTGATTCTGCATATTGATCCATTTTGGATTAGCATTATACTTGCAGATTAAATAAATGTAAAGATCATGTCTTCTTGGCTCCAAGCCTCAGGTGTTCAATATAACTTGTGTAAAAATAAGTGAATGAATGAATTGAATAATTGAGTAATGGGGCATGGGTAGCTTTAGAATATTTTAGTATTAAACAATACGTTCTCTTTCTTTAGCTTGAAACTTCTCTCATAATTGAATCATTTTTCCACAATAAGTAATCCCTGAAACTTCTGAAGACTATACACAAACATTACAAAGTGTTATCCACTCTTTCACTTTTTAGTTCACATTTTCAGTCACCCCACTTTTTTTAAGTGTTGGAATACTACCCTCACGAAGCTTATATTCTGTGGTAGACAAGAAAATGCATGATTAGAATATAGAGTGATCAGAAAAATAATAGAAGTCCATGCAGTGTTCTCAGAGCACAGAGGAGGAAGCATCCACAGTGACTGCAGCTGCCAGGCAAGGCTTCAAGAGACACCTACATCTATCATGAGGCTTAAAAAAGGAGGAACGTGTGGGGCAGGGAAGATACATTTCAGGTAGAGCCGAAGCAAGGACATGATTTGAAGTTTCTGCAGGTTAAGGTTTAAGACAGCAAGAGAAGGAGATGATGGAGCAAAGCACACAGTGCAAAGTGCACATGATCATAGAATATGTTCCTCCCTGAGCTATGAAGTTTCAGCTAAGTCCATGAGAAGAGGTAAGACAGAGAAGAAGTTTAAAAAGAGACATTATCTGGTATGTTTATGGTGAAATAGAGAAAGGCTGAGTCAGACAGATGTATCTGGAGACCATCCTTTAGTCATAGCGCTGATGTGGATAATTCTTTCATAGGTACTTGCTATCGTTTAGATATGGAAAGTCCCCCAAAGGTCCATGTGATGTGATAAAAGAGTTTGGTCTTCAGACTGGCAATATTGGAAGCCATGGAACCTTTAAGATGGAGGGCCTAATAGGAAGAAGCTAAGTCAATGAGGGTGTGTCCTCAAGGGGAATGGTGGGATGCTGGTTTCTTCTCTCTCTTTTTGCTGGTCACCTCCAGTTTTGTTTCACCAGGTGATCCCCACCATGATGTATTGCCTCGCCACAGGCTCAATTGCCTCCAAAATGGTGAGTCAGAACAAGATTTTCCTTTTATTAAGTTTATTATCTCAGTCATTTTATTACAGTAATGGAATACACACTAACACACTACTGTCAAACTCAGTTAAGTTTTCACAATATAACTCACTTTGCTGGATAGGCTTTTGGAAACTCCCTGACTTGAGGGAATCTCTTATTCACTGCTGGAGCCCTACTCTTATGATATTTCCTGGCTCACAGAACATGAGAACAGCTCATCTTTCTATGATGATAAGATGATGAAAGGAGAGGATAAAGAGATTAGAATTTTTTTTTTTTTTTTTGGTACTTGGAATTGAACTTAGGGATGTTTTGCCACTGAGTTACATCTGCAGCCTTATTTATTTATTTATTTTCTTTTTTATTTTAAGACAGGATCTCATGGCATTGCTTAGGGCCTTGCTAAGTTCCTGAAGCTTGCCTCAAGCTTGCAATCCTCCTGCCTCAGCCTCCCTAGCCTCTGGGATTATAATCTTGCGACATCATGCCTAGTGGACATTGCTTTGTTTTGTTTTAAATAAATAAAAGCCACACTGATCCTCAATGTGAAAGAAACATTAGTGGTGGAAGTCAAATAAAACAGGAAGGGTACTTCAGAAGCAAGAATGCTTCTCTTTCAACTCATTGACTTGTTCCTGTGGTTGTTACAATAGGAAATCATTACCATCTTCTAAAATTTTCCTCCTCTACTACTCAAATGACAAAATAATGTTTTGTTGTTGTTGTTTCTTTGTTTTTTGAGCCACAGTCTCACTCCATTGCCCAGGTTGATCTCAAACTCCTTGAATCAGAAGGTCCTCCAGCCTCAGATTCCTGACTAGTTGGGAATAGAGGAGTTTGCCATCCTGCCTAGCTCAAAAACAACGTTCTGTTAACCAAGTATTCCCGGGATCCCATAAATCTGCAACTTCAGCCAGGTTGGCCTGTTGCCTAATATCTAGCCCTGGGTTCTAGAATCCCAAGATGTACTCCAATTGTGCACTTAGCATTTGGTATCTCAGTGCCTTTATCTATCAAAATAGAAGCTCAGTTCACAGATTAGGAGTGGTGATAACTGACAATTTTATAATAAAACAGTTTTGGGATTAATTATGTGTAAAATATTCAGTTATTACTATGAAAATTGTTCTTCTTTTACAGATGAAGAGCAAAGCTCTTAATTGCTAGGCCTTACTCTTTCCTCTATATTTTATCAAATAATCACTGTTTGCAACAGGGGTTTCGGAAATCAAAGTTGTGAGTTTCAGCATTAGAATATTTCAATTTAATTACTTTATCCAATCATGGATATGCTTATGTATGAGTGAAGTGAATGAGAGCAATGAGACAGGCTTTTGCAGGAAGGAATTAGGTTCATTTTGTTGTTATAAGATATTCAGACTATTCACAAAACAGTGTAATATAATTTCAAAGTGGACACATAATAAATTGTAAGTGTATATTTCAAACTTTAGGATAAACACTACTGTAAAAGGAAAAAAGAAAGGGTTAGAGGGAAGGAAGGAAGAAAGGAGGGATAAAGAACTGATAGCTAAGAAAGGGGTGAAATGGAATCATAAAACAATCAACTGCAGCCTCAAAATCCAGAAAAAGAAAAAAAGTATAACTAAAGATTCCACTTCTTGACAGCATCCAAAATATGACTAGCTATAAATGGAATACACGAAATGCATAGAACAAAAATGAAGAAAGTAACAAAGTATTCCTGATGATAAAAAAAAAAAAAAAGAATTGATTCTATGAAAAGGCAGACCAGGTTTCTGGATGGAATGAATAATTTTAAACTTTTAGTTCTCCTTAAATTATCCATAAATTTAGGGCATATGCAATAAAATCCACAAACACACTAATCAAGCACCTGAAATGTAGTTTTAATTTATATCTGGAGGAACAGAGAAACCAAAATTTATAAAATAGTAATAAAATGGCAATAATGTAGAGAAAGCATTTGTCAGGTTTAAACATATATATATATATATATATATATATATATATATATATGTATGAAACCATTAAAGAAAAATAGGATCCCAGCACTAGAGTAAATAGACACAATGGGAAGATGAGAAAGTCGAAGAGAATTCTCATCATACATAATGTTGAAGACATAAGGATAGTGTTACATAGAACTTGGAAATGGCCAGTTATTTCATTAGTGGTATTTAGGAAGTAATTGACAAATGGGACACTGTATATTTTACATGAAATTTTTGAAATGAAAAATGTTAAAACTTTGTATAAAGAAGATGAAAAGTTAAATGATAACAGATTGGGTAAGAGAAGCCTTGCTAATATCAAGCAGAGAAAACCTGATACAAAAAGTATAGTGTCTATACTTAAGAATACAATATAATCAGAATTGAAATAACACTGAAGCATTGCAGAAATGATGCAATAGATTAAATAGCTAAGAGATTAATAGTAATGAAATATGAAGACTTAAAAATTAATTATTTATATATATATATATATATATATATATACAATTTAAGAACATGGGCAAGGGATAGGAATAATGCGCTAATAAGAGCAAAACAAGAAATGACCAATACTTATTAAAATCCTGCTTTTCTATTGATAAAAAGTGGAAGACAAAGTGTTATTATATTTAAATTATCAATTTGTCAATGATTAAAAATAATCACAATGTGTAGAATTCGTTAGTATATGAGAAAATAGGGCCTAACCTAATTTTCTAATGGTACTATAAAATGGCATAGTTTTTCTGATAATGCAATCTGTTCATTATCTATCAAAAGCATTTGATCTAGTAATTTGACTCTAGAATGCATCCTACAGGAATGATTAGATATCTGGCAAAGCTGTATGAAAACCATGTACTTATAATCCTCAACTGACATCATAATAGTGGAAGTTAGGAAGATAATTTGAAAGCATTGACTTTAATCTATTGATGTAGAAAAAAAATGTATATCACATACTTAATGGAAAAAAATGAAAATGCATTCTATAATTGCATTTCTTATAAAAAATCTGTGAAAGAGAAAGTCTGAAGGGTATATAAAATAGCAGTGATTATTTCTGAATAATATATTATGAACTTATTTTATTATTTCTTCATCTTATTTCTGCTTGTTTGTGCTTTCTAAGTTTCCCACAATATGTGTTAATTGTGTGATAGAAGAAAATTATAAATCTCTTTGCAAATATATTTTACTATAATTATTGTAGCTATGATTAATATGGAAATTGAAAGAGTTTGCCCTTTTCTGTTCACACTTTCCCTGGAATCCTATACTGATGAATTGAACTGCAGAAATTTCCGCTTTGATGATTGTTATCACTTGATTATTCGATAAACAAAGGATGCTGAAAAATAATGAAGTAGGAAAGGCATGTGCTTTATATTCATTTACATCATTTTAAGTGCACCAGTCAGACCCCTCCAAACACTCAAACTTAGTTTTTTTATTTATTGGCAGCATGACCTCAGGCAAATCACTGATCCTTCTGATGCCTCATTTGAAATTCAGATTAAAAATATACAGCATGGCCACCTTATGGGGCTGTTTGAAGAATCAGGTGAAATGAAACCTCTGAAAAAATTGTATAAGCCACTGAAGAGCTGGACAGATAAGATGAATTATTTTCCGTATTCTTCTCCCTTGTCCTTTTCTTATCCATTACACATTTCTTGTGTTTTTGCTGTTTTTTTTTTTTTTTGAAATGTCCTAAGCCTGATATCTTCAAAGGAAATGCATCTCAAAACCTGAGTGAGCTAGCTCTTCATCTGCCCAAACAGCATCGTTCCTGTTATTAATAGCCCAAGATGGACTTAAATGTTGGAGTCATCCAGCACTCACTCTATGGTTTTGCTGTCCACTGAGTGGGCTTTGAAGCTCAGACTGTAGAATGGGGTAAGATAAAATGGGAGAAAAAGCTTCTGTGTATCAAGATGGCTTTTCTGCTTCTATTTCTAAAGATGCGGAATGCTTATGTTGAGTTTAGGCACACACAATAGGGATTATTTACATGGCATAGTGGAAGTAAACAGTCAAGGAGAAAGTAACTTGATGCTTTTACTCAGCATGATAAAAACCATTATCTCATGTTTTCTATGGAAAACAGTCTCAGCCGAGAAATTTGGTAACTCAGTAGGCTATTAATAGGATGTGGAATGTGATTACTCCTTTTGGATTACTTCAATATGTAATTACTTTTAGGAGCTAGTAGCAAGAAACTCTATTAAATGATAATTATAGGACTGTATTTGCTTTAAGGTTCTGTAATAGCTCTAAACATGGGACTTTTCATTAACTGTTTGCCATAGTTAATAAAGTAATTTTTCTTAAAAAGTAGCAATTTCCTGTAAAAATGGTAGCTCAATATAGGATTAGTTCTTACAGGAGAGGGTGAGGGAGATGGATTGTGCCTTTGGTTGACCCATCCACAGCAATATGATCTTGAAAATATAAATGATACCCATAGAGTACTGTGACAAAGCAAAATACCTATAGCTCCTTAGAGAACAGTGCCTTAGTATAATGTTTACTGAGGTTAACAGCCACTAAACATGATTGCACGTAGAAAAGGAAAAAAATACAATAAATAAAAGACAGGGCAGGTGAACTAACTGGGTAAAGCTTAGAAAAGCCCACTCGTTGCAGGAGGTGTCCCCTGATAAACAGAAATATTGCTTGGAACAGAGAGCCAGGAATTAGACCTCAATTGTAAGCTGGGGATTATATCAATACACAGATAAAAATTTGACCGCAAATATTTGAGAAAGCAGATAATAAGAGTTGGGGGCATAACAAGCACATGTGCTCACCAGGGTTTTCTGGACAACTGAGTAAATCCCCTCACTTCTGATAAAACTGAATATGTTATGAAATATAGTGGTCTAAATATTTCTTCATCAGAAAACTGACATAAGCCGAAGCTGTAGCAATAGAGCAATCTGCCAACTCAGGTGCAAATGGGAACTAATTTGGGAAGATAGAAAATTCTGAGTGGAGGTAAGGGTTCATGAACACATAGAGAGATGCCTGCGTATCTTAGAGAGTCTTATGGAAACTTGATTTATGCCACTTGTCCAATTCAGATCACTACAGATGTATTAAATGCTCCCTACGTGCCAGAGTCTCCCTGTTTTGGAGAAGTTTATCATTGCAAAAGAAAATTCCTATATTACACACTTGCACCACCCAAAGCATGTATTCTCCTCATTGAGAACCACCCTTCCACCTCAGGGCTCTGGAATTCTCTCTTGAAAGGGTTCACCTTCACATTAACCAAAGCCTAAAAGAAAAATCCTATCTAAAGTACAAAATTAAAGAACGCCTAGTCATATTTCCATTTTGAAATGATGGGAATCATTTCTAAAGTGAATTACAGCCCGTTCTGTAAGGATTCTTTAAAGCACCTGTCTCCCTATAACTTCCTTCACACCTTGGGTCTCAAGAGCAAGTGCAATATAGTGAGCAAGGCACTGGAGAGAAGAGTCGCTGTCATAACACCTGGGACGTTTTGCCTCACAGTCTCATTTGCTATCTGCTTGATTTATAAGGCCTATAATTAAATGCTCAAGTCAGTTCGAGAAATAATAAAGTATGTCAAATCATATTCTCTCAAAATCCAAGTAACACCGGGAACATTTCTCTACATTAATCACCAGCACAGTAAGGTTAGGGCTGTAGCATCCAGCCTCTGAGTGTCTGGGTTTAAAACTCAGCTGTCTTCTATTTGGCTGATGGATTTGGGACGAAGTACTATCGTGGTTTACACGTGGTTTCCTCATGCGTAACCTGGGAATGGTGATAATAATGCTTGACTATGGAATTAAGAAAAAGAAGTGAGCAGAACACAGGAAGGGATGTGGCATGGTGCTTAGAACCCAGCTCCTGGAACTATGGCACTGATAATAGCAATGACAGTAATGAGGAAGGTAATCCCTACCTATTCTATGGCTTTGAGTACCTGGATGCCTATTCTTAGTCACTGGGAAAGCAGTCAACCTCTCACCTTAGACATGGCTAGCTCAGGGCTGATGAGAACGGGATTGTCTTTTGTTCCCAAGCGAAGTGCTGGCCTCTGTCTCCCTGTTTTCACACACCTGCCTTCTCATGGGTTTATATGGACAGGTTTTTACCAAGAAGAAATTTTCAGAGCAAAACAGGGTGGCTGAGTCAAGAAGCTTATTCTTTGTTCCTGGCTCTGTCACCAACCTTGTCTAAGGACTGCATCATTCTAGGCCAATACAAAAATAAAACAAAATTAAAAACTTAATATAAAAAGTCTACTTCTAATAATCAGAAAGTCTAGAACCTCCTTGACTAATAAATTTAGTAGCATGAGTTGTATTAAATTTTGTCATTTTTTTTTATTATTACAGACAGTATGTTTTGTGTCCTTCAGGCGACCATGCGTCAGTCACTTTTAGGTATCCAGCCACACTGCATTACCACTGTGTTTGGAGAGGAAGGCCTGTGCTTGAAAGATTATATTGCCTTACAAAGTTGAACTAATCTCCTTTAATGCTTTCCTTGATATCAATATTCATAAAGCCATGCTTCCCCAAAGGATTTATCAGCCTCTTAAAAAAAAAAAAGATAGACTTGTTTGCATATTGACCCTGTAAGCTTCCCCACTTGGTTAGCCCACTGCTTCATGAATATCAAAGCCAATACAAAAAAAAAGGAAAATAAAATTAGACTCACTTATTCATATGCATCAAATGAGCCCATGTGTCAAAATACAGGTGGCACTATTATTTCTTGTTTGTTCTTCAACAGGAAAGCATTATTAAGATTAGTGAAAATATTTGTGCTGTCCAATATAAAAGTCATTTGTTTCCCATTTCTACTTTTCTAAATGCATAGGAACCTTAGTACAAACCTCTGTTGTCTCTGACTGTGAAATTTGGATTGTGAATGATTTCAGGGGGGAGGCTGAAGATAAATCTTGGTCCATTGGCTGTGTCATCCTTGTCATCTGCACTAATTGTAACAATTGGCTGAAAGAGAAAGGTGGCCCATAAATAAATCATGATGACATTGGCACATCATTTATTCAAAAACTCCTGGCTGGCTAAAAAGCCGGGTTGAAATTACAGAATACAGCTTCAGAGCAACACTAGGTCTACAAACACTAGGTCCACTCCTTGAGCAGTGGGAGGTATCTCCAGGTGGTGCATTCAGAAATGAACTCTATCTCCAAAGGCATTGCCGATGGCCAGGGAAGAGGAAAAATGGCCTTACCTGATTGGAAAGTGGCTTGGTTTGATCACTTTCACAGATGAACCCTTCGTAAGGGGCAGCAAACTTGGGAGCATTATCATTGACATCAAGGACCCTAATGGCCACTGGAACTTTGGCTTCCTGATGCCGGTTGTCTGAAAGGAGAGAGAATGTAGATGATCAACAAATATCAGGTGGGGAAATATTGGTCCACGCTTAATGTGGGGAAAGAATAAGCTCAAGCCATCCTTTTGGGCGGTTCAGAGAAAGGCATTGTTGACACAAAACCAATCCAGAAGCTGAAAAGTACAAAATCAATGGAAAAAGGATGATGGGAAACCAATGCCGATATTCAAGCATTAAGAGCTAAACCACCTTTCCAATTCTGGCGACTCTGGTGCTGAGCTTTAATTCTAAAGTCTTATAATGGAGCCTGGTCTTCCCTGACAATAGTCTGCCATGATGACAGGGTCTCCAGAGCAGCATCAAAAGTGGGTAGGATTTTGTTGAAAATATATATTCTTGAGTCCCACTCCAGAGCTACTGAATCAGAGGCTCTAGGGATGGGGTTCAGAAATCTTTGTTATAATAAGCCATTCATAATCTATGAGTGAGGAGGGCTTGATGCATGATCAAGTTCAAGAACTACCGGTCTATATGTAAACAAAACCCCTCAAGTGTTGGCCGTTGTATTGAGTTTAATATGATGATCATGATTTTTAAATTGCTGTGGGCTTGCCAAGTCTGTACCCAAATCTGCCAAAAAAAAAAAAAAAAAATCTCTATTTGTCTGTGTTTTCCTAGAGAGATTACTGAAAATACATTTTAAAGAATATCTTCAATAAAAAAATGTCTATCTCAGCGATTTCATTTTCTAAAATATAGAGAGAGTCAGGAGGATTAATATTTGGTAAAGTGAAATCAAAACTGTTAGGAGAATACTTACGGATTTCTGCTGCAAAGACAGAGATGTTGAGCCAGGCAGTTTCTTCTCTATCCAGAGGTTTGGTAGTTTTAATAAAACCATCCTCTGGATTAATAGTGAAAAACCTGTCAAGGTCAGTATGACGATCAATGGAATACCTAAGCAGAATGCAAATGAGGCAATTAGACCAAGACATTCGGAGCAGCTTAATATTTGAATATTTTCACGATGCTATACTTAAAGCAACTTTTTCACGAATTGCTCAAGCTAGGTTTTCTTTTTAATCAAATTTACTTTTTGAACTTTGTACATGAATCTTTTATAGAAATCATTTTGCCGAGTTGGAATTCTTTATTCAGTACAATGAATGAAAGTGCTGTTTAGCATATTTGATTGAGAAGCATAATAACGTGTTGCATATTTCTACATATTTACTACAATCACCCACCATCTGAATATTTATGAAATTGCATTTGGGGAGTGAGTTTGCTTCATTCCCAACCTACTCAGAAAGTCACAAATGTATCAAACCTTTGCCAAATTTTTTCATATGAAATATTAAATAGTTTCAAGTTTATCTAAATTCACCATCAAAGATCATTTATAACCCTAAAACTCAGTTTTCTCCTTATTTAAAGAAAACTGCTATCTCTGTTTTGAGTGAATCTCTTTAGTTCATTTAGTTGTGGAGATGGGTAAGTAGCTTGGTTCTGAATTTTGAGGTACAATATTCAAATAGGGTTCGGCCCTTTACCTGAGGGCATTCTTCTCACATGGTATTGACTGCAGATTGTGCTGAACAGCAGGGCCAAAAGCTTTATCTACTTCTCTCCACTAGAACATTTTCTATTTTTCTAGCAAAAGGCAGACGAATTTCCAGAATATCATTGGGTCATATTTATGGCATGGTGAGATGAACAGTGGGGAAGAAGAGTAGCATTTATTAAGGTGAAGTGAGGTAAAAATAACTTGCCCAGGCTATTTGGAGTTGGCAAATATTGGGGCATTGGTTTCCACGGGTCTATTCAACTCCAAAGCCCCTTCCTCCCACTCCACCATACTAACTCCAAAATAGAGAAGAGGAAACAAGGGTTATGCTAATTCAGATGCATCCTGTACTTCACAATTGGACACGTTCCTGCTCTTAGAATTCTTAGTTGTATTTTTCTAAAATTTGTAAAATAGGAATACTGAAAGGCATCTGTTGATAGTCAAAAATCAAACTATATTAGAGGTAGCAAAGTGCATGGTATCAGAGTGTTTATTCTCCTAGATTTACAAAAATGGGACTTGTAAATGGTCTATGTCTAGTTCTAGAGGAGTCAATATTGGAGCCTAAATCTTCCAATCCCAGATCGTATTCTTTCCAGGAAGGAGGAATTACCCATCAGGCAACACTTCCTAGTTTACAAAACATGAGCTCATCCATGATGCCATTCGATTTCACAGCCTCCCATAAGAATGGAATGAGGAGTCCCCTTCCTCAGTGATGTAACATAATTTGCATGGTCACATATCTCACAGATATCAATAGGAGCTCAGTTACTGAGCTATCGGCAGGTAGCATCATGTTGAAAAATAATAGAAGACTATTTTCCTGCTATGAGGGAGCTTATTGTTTAGTTGACATGACCACACATGCACAGTAGAAGACAAAATTAATAAGTCAAGATATTGTTCTATAGAAGTTAAGGGAATGGGCTTTGGTTTTGCAAAGTCCTATAGATAATGTATGCTCCACTACACCTAAGCTGTATGAAATGGTATTATAAAAGTTACTTCAGATCTTTGAACTCAGCATGTTTATCTTTTAAACTGAAAAGTTAATAGTGCCTAGCCTTTATATTATGTAAGTATTAAATGAAATAATATTTAATATGCAATCTAGGTTCATATACAATAAGCAATGTAACTAACAATAGCTGCTATTGTTTATGTTATTGCTGTAACTGTTCCATTGAGTATATATCATAAAAGCTCTCAGACTTAGGAAGGTGATCTTCATGCTATAGGCAATGAAAAATCTTGAAAGACGTTTGAGCGTGGAAACAAATAAATAAAATCAGGTTATTTAGGTCATTAATAAGGCAAGTTAGGAAGATGATCTGAGAAGGGGAGAGTGGAGAGAAGAGCAGAAAAAAACTTAAGGATCTGATATAGTTTTTAAAGCATATAGGCAAAGAGAGTTAGGTATTGAGATGTCAGAAAGAGTGGAAAACTATGTGATTGAGAAAGTACCAGTAGGACTCAGAGGATACTGAGACACTTGTGGGAGGTTGGGAGAGTCCTAGAGAGTTTCAAGACTGAGTATCTGAGAGAGAAACATATTGGGCCACACAGAAAAAAAAATAGTTAATTATCAAGGAAAGGTTGGCATTCAACTCAGGGTATGCATTTCTCTGCAATGCTAAGAAAGCAAAGATTCAACTCTATGGAAGGGTGAAGTGCAATCACCTCTTTTTGATTTTCAACTATGTCACAGCAAGTAGGAGCTCAAAAGTTATTTTGAATGAATAAGTGAATCGGCAAAGGAAAGAGCAAGTGGGTGAAAAAGCACAGCAGACAGTGTAATAAATGCAGAATTAGAGCCAGAGAGAAAGATCTGCCTAGAGGCAAAGAATATGGAGCATCAATTCAATTCTGTAATAATGTGAGTGAAAACCCTATAGATGAGAGGACATAGGAAAAGGTCAAAGTCAAAAAACTGAGCCCTGCTGGGCACAGTGGGGCATGCCTGTGATCCCAGCAATAGAAAGGCGGAGGCAGGAGGATTGCAAGTTCAAGGCCAGTGTCAGTAACTTAGTGAGGCCCTAAGCAACTTAGTGAGAACTTGTCTCAAAATAACAAAATAGGGGCTGGGAATGTGGCTCAAGCAGTAGCGCACTTGCCTGGCATGTGCGGGGCGCTGGGTTCGATCCTCAGCACCACATAAAAATAAAATAAAGATGTTGTGTCCACCGAAAACTAAAAAAATAAATAAATATTTAAAAAATTACAAAATAAAAAGGGCTGGGAATATGGCTCAGTGATTAAGAGCCTATGAGTTCAATCCCAGGTATGAATGGATGAATGAATGAATGAATAAATGAATGAATGAATACTGAGCCTGAGGAAGCCTGAAAGGCCTGAAAAGTGATCGGAGACTAAAAATTATACAGGGTATGGTGTTATCTGAGGCATGTGCTAGTGAGTGCCAAGGAAGCTAAGGAGAAAGAATATTTCAGAAACAAAAATGAAATGCTAAACAAAAAAATGTGTCTAATGCTTTAGGGTGTTAATAAAAAGATTGGCAAAATGTCCAAGCAGAGAAGGGTCATAACTAAATGTCCAAGGTCACAAATTCTCTTAATGATGAACAGAATGATTCAGGAAATTAGGTAGTGAGGATAAGAGGCCTATAGATTTAAAAGCTTATTTCCTAATTTGGCAATTCTAAGAACAGGAACTCAAGCAGTGGGGAGGGGGATTGGCTCAAGTTCAATACTGAGCATCGATGGATAATTATAGACATGGAAATTGCCGACGGGCACAAAACAGCTACCATGGAAAACATGACCCAAATAGCCAATGGCAGATGTGGATCCTTGGAGTCAGTGAAGTGCAGAGGAAATGAGTAGCTGTTCCACATGCTTTTACATCATTAATCTTCTAAAAAGTTGCTAATGCACCTCAATATTCTAGGTCAAAGACAACTAATTCAAAATTCATGCCATGAACATTTTTAAAGTAGTTCAAAGGTGTTACAAGTGTCTCTAGTCATTATAT